>NC_065444.1:132808184-133408184 GCF_917563875.1 Diabrotica virgifera virgifera
TTCCTATCCCGATTAGGAACCATTGAGAAATACTGAGAAGCCACGTAAGTAAGTAATTAATTTTATAATTCGCCCTGAGATTGAAAACATATTGATATGTGATCTGGTTAATTAATTAAATTATTATTAATGCATTGATTAAATTAAATGACAAATAAGAATATTATCTCATATCAATAATCAAGATCACATCAATATATATATATAGATATTATAGATATTATTATAGATATTATATAGATATTATTTTCATACTTTTGAAAAGTAGAAAGTTGCGATTATTTCCTGCTTGTTTGACGCCGTAGGTATTTTTAAATAAATACGAGGTGACATCTAGTGGCTTCAAAGTGGAAGCACAGATCGGTTTCGTACCGAAACGAGCAAGGTAGGTTGCTTCTAGCTAACTCAGATTGCGCTAGTCCCATAAGGACTGCATGGCTGTCTTACGGCCGCGGGTATACGGAAGGAATATTCTACATCTTCGTCTGTTCTGAGAGCTTGACTGATGAGCTGTAGACAGCGAAAACGTTCTCAAGATGGCAGCACAGACGAGGGTGAGAATATTTATTTCCCGTATATTATTTTGCATATATATATATATATATATATATATATATATATATATATATATATATATATATATATATATATATTATTTTACGCCCAAGGAAGACAAGTCCAAAGACACAAAATTATAATAAATAATACATTTACTAAAAATCACTAATATATTATTTTAATAGCTTATTTGCGCTGATACATAATTTGAAAGATTAGCAACTAAATGTCATACTGTCTGTGTACGCATGCGCGCAGATTTATGAAAAATTTTACTCTCAATCTCGCCTAAAGAAGTATAACTTCAAAAATAGTACCTAATTTCTCTCCGTCGTTACTTGTTCTATTTGTATGGTTTTTGATTTGCCGCCCCCTGGGTATGCTGCCCTTGTGCCGTGTACCCCAAGCACCCCTTGCACCGCGCTTTATATTCCTGTGTCTCGTGTAACATAAATTTGTTGCTTGCACATATTTGGTACTAAAATATTCTAGTGAACACGTATTATCGAAATATTATATACCGGTACCCGATTTTGTTGCAACCGTACAATATAATAAGAATTTATTAATTCGTCCCGCCCAACGTTGCACCGCGCTTTATATTCCTCTGTTTCGTGTAAAATAAATTAGTTGCGCGCACATATTTAGTATTAAAATATTCTAGGGTTTACGTACTATCAAGAAGCAAAGAAGCATTACTACTAGCAAAGAAGATCAAGTACCAGAAATATTAACAAGGAAAAAGGGCATTGTCAACCAAGGATCAGAACTGCTATCGGAAATCACAATAGACGAAATAAAACTAGCCCTAAGAAAAGATAAGAATAAAAAATCTCCAGGCAAAGATTGTGTAGTTACTGATACAATAAAAATCGGAGGCACTTGTCTTCTTAAGAAAATAAAAACCTTTTTAACATGTGCCTTTTAGATAGCAATATACCCGACAAATGTCACAATGCTCAAGTAATTCTATTTTACAAAAAAGGAGATCCCCATGAATTAGAAAATTACAGACCTATAAGACTTCTTAGTCACTTATACAAAATCCTTACAAGAATAGTAACGAATCGTCTTGAGAAAAAACTTGATTTCTACCAGCAAATGGAGCAAGCGAGATTTCGTACCGGATTTGGAACAAATGATCACATGCAGAGCATTAAAACGGTAATAGAAAAGACTATCGAATACAATCGACCACTCGTTTTGGCTTTTCTAGATTTCCATAAAGCCTTTGACACGGTAGAATTTGACAAAATTCTGGAAGTACTACAAGCATGCCGCATTGACTACCGATACACAAGGGTAATTTGCAATACATACAAGAACGCAACTATGTCGGTGAAACTACATAAAAACACGGACCATATCCCAATCGGCAGAGGAGTCCGACAGGGCGATAACTTATCGCTTAAACTGTTTACCGCAGTACTAGAATATGCTTGTAAAAAACTTAACTGGGAAGAGCGAGGCCTGAATATTGACGGTAGAAGATTAACAAATTTGAAATTCGCAGACGACATAGTTTTGTTCTCTGACAACCTCAAGGAGATATGTACCATGCTACATGAACTTTAGTTAGTGTATGCCAGTGTAGGTGTCTCAAAATAAACATCTCCAAAACAAAATTCATGACAAACCTAGTACCTAGCGGAAATATCAATATTGGAGACAACGAAGTAGAGCTAGTGGAAAAATACATATACCTTGGACACGAAATAAAGATCACAAGAGACAACCAAACATGCGAACTACGAAGAAGAATAAACCTACCATGGGCAGCCTATGGAAAACTCAAAGAAATCTTTAAAAGCGATATACCAATTTCTCTAAAACGTAAAACATTTGACCAATTTGTGTTGCCTATGATGACTTATGGTGCCGAAACTTTGACATTGACAGCTACAACTTCTAAAATGCTGTAAATAGCCCAAAGGAAAATGGAAAGGTCAATGCTGAGTGTATCGCTTCGTGACCGAGTTAGAAATGAAGACTTAAGGCGAAGAACAGGAGTTACCGATGTAATTTCCCGAATTGCCACCCTGAAATGGAACTGGGCCGGACACGTCGCCCGAATCAGTGATGGGAGGTAGATGAAGAGATTACTTGAGTGGAGGCCGAGATTAGACAAAAGAAGTAGAGAAAGACCACCTACTCGTTGGACTGATGAGCTCAAGAATATGTCAAGACATTGGATGCAAAGTGCTCAAAATAGAGCACAATGGACAAAAATGAGAGAGGCCTATGTCCAGCAGTGAACGAAAAGTACTGGATGATGATGATGATACGTACTATCGAAATATATCGGTATCCGATTTTGTAACTAACCGTAGAACTTGCAAATGCATTAGTTTATCCCACCCGACCTTACTCCGCGCTATATGTGTCTCTGTTGTATGTTAAATAAATAAGTTACTCGTACATATTATTTTGTACTAAAATAATTTAGGGAACACGTACCATCGAATTATACCGTTATTTGATTTTATTGCTCATTGTTTTAGTGAACATACAAGTGTTTCGTTGTGCGTCTAATGAGAAGCTGGCCCCGCCCCACTTTCAACGCGATTTCCTGGTCAACGGTTTGAGCAACAAAATTCGGATTAGAGCAACTAATTAGCACATAAATAGTACTAAATTTATCACAAAAAAAATCAATAAGTTTGAACTTTTTTCGGTGTGGGTGGGTGCAGCTGCCATTAAGCTGGACCCCCCAACTTTGAACGCGATTTTCTGGTCAACGGTTTGAGCAACAAAATTCGGAATAGAGCAACTAATTAGCACATAAATAGCACTAAATTTTTCACCAAAAAAATCAAGAAGTTTGAGCTTTTTTCGGTGTGGGTGGGTGCAGCTTGCCATTAACCTGCACCCCCCACTTTCAACGCGATTTCTTGGTCAACGGTTTGAGCAACAAAATTCGGATTAGAGCAAATAATTAGCACATAAATAGCACTAAATTTATCACCAAAAGAAATCAATAAGTTTGAACTTTTTTCGGTGTGGGTGGGTGCAGCTTGCCATTAAGCTGGACCCCCACTTTGAACGCGATTTCCTGGTCAACGGTTTGAGCAACAAAATTCGGAATAGAGCAACTAATTAGCACATAAATAGCACTAAATTTATCACCAAAAAAAATCAAGAAGTTTGAGCTTTTTTCGGTGTGGGTGGGTGCAGCTTGCCATTAACCTGCACCCCCCCCCACTTTCAACGCGATTTCTTGGTCAACGGTTTGAGCAACAAAATTCGGAATAGAGCAACTAATTAGCACATAAATAGCACTAAATTATTCACCAAAAAAATCAAGAAGTTTGAGCTTTTTTCGGTGTGGGTGGGTGCAGCTTGCCATTAATCTGCACCCCCCCCCACTTTCAACGCGATTCCTTTGTCAATGGTTTGAGCAACAAAATTCGGATTAGAGCAATTAATTAACCCGTGTTGAGCTGCCCCCCCCCCACTTGCAAAAATTAAAAAACAAATAGCCCTGATTTATGAGCTATTTATGAGCTCTCATATTCCGCAAACTAAAAATTTTGAGCTCGTTCCACTGAGCAGGAATTTAATACCCTAGTGGGGGGGGCTGAGTCAGCCCCCCCCCCCACTACTTAAAAATAGGAATATTGAATCGGTTTTTGCGGCAGAATTACGAGCTATTTATGAGCTCTTGAAATTATATAGTTTCGATTTTTGAGCTCATCCCCTTCACCCCCAAACAACCCTTTAATTGATTTAACTTAAGAGAAAGATGCTGAGAAAACTTAAAATATATCGTATTGCGGATATAATTCATATAGCTTATATACTCTAAGAATAAACTATTAAATCAACAGCATTTAGATTATTGAGCTACAACCCCTTCGCAAGAAAACCACCCTATCTTCCCGGCTTAAGAGAAAGTTGTACTTAAAATGCATTAAACTAATTATTTGGCGACTACATATCATTTAATAATTTATAAGCTTCCAAATTACGCGCATTTAGATCAGTAGATTGCAATTTATTTTGTATAGTGCAGTCACTGAAGGTAAAAATCAACGATTATCTTCAATTTCGGTGAACCTTCATCGATTTTCACGAAAATTGGTCAGTGGTTAGAGGATACGTCAAGAAACAAAGGTGACATGGTACCACCTTGCGCCTTTACCCTGAGGGTGGATACCGCCCCTTCTCGGGGGTGAAAATTATTTTATAAAAAATAAATGCACAAATCAATAAAAGAACAAATTAAAAGCAAAATTTATTATATAAAGTTAATAAAATAAGTCAATACTTTTTAAGTTATTAAAGATCAAAGATTTTAATTATTTGTGAAGAAAATGCATGTTTTGAAAAGGTTTTTTGTAAATCATTGAAAAACTTTAAGTTTTTACAAAAAAGGTAATAGTAGTTTAATTCGTATAGCTTATATTCTAAGAATAAACTCTTAAATCACGCGTCTTTCGATTATAGAGCTACAACCCCTTCGCAAGAAAACGACCCCATATTCCCGGCTTACGAGAGAGTTGTTCTTAAAATAATTTAAATTAATTATTTGGCGACTACATATCGTTTAATAATTTATGAGCTTGCAAAATATACGCATCTCAATTATTGAATTGCCATTTTCTTTCTATAGTGCAGTCACTGAAGGTAAAAATCAACTAGTACCTTCGATTTCGGTAAATCTCCATTTATTTTCACGAATTTACAATAACAACTTGGGGTTTTAGCCTGGGGTATATGTCACCCCTTCTCGGGAGTGAAAATTACTTTATTAAAAATAACCCCACAAATCGAGAGAGGGACAAAATGTAAACAAAATTTGTTATATAATGTGATTAAAATAAATCAATACTTTTTGAGTTATTAAAGATCAAATATTTTAATTTTTGGAAAGAAAATGCATGCTTTAGAGCGATTTTTCATAAATGACTCAAAAACTGTAAGTTTTTACAAAAAAGTTTTCATCACTAAAATTGAAGCTAATAAAAAATATAATAAATTGCTTACTTGAAAAACCCTTTAATGTTAATTTAAAGTAAGTTATTGGTAATTAAATGTATATTTTTTCCACAACTGTTAAAATCTAAGGGTTCAAGCTTAAATAACGGGAAAGAGATGCATTTTATAACACTTAGGTACTAAATACTTGTCAAAGTACTTAGAAATACCTATGAAAAATAAGATGCAGAAAAAGTTGATAGTATCAAAATCCGCTCACCAATTTTCGTGAAAATGAATGGAGATTTACCGAAATCGAAGGTACTAGTTGATTTTTACCTTCAGTGACTGCACTATAGAAAGAAAATGGCAATTCAATAATTGAGATGCGTATATTTTGCAAGCTCATAAATTATTAAACGATATGTAGGCGCCAAATAATTAATTTAAATTATTTTAAGAACAACTCTCTCTTAAGCCGGGAATATGGGGTCGTTTTCTTGCGAAGGGGTTGTAGCTCTATAATCGAAAGACGCGTGATTTAAGTGTTTATTCTTAGAATATAAGCTATACGAATTAAACTACTATTAACTTTTTTGTAAAAACTTAAAGTTTTTCAGTGATTTACAAAAAACCTTTTCAAAACATGCATTTTTTTCACAAATAATTAAAATCTTTGATCTTTAATAACTTAAAAAGTATTGACTTATTTTATTAACTTTATATAATAAATTTTGCTTTTAATTTGTTCTTTTATTGATTTGTGCATTTATTTTTTATAAAATAATTTTCACCCCCGAGAAAGGGCGGTATCCACCCTCAGGGTAAAGGCGCAAGGTGGTACCATGTCACCTTTGTTTCTTGACGTATCCTCTAACCACTGACCAATTTTCGTGAAAATCGATGAAGGTTCACCGAAATTGAAGGTAATCGTTGATTTTTACCTTCAGTGACTGCACTATACAAAATAAATTGCAATTTACTGATCTAAATGCGCGTAATTTGGAAGCTTATAAATTATTAAATGATATGTAGTCGCCAAATAATTAGTTTAACGCATTTTAAATACAACTTTCTCTTAAGCCGGGAAGATAGGGTGGTTTTCTGGCGAAGGGGTTGTAGCTCAATAATCGAAATGCTCTTGATTTAATAGTTTATTTTTAGTATATATAAGCTATAGGAATTATATTCGCAATACGATATATTTTAAGTTTTCTCAGCATCTTTCTCTTAAGTTAAATCAATTAAAGGGTTGTTTGGGGGTGAAGGGGATGAGCTCAAAAATCGAAACTATATAATTTCAAGAGCTCATAAATAGCTCGTAATTCTGCCGCAAAAACCGATTCAATATTCCTATTTTTAAGTAGTGGGGGGGGCTGACTCAGCCCCCCCCACTAGGGTATTAAATTCCTGCTCAGTGGAACGAGCTCAAAATTTTTAGTTTGCGGAATATGAGAGCTCATAAATAGCTCATAAATCAGGGCTATTTGTTTTTTAATTTTTGCAAGTGGGGGGGGCCAGCTCAACACGGGTAATTAATTAGCACATAAATAGCACTAAATTTTTTGCATAGTCCGAACTTTATTCGCGATGGTGGGGGGTGCAGCTTAATATGGGTGAAATTTTCCTCTGTATTATTTATTATTTTTATTCTTTTTGAAGACATTAGAAATGTAAATGAACGTGAAATACGACGATACCGTATACTTTTTTAGTGTAATAAAAGCCACCCGTCTCGGAGGTGAAAAAACTACGTTCAAAAGTCAATGCGTTTTAAGTTTTAAGTTATTTGCGAGTAGGTCTGGATCCCGCGTATAAAAAAAAAGTTGATTAATAGCAAGCTGAAAACTTGTTAATAGCTTAAGGGTGTCTAGTCGGACAAACTTTGATATATGGGAACACTGGAACAGGGGAAGTTTTAATTGTGGAACAGGTTAAAAATTTGGAACGGCCAGACCACGAAAACGGCACATGTATTTTGTCCGACAGAACAGACTAAGGGCCGGTTGTTCGAACACTAATCAACAATGATCATTATCAAATATTTAATTACTGTCACAACTGTCAATGTCAACTTTGATTGGGTTGCTGAAAACATAATTATTGATTACATTTATGAAATTAGTTAATCAATTATGTTAATAATTGTTATGTTAATTGATTAACTAATCTCATAATTATGATCAGTTATGTTTTCAGCAACTCAACCGAAGTTAACATTGACAGTTGTGACAGTAATTAAATATTTGATAGTGATCATTGTTGATTAGCGTTCGAACAACCGGCCCTTAAACTCTTTGAACAGAGATTAAACTCTTCGAACAGAGATTAAGCTCTCATGCAAAAATCAGACTGCTATTTATCGCCAAATGGGCGTTTTAATGAGTGGAACATGTAGAATATGTCAAATGACAGGAATTATGACAGGTGATAAATAGCAGTCTGATTTTTGCATGAGATTTTAATCTCTGTTCGGAGAGTTTAAGTCTGTTCTGTCGGACAAAATAAATGTGCCGTTTTCGTGGTGTGATCGTTCCAATTTTTTAAGCTGTTCCACAATTAAAACTGCCCCTGTTCCAGTGTTCCCATATATCAAAGTTTATCCGACTAGACACCCTTAAGTTATTAACAAATTTTCAGCTTGCTATTAATCAACTTTTTTTCATACGCGGGATCGAGACCTAGAGTGAGAACGTTAATTTTTTAACAAAAAAAAACACGCTTTGGGACGGTTTTTCACAAATAACGTATGTCCCTAAAGTTTTCGGAAAATTTTAGATTTAAAAGTATTATTGGTAGGAAGTATTGGATCAGGTTGCCATTGGAAACTAAAGTTAGTAAACAACTTAAACGATATAAACAATGTCAGTTTTTACAAATACGGTTCGTTAAGATGTGGTACAAACTTAATATTCGTCAAAGTATTTATCGTTTAGTTGGACATGTACCAAAACGCGATATTGTAAGAATTTTTAGTGCTCAAAATATTTCTGTGTCACCGATTTACCAGACAATTAAAGAGTGCGAAAATGGTAAACCATGCCTTAATTTGCCCAAAATTGGAAATCCAAGAGTTTTAACTCCTGCTCGGGAACAGAGATTAATTCAGAGTTTGGAGAACTAATTAGGAAAGTCTTTACGAAATGTTGGCCAAAGATATTATATTGTTTCACAAATGACTGTAAGCATACAATTTCTAGAAATAATTTAAAACGATATAAAAGAAAAAAAGCTCCTAAGTACACACCAGCCCAGCTAGAAAAAATTTCTAGATGTTGCCGTGCATTGAGACGTATTCATTTTCCTGGTAAAATTCTCATTATGGATGATGAAAAGTATTTTTCCACCCATCTCTACTGAAAGTGTACTTTTACTGACCTGATTGTAGGGAGCAAAATCATACTTTTCCTCCCTAGAGAGTAAAAGTACTTTTAAAAGTGACGTCATGCTATGTGATTGATGAAATTTATTGACGCCCTATACAATATTCTATTATCTATACATTACGTCATTCTTATCATTACGTTCATTATTACCGGATTTATACTCAGCCCTGTTCGGCAGGGAATTGGACAGGGAAGTGGGCAGCGTGAATGTGTAAATAGCTAACTCGCGCTGCTGCTCGTCATGCTATTGCTATTGCACCTACATACCCCAAGAGTCGGTTTTCTGTGGCAGAAGTCAAAGGGAGGCAGCGCGAGGACGAGTGGGTATTCACATTCAACTACTCTCTCTCTCACTTGCCGCCGGCAAAGCGTCAAGTGAGTAAGGGAGCAAGACGATGCTGTCATCACATTCCTTTCTTGTGAGTCATTCGGTAATGAGTTGTGAGGACATTGACGAGGAACGGCGAGGAACTGATGTAAACACCTCACTCGCATCGATATCGTATTTCGGGCAATATTTCCGTCAACGACAGCAGCAGTGGCAATAGCTGAGTATAAATCCGGCAATCATCTTATCATTACGTCAGTATCTATACATTTTAACGTTTATTTATAGAATACCCTGTATTTTGCAGAATGGTAAAAAACAGTAAATTGTTATTTTGATTTAACAATGTTTACATTAATAATTTGACTTATATTTGACAGTTTTTGACAGTTATAATATACCTACTTGTTAGTTTTAGTTCTCTAATAAATTTTGTTACTTAGTTACATAAATAAATTATTATTTAAAAAAGAAAAAATGACTTGTTATTTGAGAAAGGTGGAAAAATCATATGTATGTATAACATGTGAGTAAAGTGCCTTTTCCTCCCTTGAATTATTACTGTTTACTGACAGTAAACTTCATTCTCTGGAGGAAAAGTAGTACTTTCCTCCCTTGTTATATAAATAGCTATTACTTTATCCAATTCCGAAATGAAGGGCAACGACTGATTTTATACACGCAATGTATAAGATGCACCGGACGAAGTTAGGTTTAAGAGAAAAGTGAAATTTGTCGATAAAATTTTGGAATGGTGTGCCATCTCAGAGACTGGTGTTTCACAGCCGTTTGTTGGGCGTGTTCGAGGTGAAGCTCTCAATGCTGACATTTACGTTGACAGGTGATTTACAAAGCTTGTTCAATTATTTATAAATACTGATCACCCCAATGATGAAATCATATTTTGGCCCGACCTAGCGTCATGCCATTACGCCAAGAGAACGACAGATTGGTTAACTGCTCAAAATATAAATTTTGTTCCCAAGCGCGACAACCCTCTAAATGTGCCTCAGGCGAGGCCTATAGAAGAGTTTTGGGCTGTTTTGAGTCGAATGGTGTATAATAAGGGCTCGGAAGTCCAAAATGTAGATCAAGTACCGCGAAGCATTTTGTAAAAATTTCGTGAGATCGATTTAAAAACAGTCCAAAGGGTTGTTGCACATGCGATACCAAATTTACATGCCATCGAAGATTACGGACCTCTTTTTGTTCTATAAAACTACATTATAAATCTTAAATATGTAGACTTAATTTCATGTATTTAGCTAATAAAATAAACTTAATTTACAACTAGAAAATACATATTTATCTTTTCCGAAAACTTAAGGGACATACGTTAATTCAAAATTTAAGTAAGTATTTTATCGAAAAATATTCGTAGCAAAAATGTATATTTATGAAGTCTGCAGACCCAGTAGAACAGTTGTGACCATAAAAAGTAGGTTCTTGATCACATCCTAATTAGCATCCCAAATAAAATTAATCAGTACATGACCGTTTTGGAGTGTAATTTTCCTCGTCACGACGGACTTGCTTGAAATGTGGATTTAGGTTTTTTGAAATCCCGAAACAGGTCGATTTTAATTTTTAAATTAAGATTTTTGGGCATATATCATACTAGTGACGTCATCTATCTGAGCGTGATGACGTAATCGATGATTTTTTTTTAAATAAGAATAGGGGTCGTGCGATAGCTAATTTGAATCGTTATTCAATTGTCTATTCAGTAATATAAACATTAACATAAATAAAAAGACTAAGTTTTCACTCTAATGGCATATAAAACAACATAATGCTATTCTACATTCCACCAGAATGAAAACAATGGGAACCTTCTCTGGTTAGACCTCCGAGGCTTCTACAATTTGCAAGCCATACGGATGCTGAGACTAAGGAAGATGAGGGAATTCTACAATTTACAATTCACGTCCCATCTGCTCAGCGCGGTAAAGTTCCAACGAGCAGATGGGACGTGAAGGGAACCATTCTCGTTGGAGCTTTACCGCGCTGAGCAGATGGGACGTGAATTGTAAATTGTAGAATTCCCTCATCTTCCTTAGTCTCAGCATCCGTATGGCTTGCAAATTGTAGAAGCGTCGGAGGTGTAACCAGAGAAGGTTCCCATTGTTTTCATTCTGGTGGGATGTAGAATAGCATTATGTTGTTTTATATGCCATTAGAGTGAAAACTTAGTCTTTTTGCTAGCAGTTGCCGCTAGGGCATCTATGCCATTTCGTTCGTTGCAATCCGGGACTGCACGCTGGGGGTTTGTTTTGGTTGGATCAGGGAGAGCAGCATATGTGCCTCCTGATGAGAGACTAATAAGCTTCGAAACCGGTAGAGGTGCTTGCAGCACTCTCTGATTGGACTAGAATATGGTTCGGCTGTATTTTCGTTTTGCAACGAAATTGAAAATGGTTATTCATTTTTGATTAACATAAATAATTATAAAGGGTGTTTAATTTTTTTTTTAATTAAATTGATACAAAAAGAAGAATGTAAATGTATGTAATTTATTTAATTCAAAATACATGTTACTGCTGTCATCATAATTTGAAATATGAATCAACTAAAACTATCTAATAGATGAAGCGATACTCAAAGGAAAATTTAAGGCTGAGGAAATTCTCATACTGGCTAGTCTCTTATGTTGACGTGTAGACAAACCATCCACTTTATTCATTCTCGCGCCTGGCAACACAACGAAAAATATAATATATATCACAACGTTCTTCGATGAAAATAATCGACACTAGTGCAAATGTTTAGCAAATGTTTACTTTGTCGTCACGTGAATTAGCTTCTTTTTGAACTTAATTAATTTGTAAAAAATCATACAGAAGTGAAAACTTCGTTTGTATAATGGTATAAAAAAGTTTTATTAAAAAACATTAAAAGTCATCCAAAAGGATTTGCAAAACGTTTTCAATCTGGATCAGATCATCCTCAGTGCGTTCTGATTAGTACATGAAACTAGCAACTTTTTGAAATTGGTTACATCGAGAATTATGGTTTACATAATAATTGTATGATATTTGTAGCGACTCCAAGTCGATGTTAGAAGATTAAATGTGTTAGGAGTGCTCAAAGGGCAACATGGTTCCCTGCTCGATAAGAACTTGTGGTTCTTGCCAGTTCAGTGGACACAGACCAACTGGTTGTTGACTGTTGGTTGTTGTTCCCTGCTCGATAAGAACTTGTGGTTCTTGCCAAACAACCAGTTGGTCTGTGTCCATTGAACTGGTAAGAACCACAAGTTCTTATCGAGCAGGGAACCATGTTGCCATTTGAGCACTCCTAACACATTTAATCTTCTAACATCGACTTGGAGTCGCTATAAATATCATACAATTATTATGTAAACCATAATTCTCGATGTAACCAATTTCAAAAAGTTGCTAGTTAATATACTAAGCAGAACGCACTGAGGATGATCTAATCCAGATTGAAAACGTTTTGCAAATAATTTTGGATGACTTTTAATGTTTTTTAATAAAACTTTTTTATACCATTATACAAACGAAGTTTTTACTTCTGCATGATTTTTTAATGGTACACGACAATTAGACCGAAATCATTAGACCGAAAGCAGTAGACCGAACTCATTAGACCGAAAGGCACTTTACCGAAACCTCACTAGACCGAACAGCATTAGACCGAAATGGTAAATAAATTTAAAATGTTTGCAGTAAAGTATGCTAAGATTTTGTATATCTGTCGTTTTGTTTATTGTATTTTTTTTTGTATTATTTTATACATAGACTGTGTAAATTGTTACTCTGTACAGTTAGTCCTGTCGCCAGGGGGGGTACAACGGCCTCCTTTATTCAGATGGACTTACCCAAGTTTTTTTTATGTATTTTGACCCGTAGAACACGAATTTTTTGGGTAACAGTTGATCCGGATGTCGATAAGATTGTTATAAACAAAGAACTTGAGGAATTACATAACAGCGATTTCTCGCAAAACAAAACATTTTTTTGTATTTTTTGGGTCATTCTAAGCAAAAAATGTTCCTACAAGTTTTTTCGTAGGATGCATAGTTTTCGAGATAACCGCTGTTAAAATTTTAAAAAATCGAAAAATTGCAATTTTTGAACCCGAATAACTTTTGATTTAAAAATAAAATAGCAATTCTGCTTACTGTATTTGAAAGTTCAAGTCAAATTATATCGGTTTTGATTATTTGCATTGCTAAAAATTTATTTTTTTATTGGTAAACAAAGCTGTAAACACATAGTGTTTCCCGTACCTAATACATGCGTTTTAATACATCCTACGTAGATATTGCCTCGCTTGCACTTGTACCTACTCTACCTACTTGTTCGATTTTAAATGAGAAATCATTGAAAACATCACTCACGCACTAGGTGTTTATTACTGTTTATAGCTTTGTTTAAGAATAAACAAATTAATTTTTAGCAATGCAAATAATCAAAACCGATATAATTTGACTTGAACTTTCAAATGCGGTAAGCAGAGTTGCTATTTTATTTTTTAATCAAAAGTTATTCTGGTTCAAAAATTGCAGTTTTTCGATTTTTTGGAAGTTCAACCTCGCTTATCTCGAAAACTATGCATCCTACGAAAAAACTTTCCAGAACATTTTTTGCTTAGAATGGCCCAAAAAATACAAAAAAATGTTTTGTTTTGCGAGAAATCGCTGTTATGTAATTCCTCAAGTTCTTTGTCTATAACAATCTTATCGACATCCGGATCAACTGTTACCCAAAAAATTCGTATTCTACAGGTCAAAATACATGAAAAAAACTTGGGTAAGTCCATCTGAATAAAGGAGGCCGTTGTACCCCCCCTGGCGACAGGACTAAGTCTGATATGAAATAATTTTCATCCTTTAAACAAATTAGTGACGGTAAAAATAAATTAAGGGTAGAGTGACGTTAACACAATTTTAACTGTTTATAATAACCATCCAAATAACATTTAGTTGTAATTACATTAGTCTTATCCCTTTTACTGCGACAAGTAAAAATAACTGCTTTTCGGTCTTCTGCTGTTCGGTCTAGTGAGGTTTCGGTTAAGTGCTTTTCGATCTAATGAGTTCGGTCTACTGCTTTCGGTCTAATGATTTCGGTCTCTTAAGCCAAGCCGCACACCAAAGAAACATGAAACGAAAAACATGAAACATGAAACGAAAAACATGTTTCATGAAAAGAAAACACTGCTAAACAAATCTCAAAGTCCGCCTACCAATGAAACGAGTGTGATTCATGCTCATGGCACATTTTTATTTTCGGAGAGTTTCATAATTGGCCGGACATGTATTTGTTTAGCAGTGGTTTATTTCCATGAAACGTAATTTACGTTTCATGTTTCTTTGATGTGCGGGCCTGCCTTAGCCCGACCGCACATCAAAGAAACATGAAACGTAAATTACGTTTCATGGAAATAAACCACTGCTAAACAAATATACGTCCGGCCATTTATGAAACTCTCCGAAAATAAAAATGTGTCATGAGCATGAATCACACTCGTTTCATTGGTAGGCGGACTTTGAGATTTGTTTAGCAGTGTTTTAGTTTCATGAAACATGTTTTTCGTTTCATGTTTCATGTTTTTCGTTTCATGTTTCTTTGGTGTGCGGCTTGGCTTACAGTAAACCTTTTTTAATTATGGTATACAGCCAGCTACGGGGATTTTCATATTGATTTTGTTTTAATTAATTTGATCTTATGATATGATAAAAAAAAGTTAATAGAATTTAGCTAATAATTTAAGTAAACATTTATTAATTTTAAGGTGGTACGAAGTTAATTAATTTAAATTAATAAATAATTTATTTTAAAATGTATTAATTTGAAGTAAAGTAATTAAAAATTAAAATTTTTGTTTCAGGTACGTTCGTTTTGGTGACTTTTTTTAAGGTAAGCAGTATATAATAATTTGGGAGATAGTAAGGACTAAAACAAAACGGTTAAATTAAAATCTTTTTTTGTAATTAAAATAATAGCTGATTCTGGTAAACGTTAATAGTATTTCTATAATTTTGATGATTATTTCATTCATAGAGATTCAAGAGCGACAGATGTTCTTCGTTGTTGCGCAAATTTAAAATTAAATAAACATTCAGTGACATTAATGTCAAAGAGAACACCATGAGCAGGTTTAGCAAATATTCAGGGGCTGACATGAATAAAATATTAGTTAAAATGATTTAAAAATACAGTTTTATTCATAAAATAATCTTACCGAATTACACTCGAGCTCATAAAGCTTACCGATTTGTATTGCCCTCGTGCAGGGCCGTAACTACGATGTTAGGGGCCCCGGAGCAAAGGTGATCTGGGGGCCCCCTGCCGGGTTTCTGGGGGTTAACCCCCAGCGGAAGGCGGGCTCCGGAAAAATGTTTGATATTTAACCCCTTGAAAACGCATTTTAAAGGATTCTATGACTGAAGTTTCTTGAACCTACATATTACTATTATAGTTGACCAACACAAAACATTTTGAAATCACCTTATTTTTTATTCGCTTTAAAAAATTTTAAAGAAAAACAACAAAATGAACAGATAGTAAAACAAAATGAGATAATATAATGAAACAATAAAAAGAAAATTTCTTGAAACTTCAAACCCGAATGGAAAAATATGAAGATATGAAGGTTTATTTAGAGAAAATGCAGGACGAGGTAAATCAGATTGCTGAGGAGATACAGAAAATTGAAAAGGTGGACGAAACGTTCAAGAATGCGGTAAAATTCGATATGGAAAAAGTGGAAGAAAAATTGACGGAGATAGGAAAATATCAAATAGGAGCAGAATCCTATTTGACGAGGATATTAGAAAACTATATCCGGTACCTACAGCAGTGACACTCTTGAAGGCGAATACCATCACTGCTGTTAGATTTATTATGTTGTGGTACTGGTAGGGCTGATTCCAATGTGCTCATTCCATCTTACCCTTACCTTTCTTTTCAATATGTGGTTCTGTTCACGTACCAAGATGTGGTCTGGGGTAAATTAGTTAAGACAAAGTAGCTGGGACCGGGGGCCGCTATTCCGGTTGCATTTTAGTTTTTATTTCACCAAAATAACTAATTACCTCAGTAACAATTTATATCTTTACGAAAGGTCTCGGGGGCCCCAGCTTAGCCCGAGCCCCTCTTCCAATGGCATTTTAGGTGTTATTACGCCGAAATAACTAATTTCCTAAGTATTAATTTAAATTTTATATGTTAAGGTCTCGGGAGCCCCAGCTCAGCTCAGGCCTCAGGGGCCCCTTCTAAGGGTTCTGTTCCAATTGCATTTTAGTCGAAAATACTAATTTCACCCGCGAAAAATTAAAACTTTATGTTCAGTTCTAGGGTGCCCCTGTAAGATCTTTTTAAAATTGTGTCATTTGAAAATATTTCGTTGGGATCGGCTTTTAAAATACATATTTTTATTTTCCTCGTTAAACTCTATGCATGGTCAAAAAAGGGGCACCTGTGGGGCCCCCATTGGCCGGGGGCCCCGGGGCACTGCTCCGGTTGCCCCAATGGTAGTTACGGCCCTGCCCTCGTGACCATTTAGCATAATTTCCCTTCCCTTCGGGCCAGGAAATTAAAACTGTTAAATTGTCATTCAGGGTACAAATCGGCAATTTTAGAGCTCTTGTGTAATTACAAATGATAATAATTTTTGATAATTTCACTTCGTCAAGTAGCCCGGCAGATGCCCTTTGTTGTTACATAAATTTAAAATTGAATAAATATTTAGTGACATTAATCACAATTAATATTTTACAACGTGTCAAAGTGAACACCATGAGCAGGTTTAGCAAATATTCAGTTGAAGATATCAATAAAATTTAGTTCAAATGATTTACAAATACAGTTTTATTTATGAAATAATCTTACCGAATTACACTCGAGCTCTTAAAATTACCGATTTGTATTGCCCTCGTGATAATTTTACATAATTCTCGTTCCCTTGGGGTATTGAAATTAAAACTGTCAAAGTGTCACTCGGGATACAAATTTTAGAGCTCTTGTGTAATTACAAGTGAATATTTGTTATCCATAACATCCAACGTACCAAGAATACGAAGAATATATAAAAATTAGAAGAAGTAATGTTTGATTGTTGGTTCAGAAAAACACCTAGTGAAATTTTCGTATTCTACATTTATATTATTATTTTAATAATTATTTTTGCCAACGATTACTGAACGCCTTTTACAGACGTGAATTTTTAATAGGTATACAATGAGGCTATGCTTACTTTCAAGTATCTTGAAATAAATATGTATTTGCCTAGCAAGATTAATAATCTAGATAGATGCGTGGCATTTTGGTTGTTTCGGTGTATATTATTTCCATGTGTAATACTTATATGTATATGCGAAGCTATATTACTTCAACAATATTTTATGTTTAATATCTTTTGTAGTAAACTCTATCTATCTAAACATTACCAGCATGCAACTTAATCCTCCTTGTATCCCATCTTTGTTTAGCTAACAGATTTGTCTATCTCTAAGATGCAAAGGCTTATTCTCGAGACAAATGTGCAAATTTAGTATGCAGATGATGCCTCCAAGTGTAGAATATTGATTTCGTTAATACTATTGTATACACTGAAAATTTGGTACTCGATCACCAAATTCCAAGTGACAATTATTCTAAAAATAATAATCTATTTCTCTGTTGCTTATTAGTAGCTGATGATTTTATATAAACAAGTATTTAATGCTATATTTTAATTATTTACACAAAAAGACAAAAAACTAAAATGTCTTTTAACTAAAAAGTAAAATTAGTAAAACAAATATAATAATGGTAACGTACAACAAATCTATGTCATTATTAGAAAGGAAGCTCCGAAGTAGGGCTTCTGGAGGCAACTGGACATGTCTTATGTCTATAAATGAAGAAAACCGTAACAGATTACTCAAAAACAAATCGCAAAAACGTTTTTTCGCAAATAACTCAAAAAGTAAGTATTTTGAAGAAGTAAGAAAAAATATTCTTATCAAAAATATAGCCTGTAAAAAGGTGAAAAAAATTGTGTCTGTCTTAGGTCTCTGGACCTAGTAGAAGCAGAGTTATAGCCAATGAATAATAGGTTCATATTCGTCAAATTCCAAATCGAATATTTTAACGTGAAATAATCAAAAAATGAAGCACTTTTTGGAGAAAACTCATTACAACTTTTTTAAAGAGTTTAAAAAAAGGTTTATTTTTGTTTTGCAAAAAAAATTCTAGCATCAAAAGTAAGCAAGTTAAGCTCCAAATAAAGTTGGCCCCTTTTTTTGGTAAAAAAATCGGGAAAGTCACTCCCTAATTAGCATCTCAAATGAACTTAATCAATACCACTTCACAAGTTGCTTTATATGTTGCTTTATATTACTCGTGTATGTATTGTTGAGATGATCTGTAAGTTTCATCAGTTCAAAGTCCTTATTTTTGAAGGGGCTTCAACGAGTCACTTATCACGACTGTAATCAAATTTAGAGACACTAAATCTTAACCAATTTTTGTCTTACGGAAAAACAAAAAAATCTAAAATATCCAGAAAAGCAAAGCTGACTTTTTTTACTTTTTGAGATTTTTGGTATCATTAATAATTTTTCAGTTTTACTTTAAACCCAATTTTTTTTTCAAAAGTAAGCACTTTGGACCGTTGAAACTTACAGATCATATTAAGACAACATAAGTAAAGCAACTTATGAAGCGCTAACGATTAATTTCATTTAAGATGCTAATTAGGGGGTGATTTTCCCGATTTTTTTCGCCAAAACAACAGGGACCAACTTTATTTTAAGCGTAACTTGTTTACATTTGATGTTAGAAAGTTAAATAAAGATTTTTTGAAACACTTTAAAAAAGTTGCAATGAGTTTTTCCCAAAAAGTGGTTCATTTTTTGGTTATTTCACGTTGAAATATTCATTTGGAATTTGACGAATATGAACCTATTTTTAATTAGCTATAACTTAATTGCTACTACTAGGTTTAAGGTTTTTAACTTTTTTACAGGCTTTGGAGCAAACACCGTGATCCAATGTACTAAACGTATTTCAGATCTTCAAGTATCTACAGTCTACCTGCAGGATTGGAAGTCCAACAACTAAACCATACATTCACATTGCACATTACTACGCAGCAATGTGCAATAGATTATAGGCACACTCATGGAGAACAAAATATTGCAATTATCATGTGAAGTGGGCCGGCGTAGCGAAGTGGTAGTGTGCTTGGCTCGCGTGCCGGTGGTCCGGAGTTCAAATCCTACCGCCGGTAAGAACAACTAGACATTTTTAAAGAATGTTTATAGGCCCCAGGTCGACTCAGCCTGAATAAAATGAGTACCTTGGGTAAAACCAGGGGTAATAACAGGCGGTTGAAGCGTAGCACTGGCCCTGTTACCTTCCTTGTATACCGTAGGCCCTAGATATAGCAGACTACCCTGCTATACTCCCAAAGCCACAGTGGTATAAAACGGGAGACTATTATTATTATATCATGTGAAGTTATTTTTTTTTGTGCTGCATTCCTTAGCCCCCCAGTTTCATAGCAATATGACTTGTTTTCCTAATGCCATGTTTTAAAATGCTATATAAATGCTCGATCTTATTTGAATCTGATATGGGCTATATGATGGCTAATATAATTTTTTTTAAATTGAATCTCATCAAGGTAAGCATTCATTATTCTAGCGA
This sequence comes from Diabrotica virgifera virgifera, assembly GCF_917563875.1. Classification (NCBI taxonomy): domain Eukaryota; kingdom Metazoa; phylum Arthropoda; class Insecta; order Coleoptera; family Chrysomelidae; genus Diabrotica; species Diabrotica virgifera. The sequence continues at coordinate 132,828,035 of NC_065444.1, forward strand.
CCTAAGGACGTGCGTTATAAAGCATGTCATATACAGGGTGTAACAAAAATACAGGTCATAAATTTAATCCCGTATTCTGGGACCTAAAATAGTTCGATTAAACATACATAACTTACCTTAGTACAAATGTGCACGGAAAAAAGTTACAGCCCTTTGAAGTTACAAAATGAAAATCGATTTTTTCCAATATATCGAAAACTATTAGAGATTTTTTATTAAAAATGGACATGTGGTATTGTTATGCCGGTAGTATTTTAAGAAAAAATTATAATGAAATTTGGACACCCCATAAAAATTTTATGGGGGTTTGGTTCCTTTAAACCCTCCCAAACTTTTGTGTACGTTTCAATTTAATTATTATTGTAGCGCCTTTAGTTAAACACAAGTTTTTAAAAACTTTTTTGTCTCTTAGTACTTTTTCCAAAAGTCAGTTTTTATCGAGATATTTGAATATTTGTCAAATCCACCACATATTTGTATATGGTAAAGTACGATTATGGAGACTTGGTAATAATATGAAAATTTATTTATGATTTACATTTTTAGGTATATTTTGAACCATATTAAAAAAGAAGCCACATCTCGATAAAAGATGCTTTATCAAAAAAATACAAAGAGGCAAAAAAGTTTTAAAAACACTGTGTTTAACTAATGGTACCGCAGTAATAGTTTAATTGGAACGTACACAAACATTTGGGGGGTTTAAAGGAACAAAACCCTCATAAAATTTTTATGTAAACATATTAAAAAAGAAGCCGCAACTCGATAAAAACTGCCTTATCGAAAAAAATACTAAGAGGCAAAAAAGTTTTAAAAATATTTAATTTAACTAATGGCATGAGAATAATAATTTATTTGAAACGGACACAAAAGTTTGGGGGGTTTAATGGAACAAAACCCCCATAAAATTTTTATGGGGTGCACAAATTTCACTATAATTTTTCTTTAAGATGTTCTTGCCATAATAATGCCACATGTCCATTTTCACCAAAAAATCTCTAATAGTTTTCGATATATTCGAAAAAATCGATTTTCATTTTGTAACTTCAAAGGGCTGTAACTTTTTTTGTGTGCATATTTGTACTAAGGTTAGTTAGATTCATTCGAACTATTTTTGGTCCCAAAATATGTGGTTTAATTTATGACCTGTATTTTTGTTACACCCTGTATAATGTGGCTGGAAAATGGTAAAACATGATCTTTTTTGTACATTTTGTACAAAACATTTTGTTTTCAATGTACATGTCAGCAGGCATTCGCCCAATCACCTCCACGTTCGGTATGTCGTTTTAAAGGAATGCCGCCACCACCCAAACTACCGCTCTTTATGACGTTACAACTGGCATATCGTTCGCCAACTCTTCTGTAGACGAAGTTTTGTCAATCTCGCTTCCATATGGTGAACGGTATGCAAGTTGTAACCTCATGCAAAGGCTTAATTTTGGTGGTGGCGGCATAGTGCCATGAAATGGTATCTTTTGTAAAAGTTTTATCGAACCTGTGGATGGGATTGGGTGAGTGACAGCTGACATGTGCATTAAAAACATTTTAAAAGATCTTGTTCTGCCATTTGCCATAAACATATCTCAAATCTAAATTTAAGTTCGTAAGTAATCGTAATTTTTTTTTTGTAGTTCACCCTATAAACGAATAGCTATCAATGATTTCTGTTAAACTTAATTTCATAACTAAAACGTTATTGTTTAGAGTATTTCATAGCGATTGTCATAACCCGTTGAATAGCCTGTATAGTTGGTGTCAAACTGAATACCCTGTAGAATTTGGCATAGTATTCAAGCCTGGAGAATACCAGGTGATGCTGTCATTTTCATCTTGATTAATGTTTTTCCCATTCTTGTCAAAACTTGGACATTCGTGACGTAATCCATCCACGATATTCTAAGCATACGTCGATGTATCCACATTTCGAAGCCCTCAAGAGGGTTTATTGTACTGACATTCATGGTTCAAGCTAGTGTTGCCCAAATTCGGTCTTGGTCTTGCAGTCTTGGTCTTGTTCTTGCGTTTTAGCAAGACCAAGACCGCCTTATTTTAGCAAGACCAAGACTGACCGTGCAAGACTTGAGCAAGAACAAGACTAAGCCTGCGAGACTCTTGCGTCTTACAGTTTGAGTGTCGTTTTATGGAATAATACAGGGTTTAACAAAAATACAGGTCATAAATTTAATCACATATTCTGGGACCAAAAATAGTTCGATTGAACCTAACTTACCTTAGTACAAATGTGCACATAAAAAAAGTTACAGCCCTTTGAAGTTACAAAATAAAAATCGATTTTTTCCAATATATCGAAAACTATTGGAGATTTTTTATTGAAAATGAACATGCGGCATTCTTATGGCAGTAGTATCTTAAGAAAAATTATAGTGAAATTTAGACACCCATAAAAATTTTATGGGGGTTTGGTTCTTTTAAACCCCCCCAAACTTTTGTGTACGTTTCAATTTGATTATAATTGTAGTACGATTAGTTAAACACAATGCTTTAAAAACTTCTTTGCCTCTTGGTACTTTTTCGAGAAGTCAGTATTTGTCGAGATATTTTGCATATTATTTGTCAAATCCACCACATATTTGTATATGGTCACATATGCATATTATGTTATGTTCATCTGTGATATGGCTGAGTACGATTATGGAGACTTGATAATAATAGGAAAATTTATTTATGATTTACATTTTTAGGTATATTTTGAACCATATTAAACAAGAAGTCACATCTCGATAACATGTGCCTTATCGAAAAAATACAAAGCAAAAAAGTTTTTAAAACACTGTGTTTAACTAATGGTATCGCAGTAATAGTTTAATTGGAACGTACACAACCATTTGGTAGGTTTAAAGGAACAAAACTCCCATAAAATCTCTACGTAAACATATTAGAAAAGAAGTCGCAACTCGATAAAAACTGCCTTGTCGAAAAAATACTAAGAACCAAAAAAGTTTTAAAAATATTGAATTTAACTAATTGTATCACAATAATAATTTAATTGGAACGTACACAAAAGTTTGGGTGGGTTTAAGGGAATAAAACCCCCATATCATTTTTATGGGGTGCACAAATTTTACTATAATTTTTCTTTAATATATTCCTGCCATAAAAATGCCAGATGTCCATTTTCAATAAAAAATCTCTAATAGTTTTCGATATATTGGAAAAAATCGATTTTCATTTTGTAACTTCAAAGGGCTGTAACTTTTTTATGTGCATATTTGTACTAAGGTAAGTTAGGTTCATTCGAACTATTTTTGGTCCTAGAATAGGTGATTTAATTTATGACCTGTATTTTTGTTACACCCTGTATATTAGTTCGGGTATATGCTTAGAGACTATGAGATACAAAAAAATATGTAACAAAAATTTGGAAAATTGGATTTATCCGCATTATGAACAATACGATGAACATACATACCGAATTAAAACAATGAACACTTATTTATTGGATACGTACTCAGAGGTCATAATAAATTATTATACAATGTAAAAATAAAATATTTCATTCTTTCCTAATATCAGACGACGCCTTCGCTCCAAAATTAATTACAATTGAGCAATTGTCTAGATTTTGAGAATGGCAACCTTTCATAAAATAATCTTGTGTTGTGTGACACGAGACGACAGTATAATAATAACGCATTGAAACTTTTAAAGAAGTATGTCGCCTATAAGGTGATAAAAATATAATACGAATACCATATGCACTGTTACGGACAACCACTCAATTGTTTTTCCTTATCCATATCGTAAAGACTAAACGTCCTACTTATAAACTGTTTGCAAGGTGTGCAATTAGATATTAGATCAATCGGCCAAACAAAATTTTTTGCTGAAAAAGCACTAGATAAGATAATGCCTGGCTGCCCTGTATAGTCCATTCGCGCACGGTAAAATGTTACAAATCCTTCAAATTTCAAAAAAAGAGATATTTATTATTATATAAAAAGAGATATTGGCCGATATGTGATTTTACCATTGTTTTTTTTTATTGTTAATGAAGAACGTATGAGAGGATGGGCGACCGGGCTGCATTAAAAACTAAAAAACAATGTTTTTTAAAATTAAATAAACAAATTACTTATCGACAACTGATAAATAAAGTTTAAACTTCAGTTTAGGCACTTCGAGATTTCGAAAATAATATTTTTTACTTGTGTTTTTGAGCCTTGAAAATCGTCATTTTTCGATTTTTTTTTTTCAGTTTTAAACTGTTTATAACTCGGAAACGAATAACTTTAGACAAAAACTACAAAATACCTTTTTTGTTCCATATGATTCAAAGAACCTAAAATAAGTCTGCCAGGTCTGAAACAATTGATTTTTATAATTTGTTTAATTCTTTTTTAAATAAATATAGAAATAACTCAGAAATTACGGCATTTCGGTATAGTAAATATTACATAAAAATTAATTAGTAGTTATTATGGTTCAAAATGCAAAAATATACAGGTTGTTCTATTCAAAATACGAAAGTTCATTATATTTTCAAAATAACGCAAGATCTGGCAACAATCTGTAATTGCCACTATAATATCGGCCGCATTAGAAGGCCTTTACCCACCAAATTCTATAAAAACCGTTCAAGTCGTTTCCGAGATATTTTAGGCGTTCCATACATAAAACTCACTCTGTATAAATGCTATTTAATTAAACTGCGTGTATTACTTTGTATTAATTCTTGTTAAAAAAAAGTCAATCTTAAAATTTTCAACTAATAGCCAACAAAAATTATCAACTAATAATAGTGTCAAAGCTATTGCGTACTGTGCTGTAATTTAATTTGTATTTTTTTTTATTTTTTATTTGAATAAATGGCAAATTGTAGAACTCTTTTATTCCATTTCATTTCATATACCTAATGTGAGAGTCCATCAATCCCTTTCTAGACAGATAATGTTCTTTAAAATACAGTCAAGTTTATGTCATTTGTTTGTTTTTTTGTGTTTTCACCATGTTTTAGCACATGTCAGGTTATTAAATGCAAACGTTTATTAAGAAACAGACTAACTCCCGTGAGACATGGTAGATAGCCCAGTTAGTTAGAGTATAGGCAGGGATAGTTTAGATCGTGGGTTCAAACCCACCTAATGTGAGTTGTTTATTAAAAATAGCAATATCCTAGTGGGTAACTGCGAGACTTGCAAGACTCTTGCTGCAAGACCAAGACCAAGACTGGGAGTGCAATACCAAGACCAAGACCAGGTGTACTGGTGCAAGACCAAGACCAAGACTTCGTCTTGGTCTTGCATTTGGGCAACACTAGTTCAAGCCTTGACCCCGAATAATAAGAAAGATATAATAGTCGCTTAAAAAACACTTTATGTTGAGGAAAGTTGCTCTAATCATTTCGATCCTTTTTCAAAAATGAATAACCATTTCAATTTCCGGAAACATTACCCGGAAAGGATTTGATTTCAGTTCAGTGCCTCTACCCAGGTGCTCCGATGAGGAAACGGTTATTCCGAAATACGTATAAGCACATAGTAGAGGCTCTGTACTGTAATCAAATCTGAGCCATCTTTTCTTTTCATTTAGTATGATGCTAGTAGCATCTTTGGTAATTATTTTGATAATTACTCGGAAAGGATGAAAGGATTTGATTTCAGGTCAGTGCCTTTACTCAGGTGCTCCGATGAGGAAACGGTTATTCCGAAATACGTATAAGCACATAGTAGAGGCTCTGAACTGTAATCAAATCTGAACCATCTTTTCTTTTCTTTTAGTTTATACTTTATTCACCTTTGGTGGATATTAAAGGATATAGTTCGCTAAAATTATTATCACGGTGAATGACAGGACGTGAAATGCAATTTAGATTTCCCCTGTCGAGTATTTCGCCACTCTGTTGTGCTTTATTTTTCCAACATAAAAAGCTCAGAGGATAAATAATTTCGAATTTTATTTTCTTACTTATTAGACTTTTGATTTTCAATTTCGTTCTAACACGAAACTACAGCCGCATCATTATTCCAGCTCAATCAGAGAGTGCATCAAGCACCTCTACCGGTTTCGAAACTTATTAGTTTTTTCGATCCTTTTTATTATTTCTGAGTCTAGGTGGTCTATTATCCAGCATTATAAGTACTTGAATCTTATTACTTGTTCTGCTTGCTTTTCGTAGATAGTTATGTTTATGTTTATCTGTGTTATATTGTGTTATTTTCAGACCAAGTAGGACTTAGGTCTTCTACGCTATCGGCTGACGCCGCTGTGTCATCAGCGTATTTGATGTGGTATATGGTTAGGGTTAATTAAACATTTTTTCTGTAAAAAACAAGTAATTAGACTTCGTAAATCCTAGGTTTTCACCCAAAGTGACCGAAAGTTGATATTTGAACTCTTCGTGTAACTGCGTAGATTGATATACGATTTCACTAATTTTGAGTCAACTTTCGGTCATAACTGTTTAAACGGAAATGACTTCAAAACCGAAACTAAAGATTCAAGCTCGACTTTTCAATACGATTCGATTGATATGTCACTCAATCTCTGCGACTATAATATGGCACTTTCGTTTAGAACTTTGTAACCAGAAATGATATAAAAATTAAAAGTATACATTAGTTCTCATCTTGTTAAGGCACGTCGAATAATACACTCACGGACAAAAATATTGCATATTTTGAAATTAACGTGTGAAATGAACTTTTTTGTGCTGCCCCAGTGCCATAGAAATTGGATTTCTATTCCGAATGCGATGTTTTAAAGTATATATCATAATATAATGGTATAATCGGATTTGAATTTAATATGGGCTATATGGTGGCCAATATAATTTTTAAATTGAATCTTACCAAGGTAAGTATGCACTATTCTACCGACATCAAGACCTGTGTTTGCGTTATGGTGCATTAACACGAATTTGTTATCCAATATGGCTGGGAAATGGCAAAAAATGATCTAAAATTTTTTTAATGTACATATCAGCTGTCAATCACCCAATCACTTCCACAAGTTCGGGATCTCCTTTCCAAGAAATACCACTCCATAGCACTATACCGCCAATGCCAAAATTAACGCTCTGTATGAGGTTACACCTGGCATACCGTTCATCATATGGAAGCAAGATTGACAAAACTTCGTCTACAGAAGAATTGGCGAACAGTATGTCAGTTGTAACCTCAGAGAGAGTCTTAATTTTGGTGGTGGCGGCATAGTGCTACGGAGCGGTATTGCTTTGAAAAGAAATACCGAACTCGTGGAGGTAGTTAGGCGAATGCCAGCTGACATGTACATTGAAAATATTTTATATCATGTTTTTCCATTTGCAAGCCACATTGGATATGACATATTGGTGCTAATGCACGTCTTCATGTCGCTAGAATAGTGAATACTTAGCTTGATGAGATTCATTTTAAAAATTATATTGGCCACCATATAGCCCAGATCAGATTTAAATCGAGGTATAGCATTTATTTGACACATCAAAACATCGCATTCGGAAAAGAAATCCTATTCATGTGATACTGGGGGGCCAAGGATAGCAGCACAAAAGCAGCATTTCGGTGACTTTAAAACGGTACTTCCGGTTGCAATTCTAAAACTGGAAGTCCGAGATCAAGTTTCTCATCTTTAATACCATATGTACTTGCGTTATAAGCTCATTCGACACCTCATTTGTCATTATATCTGGATTAATAACGGAGAAGTTATATTCGCGGACAGACGGACGGACAGTCATGAAGCCGATATAGTAGATATATTTGTTCTCGTCTTGTTAAGGCGCGTCGCATAATATATACTCAGATCTACAGACCGAGCAAGCTTTGTAAATTCCACGGCTTCGCGCAATCGTACGTGCGACTGCGTCAGGTGTCAGGTGTTTGGTTGTTGATTCTGTTTGAATATTGGTACTGATTCTGTGGTGTGAATTTTAAAACTTTTAAGTGTGGTTTTTGACCGTTGTGGGAAATTATTTATTTAGTTTTGTGTTTATAATTTAAACTCCTGTTTTATTTTCAAAGTTTTTTGCTGTACTTAAGTAGAAAATGAATAATAATATTTTGTATTATAGCTTATAAAATGGCTTAGTCAAAATTATAATGGCTCAGTAAATAATAACAAACAATTACTTGTATTAATAACAAAATATTTTGTAACGATGTTACCTATTTTAGAAAAAATCTCCATGAAAAAAAAATAGAATTAATTTCATCATTTTCGTGTCTCATGTGGCGTAGGTACTTTTGCTACTCTAGCTACTCTACATACAATTTGTAGTATTTTATTAAAAAAAACCAATAAGCATTTACTCTGCAAATTGTGTATATTTTGCTTTGCATTTTCATATAAAAAAACTGCGGTATAATATAATAGTTATTATAATATAATATGTATAATATATTAAAGTTTTTAATATTGCTAATCTAGATTTAGCCATACGACTCACACTCCTTCTAAGGGGAAAATTGACTCATCCCAGATACCTAAGGTATTAAAAGGATTGAACTCTGGTGGGACTCTTTCCATGTTATCGAGCTCTAGGTGAGTTGGTATGTACACACTTAATGTAAATAAAAAACAATGTTAAAAACTTTAATAATATGTATTAGCAATATTAAAAGCTGTATATTATGTTATAATATATAATAGAATTATTAAAGTTTTTAACATTGTTTTTAATGTATTTTTTTATTAATAATTATATTAGATACCTAATTACTATGTATCAGTAGAAACGATTATTTACTTAAATTTGACAAATTATAACTCCACTCGACCAATCCACGACCACACAACTCGAAACACAAGTAAGTAAAGTAAGTACGGTTGCGTGAAGCATGGCGCGAAGCCGTGGAATTTATAGGACTAGCTCGGTCTGTTGCATTTCTAAAACCGGAAGTCTTCAAATTTCCCACCTTAAGTACCATCCTTGGGTTATAAGCTTTCATTCGACACCTCATCTGTCCTCTACCTGGTTTAATGACGGAGGAGTTTTACGAACAGACGGACGTATATACAATTCAACATTTTCACATTTTGAAAGCAATTTTTTATTAAAATCTAAAAAGTGGGTCCTAAAACCAAAAAAAGTTCAGTTTTCGATAAAGTGGGGGACTTTCCATTTTTTAATTTAATTTTCCATTATCAACAATCGTTTTTTCCGATTATAGCGCTATCTATCCATTATTCAAAAAAAAAATGTCTCGAATAAAAGTTACTTATTCCTACGTAAGGAATCCAAATCTGCAATAAAAAATGGGGGCGCCTATTTAAGATTTGTAAGTGTAACCGTAAGTGAGGGTCGTATTTGGTGTCATTCGATAGATTTTTCAAAAACATTGAATACGTGTATTTTTCAGTTTTTTGATCTGATGTTCATTTCGCGAAATATCGCGGGGTTCGTATTTAAACTTTTAAATTTACCCCCACCCCCCCTCCGTGGGGGGTCGTGTTTTGTATCATTCGATAGATTTTTGAAAAATATTGAACACGTACACCCCGCTCAAATTGTCAGATTTTTGAAATATACACTGTTTTCCATGTACTTAAATTGCCTTATCTTAATCTGACTTTTTCGAGTTTTTCTAAGGATAGATTTTTTTTCGGACCCCCCTTAACGAAATCCCCTGTATTAAGAGCCATTATATGGTAAAGTCGGGTCCATCGATATTTCGCCCGTCGGCTAATTCAAACAGATAATAAATATTTTTGTATGTTATGAAATTCGAGTAACCGATGTCCAGGGACGTATCGCGATATTTGTTATTTCACCGACACAAATTTTTTGAGGCAAGTATTAAATCATAAAAGAACAATAATGTATTAGTGTGTATATTATAGTCAAAAAGCAGAAAATCTGATTTTGGAAAAACAAACAAAACTTTATATTTCTTTGTTTTTTAAATGGTTAAAGTGAAATGTAAAAAAAATTATCACTCTACCACCCTGTCGGAAAAAAATACTAGGTGATACAACGGCATCTTCTATAGGACTTTTCAACGCTTCTCATTTGTTGCAGGCACTTGTTATGTCATACTATTTTAATATATCTACGTCATACGTCTTTGGTATGTATAGTTATTGGTATATACTATATACCAATAACGTATGACGCAGATATATTAAAATCAAACGACATATTTTATGACAAGCGCTTGAAACATATGAGAAGCGTTGAAAAGCCCTATTAGCGTTTAACGATGACGTACATAGAAGAAACTGTGAAAAAGTATGTTACATTTCAGAAAATATTGTTTTAAACAAAGTTAGCAATTTATAATGAAAAACTGAATTGTTTTAACTGAAATAATCATATTAGCGTACCTTGTTTAAAATATTTCTCCTGCAGACGAGCTCTCATCATCATCACTGTCCACCAGATTAATAATAAGTTTTCCACTGTTTGAAAAAAATTGTCCTAGTCTTCTGTACTCATCTTCTACTTTCACTACATGGTTTACTGCTTCTTTTTTCCTCCGAATCCGTTTTTTTACTTGTCCCCAAATAAGTTCGATATGATTGAATATGCAAAAATAAGGTGGTAACCTCAAAACAGTATGGCCATGTTGTATTGCAATAGTGTCCAATATATATTGTTTCTTATAAGTTTTGGTACGAAGCACTTCAAGTAACTGTTTCTTATTATAGTTGTCTTCAAAATACAAATCATTATCCGAGAGGAAATCTTTTAGTTCCTGTTTTGAAGACGAACTGTTAGGAATTTTTTTGAGAAGCCTTGAGTGGTAGCTTGCATTGTCCATAACTATCACACTGCCCGGTGTTATATTGGGAAGTAGTGTATTTTTAAACCACTCTTCGAATATAGTAGAATTCATATTCTGATGATAATCTATACTACATTTTTCTATTTTTTTTCCGCAAAGCATTAACCCATTTGGCACCCAACCATTTGCAGATCCACAGTGCACAATAATCATCCGGGAACCTTTATTCGGAGGTATGTCTTTCAACTGGCACCTACGTGAATCATCAGTCCAACCCTTGCTAGCGGTATCATGCGTGTCATACCATGTCTCGTCTAAATAATATATAGTCCGCTGTTGGTCTCGATATTCTTGAATTTTTTCTAAATAATCTAAACGCCAGTGTACTATCCTCTTACTTTCCATAATAGCCACCCGTTTATCAACGATTTTGTATTTGAACCCAAGTTTTTTCAGCCGTCTACGTAAAGTGGTTTTAGGGCAGCTTCTTCCCATCGCAATAAGCTTGGTGTATATAATGTCAATTGTTGGTATTACATTTTGTTTGTATTCCTCGTAAACCAAATTCCTTAAATATTTAGCAGTCACGATATTAATTTGTTTAGGTTTTCCAGCATCCCATCTTTTTTTCTCTTTTTAACACCACTTTTTACGATGTCGCGCATGGTAAAATAAGGAATTCCTGTTAGAAATGCCGCTTTTCTTATAATACTGCCTTTACAACTATTTTCAGGATCATTTTGAAGATTTTTGTAAACGTTCATACAAATTCTCTTAGATTGTTCATTCAAAACAATCATTTTCTTTGGAAGTCTTAAACACTTTTCTACAGTTACAGTCTCAGTGTCATTGTTTTTTGTATCACTTACACTTAAAATATTGGGTTCTCTTGCTCCCATGCACGAAAAACTGTAGGTGATTTTTCCCATGGTCTAAACATTTTCCTTATACACACATAGACAGTTTCAAACAAACAAACAAACAACAAAAAAATACTACAATTATTATAACTACTCAACAAAATTTCAACACAACTTGGAGCAATGCACAATAATGCACATCTCTATCGATAAACAAGCTCGTTGCAAAGATACAACTAAACTAAAAATTTGCAAGTCAGGCCCTAGTCCCCAGTCCCAGATAAGGCACATGTTGGTGTTTTTACAATCAGGTTACTCATCGTAAATCAATCAGTCTAACACTTGAAAATCTGATATTTGGGCATTAGTACAGTTAAAATTGTTAAACGATTATATTTAGATATTAAGCAATATAATTATTGAAACTTTTTTTCTACTTTTAAGGACAAAAAAGCAAGTTCATTAGCGGAACGTAATTCAAAATTATTCTGCACATTATATTTGAAGCAATATTTGGTTAAAACATCTCATTTTTAGTGGTAAAAATATATTATGTACATATATTCATTTGTCTGGACTAAAGGTGGTAAAAGACTGTCTGCAAGTTACATTTTTGTTTGAATTTGCCGACGGGCGATAGATAGATGGTGTCAACTATAGAGGTACATTTACAGGGTACAAGGTTTCTCCCCATGTTATAATCGGACTCGCTCGAGTAACTGCAAAAATCCCCGCTTGCGCTCCCCTACCATTAATAAAAGTGATTCTTAACAAACAATATTCAATGTGATTCGAAAACCGTCTTCAAACTGACATGATTACATAATAATATACTCCAATCAAGCGTTCTTTTAAAACCAGACAGTCTCTACCATTAAGGCCATTTTTTTCTTGAACGAGCGACATAGCCGGATAAATTCCTACTAATCAAAGTTAACATTCATTCCTTGTCTGTCATTTCACCCACCTTGGGAGTTTGTTTACTCTCCCTTGAATGATGAAAAAGAACGAAGTAGACGTTAATGCTGTCCAAGTGATATTTTTCCTTCGCCCGGATTAGGTATCTCGGATAAGGAAAATTAAAGGGCACGACTACGGCAAGAAACGATCCGTGAAAAATTATCCTAATCCTGTTCTTTTATAAGATTTTTATTAAAGGAATTTGCCCTCTGACCCAACGAGCGGTTGTATATCATTTTATAAATTGGAGTTTACACCAAAAAGAAAAAAACAGGAAAATTTGGAATAACTTACCTACGTACATATAGGAAAAATTTGCGCATACTCTATATTTTTATAAACTGCAGCTACGATTTTCAACATTTTTACGACACCTCATACGAATATATACCTACCTATTAGATTTTGCCGATAATTCAAAGCATTAAGTAATATTAATAACAAGTAATTGGACCGAAAAAAAAGTTACCGAAAATAGAACCGGAAGTCGATATTTGAACTCTTCGTGTAATTTTGCGTCGACTGATATAATTTCACTAATTTTGAGTTATTTTGACTAAACCTTTGATCATAACTGTTTAAATGGAAATGACTTCAAAATCGAAACTACAGATTCAAGCTCGACTTTTGAATGCGCTTCGATTGATATGTCACATGTACTACTTCTGTGGCTATAATATGGCACTTCCGGTTAGAACTTTTTAACCGGAAATGATATAAAACCAAAAGTATACATTTGTTCTCATCTTGCTAAGGCACGTCGAGTAATATATCGTTTATACTATTTCGGTGACTTTAAAATGGTACTTCCGGTTGCAACTCTAAAACCGGAAGTCGGAGTTCAAATTTCTCATTTTTAATACCGTCCCTGGGTTATAATCTTTCATTCGACACCTCATTTGTCATCCTATCTGTATTAATAACGGAGGAGTTATATTCGCAGACAGACGGACAGACAGTAATGAAACCGGAAGTATATATTTGTTCGCGTTTTGCTAAGGCGCGTCGAACAATATATCGCTTGTACTATTTCGGCGATTTTACAACAGTACTTCCGGTTGCATTTCTAAAACCAGAAGTCCCAGATCAAATTTCTCACTTTTAGTACCATCCTTTGTATACATATACCTTTGTACTCACGCACAAGTTGTACGTACAACTTCAGTGAGAAACTGAGTTTATTTCATTATGTACAATTTATTTGCTACAAATAAACTCCATGATTATTATCCCAGATTTAGCCATACGGCTCACACTACCTCTAAGGGGAAAATTGGCTCATCCCAGATACCTACGGTATCAAAAGGATTGAGCTCTGGTGCGACTCTTTTCGTGTTATCGAGACCTAGGTGACTTGGTATGCTGGAGTATCTCCCAGAAATTTTCGTACACATCTGGCCGTCGCGAGTAGTACAGCTTTCTGCATGGTCTTATAAAGGTGTTAATTTAGACCCAGCTTTTTTATGTTTTCAAGGAGGTTCTCCGGAATAACTCAGTAGTAGACATAATAATAGGTATCGTCTGAGTACTTTGCATTCTCCATTGTCTTCGTATTTGAATTTCCAGATCTCTGTACTCGACGATCTTTTCAGTAAATGTACTACGTAGATTATTATTGTTGTTAGATATCGCCACATCAATTAGTGTTGTGTGTCTTGTTAATTTATTAACTAGTACGAGATCTGGTCTATTATGTGCCACTGTTTGGTCTGTGAGCACAATACGGTCCCAGTATAGCTTGTAGTTGCCATCCTCAAGCATACTCTCAGGGACGTATTGATAATATGGGAGATGGTCTGTTTGGAAAAGTTCCAGCTTGATAGCTATCTCTTGATGAAGGAATTTTCCCACTGCGTCATGCCGTTCCTTGTATTCAGTTGCAGCAAATGCCTGGCAGCGTCCTGTAAGATGTTGGATGGTTTCTTGGGTTCGGCATCCATATCGGCATTTGTCGTTCTGGATCTGAGGGTCTTTGACGATATATTTCAGGTAATTTTTGGTTGGTATAACCTGATCCTGAATGGCCAATAATGAACCTTGTGTTTCAGGGAACATCTTTCCTGATGTCAACCAATAGTTCGACGCCGTATTGTCGACATAGTCTTGGCTGACCTCATTCGGATGTCGCCCGTGCAGAGGTTTGCCCATCCAGGTGCGCATTTTTTCGTCCTTAGTAAGGTGGTTTATGCGCATTTCTGGTTCCCTCAGTTTGATCGGTGTTGTGTCATCTACTGCGCAAATAGCGCGGTGTAGAGTAGATGTGTCAGCCTGCATCTGAAAATAAGTCCTTAAATTAGCAATCTGTTTATCTAATTGTTCACCTATATCCATAAGTCCTTCCTCCTAAATACCGCGGTAATGTCGTTCGTTCTACTGCACTTTTAGGGTGGTGTTTTTGTGCTTTCGTTAGGTGTGTTCGTACTTTTTGCTGAAGATTTTCTATATCCGTTTTTGTCCACCCAATACCAAATGAATAGCGTAGGCGTTTAGTGCCTTAAACAAATTTTTACTGTTAAGATGTGAACGAAGCGGCTATTTTACCCTTCGTGTAAACTCAGTAGTTATCTCAGTTTTCATTTGCTTATGGTCAATTTTCCGCACCTGCTTGACTCCAAGATATTTGTACATATCGTTTTCGCCCATGGCCTCGATGTTCTGGCCATTTTGCATATCGAATCCACCGGGCTGTACCTTTCCTCTGACTATATTCAAAACACGGCACTTGTCTAGGCCGAACTGCATACTAATATCATTAGAGAATGTTTCTACAGTTTTTAGCATCTGTTCTAGGTGTTCTCGAGGGGAAGCCATTAATTTCAGATCATCCATATACAACAGATGATTGAGCTTCGCTACCACAATATTATTGTTTTTAATGCTAAAACCTGAGTCAGTGGAGTTTAATAGCTGGGAAAGGAGGTTCGAAGCTATAAACAGAACCACAATGGACTCAACGAGTCTCCTTGAAATAGGCCCCGGTTGATTGCGATATTTTCACCATATTTTTCCAGGTATTGTTTTCACCAGGTATTTGGAAGTGAATTGTAGTCTTCCAATCTGTCATTATATGCCTTAAAAAGGTCACTATGTTATCATCGACTTTGTATATTCTCAATATATCTATAAGCCATTCATGCGGTACTGAATCAAAGGCCTTTTTGTAGTCAATAAAGGCAGTAAAGGGGTTCTTTTTTTTTGGTGAATGCCTGGTTAGAAATGACTGAGTCGATGATAAGTTGTTCTTTGCAACCCATGGAACCCTTAGCGCATCCTTTCTGTTGAGGCTCTATGATATTGTTTAGAGCACAGTGTTGGTAGATACGTCGGGTTACACAGGATATGACCAATTTATACAAAGTTGGAAGACAAGCAATTGGGCAGTACTTGGCTGAATCTTGGGTGTTATTTTGATCCTTTGGTATTAAATAAGTGGTTCCCTGAGTTAGAAATGATGGTATTTTCTGCGGATTAGAAATAACATGATTAATTAATGTTGGTAAGCACTCATGGATACTCCAAAACTTTTTAAGCCAGAAGTTCTGAACTCCGTCTGGTCCAGGAGATTTCCAGTTATGAAGCTCTTTGATGGCATTTGAGACCTGTTCAGTCGTGAATGGTTCGTAGTTAGCAGTAAGTAATGGTTCGTAGTTCGCTTTTGATGGTATCGCGTCTAGTCTCTGGGATAAGATTATTTCTTATTATGATTACCCGGTATTGATCTGATACTCGTTGCTCCGATACTTGAATATCTGGGCACTCTCTGGAAAATTGGGCATACAGCTGTTGTTGGTAGCAGATCGTTTCTTGACCGAGGTTTGTCACCTTATAGTATAAGCGCAAAATGTTTTTATTAATGGACACAGTCCATTTCATGCGCTGCCTGGGTCGTCCCACTTGAGTGAGCGCCGGCTGATGTTCCAGCGCAGCACCTTCAGCGGGTGGAGCTCTTGCTGTTGTTTGGCTCGCTTGTGGTTGTTGTTGTTGTTGGGCTGTAGCTGATTGTATGACAGGGGCCCGCCTCCTTAACACCCTGCCACCGACGTCTCGCATGCTGTCACGTTCAGCGTGGCTCCAGACGTGCCCTGGCGATCCTCATGCAACGATCCTAAACATAAATCAATATTCTCCATATTAATGTGTGTGCATTTTATACCTACTTCCAGGTGTCAGTTTTTGTTCCACGGCAAGTATCCCTGCTACCCTTTGGGTATTGGCGCTACGAACACCCAGAAAGCATCCCCCTTTAGCAGGGGACCGCGCCTAATAGAAGAACTGACAAAAAACTCCCACAGGTTATTATTATCCTTAGGTTATAAGCTTTCATTCGACACCTCATTTGTTATTCTACCTGGTATAATGACGGAGGAGTTGTGTTTATGGACAGACAGAGAGACGGACATTCAACGTTTTCACATTTTTTAAAAATTGGGCGAAAACAACAATTTTATTTTATACAATTTTCATGCGGCGAATATATTCATTGATATTCCGCTCTTATGTATTATATTAGTCTATTAGTATATTTGGCTATTTTTGTTTTTGTAAAAAAATCAACATCGCCAGTTAAAATCGGCTACTCGTATAATTGTATTAAAATTGTTATTTTCTACACAATAATCTCATTACTATTCAGGACTATAAAGTCCTGCTGGACGTAAACCTCCCTTAAATGCTCTTTATATTGTGTATCTTGTATCCAATTTATCTGTATCCATTGTAACTAGTTGGTCGATCTTATTGGAGGACGCCAATTTCTGAGATAGGCCCAACATTTATTGTTTTTTGCACACTATGTTGTTGGTATCTTTGTGACTTTTTTTTGTTTAAGGTTATGGTTTTTGCGCGGTATGTGAGAACAGACTAGACAAATTATTGATTTAAAGCTTTTCGTTTTCGCTTTTCGTTTTGATACACGGAATATCTGATTTTAGGCTGTCCATAATATTACCATACCATGAAAATCGTATGCTCAAGTTAGCATATTTTTTTTCTTCTACTAATACGATTTGAGTTTCACTGATGTTGATACTTTTGTTGTAGTCCAGGCTGTAAGCTCGCCGCCGTCAGGTAAATTATTCCGATTCGTTTTTTTTTGCACAAACTTACTCCAAAAGAGTTCCTTATAACAAATGTACAAGGTGCCAGGAGGTACCGCGGTCGGAAAATTGTTCGGACAATTTTTTTAAAACAAATTCAAAATATCAATTTTTTCACTTCGGACTTTTTTTAGATTCTTTGGGTCATTATGAGCAAAAAAGATCTCTTGTGATTTTTTTCTAAAATTCATTGTTGTCGAGTTATATAGGGAAGTGCAATTAGAACGAAAACATGCATTGTTTCGGAAAAATTCAAACAAACTTATATTTTTCTAAAACTTTTTTTGTTAGTTTATATACATGTTAAAGTAAAAAGTTCTACTCGCAGATATGGCCGCTAATTTTTTATTAATTGTTTAAACAATAACAATTGTTTTGTATAAATAATTTTAAAAATATCGTTAAATTCATCATTTTACTTTGCTTGATCAAATATGTTTATATTTTGTTTTTGATTATGCTGAATCCGAATATGGCATTGCAATTTGAAAATTCTTATACAGAAGCTCTTATACAGTGTTTCTGCGTAGCAAGGAATCACATGGAAAACTTTTTTATTATCAATTTTACAAAAAAAGTTATTCTTAATAAAATGCTCTGGATAGTCAAAAATCTAAAACTGAACCATCAGATATCAAATTTTATCAATTTTATACGAGTTATGTCAAAAATATGAATTTCGTTAAAGAGTAAAGTACCTTTATATTCTAGAATATCAAAAAATGCTATTATGAAAAGTTGTTTGAAATTAGAAACTATGTCTAAATATAGAATTACATCATTCTAATCTAAAAAAAAACAAATTCAATTTTTTCTCAAATTACGGATACTCATCATCATTTTATTACAATTATGATAACTATTTTATTATTACTTTTACGAAAAAACGTTATTCATAAAAGCTCTTCCTGGTATAAAATCTAAGATACAACCATCAGATATCAAACTTTTTTAATAAAACTTTTTTAATAATGTAAAGGTACTTTACTCTTGAGTGAAATTCATATTTTTTGACATACCTCGTATAACATTAATTAAATTTGATATTTGATGATTGCATCTTAGATTATATACGACGCAGAGTATTTTATAGAGAATAACTTTTTTTCGTAAAACTGATAATAAAAAAGTTATCAATAGGTTCCAAGTTACGCAGGCATACTGTATAAGAGTTAAAAAAAAATTTGCTGAACATTTATTATTGTTGAAGCTTATTATTAAATGTATTTTAGGTAAGTTTTACAGAAAAAAGTTTTTATCACTTTGTATAAACATTTTTTTAACTGGTAATTTTGGATTTTTGTATTACATTTTTGTTATCTTTCTTAATTTTCTTAAAAAGAAATAGTTTATTTCATTTCTAAAGTAAAATAATTTGGTGTATTTTAAAGATTACATCCTAAGCTTTAAGAAAGCACTTATAAAACTGTAATAGATCTGTTCAAACTTGAGTAATACCGTCATAAAGTGGTAGTAATTCTATAAAACTACGAAGATTTCAAAAATTACATTTTTTGAGACGTCATATCATTTGAATTAAATTTTTGAGATTTTTTTGAATGAAACATCATTTAGTAAGATGCTTGAAAGGTAAGTTGTGCAAAATTGAGAGTTTTATAAGAAAAATTGTATTAGTTACACATTTTTAAATCATTTTTAAACAAAAATCATGTAAGGCTCACTTTCCGCCCACACCGTACTTATGCCCATACATTTTATTTCTTTCTATTATAACCACATATAAGATAGCATATTATTCTTCTTTCATGTTCAATTTATAAAATTTCATTTGATCCATTAGTTAAAGAATTACATTAAAATAACTCAACCGTGCACTTCGCCGTACGTTAGTTTACAGTGCGCCTATGTTTGTGAGAAGGGTGACTTTAGCGTTATAAATAAAAAATTATAGAAGATACAGATTTAATTTTTGGAAAATTCTTTATATAAGGTTTTTTTTGTAAAATTTTCTGAATTTTTCAATGGTCAGGTCAGTCTTTTTCTAAAATTTTTATTTTCGGAGTTATTTAAAAAAAAAACATCTAATTTCGTAGTTCATTTGTTTAATAAAAAATGAAGCACCCACTTCTCGAGTAGAACTTTTTGATATGTTGTTAATTAAATATTTCTTAATGAAATTACAAAAAGTTCTATCTTGTTTGATTTTTT
Organism: Diabrotica virgifera virgifera; assembly: GCF_917563875.1. Lineage (NCBI taxonomy): Eukaryota > Metazoa > Arthropoda > Insecta > Coleoptera > Chrysomelidae > Diabrotica > Diabrotica virgifera. The sequence continues at coordinate 132,847,805 of NC_065444.1, forward strand.
CCGAAGTGAAAATCTATATGCACTTCCCTCGCGATTCAAAATTTAAAAATCGCGCACCATTGTGCACCTTTCGCACTCACCATTGACGGCTTTAGCGCTCATTATTTGATAATTAAAAATAACAGCTTAGTAATAAAATAATGACAAAAATTTCTTCAGGATCTTGTAGGGGGGCTTTAAACTTTGATTTGATCACTTTCTGACTTTCATAATAATAATTTTTAATCGAGTTAAACTTTGAAAATGACCATTTTCGCGTTTTTCAAATTTTGAATCGCGTATATCTCAGTAACAATCAATTTTAGAGAAACATCACAGGAGACCTTTTGTGCTCATAATGACCCAAAAAATCTAAAAAAAGTTGTCCGAAGTGAAAACATTGACATTTTGAATTTGTTTAAAAAGAATAATTATTGTTTAAACAATTTTCCAACCGCGGTACCTTCTGGCACCCTGAGGATTTGTTATAAGGACCTCTTTTTGAGCAATTTTGTGCAAAAAAAACGAATCGGAATAATTTACCTAACGGGGGCGAGCTTAGAGCCTGTACTATCTCAACCAAGTTTGTCGTTAGCTGAGTTTTGGAGAATTTTATCTGTTTATCTACTTGTAGCGAGTCTTCATTATAGTCCCTCCAACATTTTTTTGCATTATCAATACAGTTGCTGATTAGGACTATGTCATCGGCGAATATCGAAATTGTTAGCATTTCATATTTTCGTATACATATTAGTACTTATGCCCAGGTCATTCCAATTGAGGCAATCTTTACACAATTTCTATGTTGGAAAACACTTTGTGATTTTTTAAAATCGTTAATAGCCATAATTAGCATAAAAACATAGGTTTAGTTTTATCTGATATTTCTTACTCTTATCTGAACTAAATGTACTACAAACTAGGTACTTTCACCTAGATGAAAAATCCTCATTTGCATGTTATTTCTTAAACAAGAGAAACACTATTACACTAGATCAAGGGGTTTGTGTATTCAAAGTTTAGATTTCCGTCCAAGGAGATAATATATTTTTTTGAATTTAAAGTCAAGTTTTTTCCTTTCCTTTTTAATATACACTGACCGGCACGTAAAACGGGTACCCCGCAAAATGGGTCATTTTTAATGTCTCGAATTTCCTAAACCTGTTGTCTGATTTAAGTGATTTTTTTAATATGTTATAGCCTTATTATTTAACAATATCGCTGTAATAATATTGTTGCTAGACAGGTAAATTGTCATTGTATACCGGGTGTACCAATCAAACAGTGTTTTTTTTTTCAAAAGTTCAAAACACCCTGTGGAATATTCTAGCATCTATAAAATACTGAAATTAAAACCCAGCTATAAACTCAGGTTTTGTTAACATTCTGTTTTTTGGGGCATCCGCGTATGTTGAATAATAAGTTAAATAATTTAACAACTAGCCATGTTCTTTATCAATACAGGCTGTTTCTAAATAAATGCGACAAACTTTGTGGGGTAATTCTGCGTAAAAAGATAATGACTGTTTGCTTTACAAACATAAATATGTCCGCAAATGATTCGTTTCTAACATACGGGATGTTGAATTTGTTCTTACAAACTGATGATTTATTTATTGGTCTAAAATCGGTTGAGATATTCAAATGGCATTTGGTGGGTATTAAGAGGTAGTTATTGCGCATTTTTTGACATACAATTAATAATTTTATATTCACCATTGGCGTGCATATGGGTCATATGGCGGGTAATATTACCCGTATGCACGCCAATGGTGAATACAAAATTCTTAATTGTATGTCAAAAAATGCGCAATAATTACCTCTTAAAACCTACCAAATTTAATTTGCATAAATCTCAAACGGTTTTAAAGCAATAAATAAATCGTCAGTTTGTAAGAAAAAATTCAACATCTTGTATCTCGGAAACGAAGCATTTGCGTACATATGTTTATAAAGCAAACGGTCATTATTATTTTACGCAGAATTTTTGCTGTTAATGTGTATGATGTGTATACAAGTACTCCAGTTTCTCGATACTAGACTAGCCTCTTCTTGCTTAGGGGTACGTTTACATGGTACAAGGTTTCTCCCAATGTGATTTTCTGACGCGCTCGAGTAACTGCAAAAATCCCCGCTTGGGCTCCCCTACCATAAAGCTACTGCCTTAGTCTACTGTAACTACATACAGTTCCTGGCCATATTATTATGACCACCTATGAATTTTTATAAAAATCAACTATTCCACTAAGTATATTAAATATACAATAACAAAATTTTTGTTTAAAAATTATTTTTAAATTTAATTTTGTTAGGTAATGTTAATGCTGTAAATGTAATAAACTGTAAACTATAATATATTTAATAATAAAGAACATTAAAATATTTGAAAATATTACATATTTATACATTTTTTAATATTTTATTGAACTCCTGACCTTAATCACATAGGAAATATTTGGGAGCTTTTAAAATGAAAAATTTCCAGTGAAAAGGTCATCAATAAACTTGTTTTGATTAAAGATCTAATAATTATTCATCATTGGAACCACAATGACAACTTGAAGCAAAGTGAATTTAACTGCATTCGAAGTATGCCAAGACGGGTACTAGCGGTAATCAAAGTTAAAAGGTGCTCAACAAAATATTAAAAAATATAAATATGTATTTATTATTAAATATATTATATATAGCAATAAAACATTTGAAAATGTCCCCTATTTATATATTTTTTAATATTTTGTTGAGCCTCCTTTAACTTTGATTACCGCTAGTACCCGTCTTGGCATACTTTAAATGCAGTTAAATTCACTTCGCTTCAATTTGTCATTGTGGTTCCAATGATATACAGGGTGTTTCATTAATAATTGTCCATATAGTAACTGGAGAAACTTTAGCACAAAATACGAAGATTTAACCTAAAATACTTAAATAAAATGTGGTTCCTTACTGAGTTACAGGGTGTTTTATCTAAAAATTTAAAAAACATTTTTGCTCAGCATTTTAAAACTATTCGACGTATCCTTTTCATACTTGGCAGGAAATATATGTACTGTACACACTACTAAATTATGTTAAACAAACGTTTCTGGCTATTACCAGAGGCGTACGACGGGGGAAAGTGAATGGTTGACCCTTTCCAAATTCTACGCCACTGGCGAAATTGCTATTTTAGTTCAATTTTTGGATTCTCCAATACTTTCTATGAAAATAATATACTCTTCATTCGTAACGATAAAGTCATTAGTTTTCGAGATCTTTGAAGTTAAAAATGAAACGGCACGGTTATTTTGATTAATGTATTGTGTCGCTTCATTTTTAATTTCAAATATCTCTAAAACTAATCATTTTATCGTTACGAATGAACAATATATTATTTACATAAAAAGTATTGCAAAATCAAAAATGTACACTAAAATAGCAATTTCGTCAGTGGCGTAGAATTTGGAAAGGGTCAACCAGCCACTATCCCCTGTCGTACGGCTCTGGTAATAGCTAGAAACGTCTATTTATCTTAATTTAGAAGGGTTTACAGTACCTACACTATCTGCCAAGTATGATAAGGATACGCCAAATAGTTTTAAAGTACTGGGTACAAATAATTTTTAAATTTTAATCATATGAATCATAATATCATAAATTAATCAAAATAACTGTGCCGTTTCATATTTAACTTCAAATATCTCGAAAACTAATGACTTTATCGTTACCAATGAAGAGTATATTATTTACGTAAAAAGTATTGGAGAATCTAAAAATGGCACTAAAATAGTAATTTCTCCAGTGGCGTAGAATTTGAGAAGGGTCAACCATTCACCATCCCCTGTCGTACGCCTCTGGTAGTAGCTAGAAACGTTTGTTTGTCGTAATTTAGTAGGGTGTCTAGTAGTCGCACTTTTTGCTAAGTATGAAAAGGATACGTCGAATGGTTTTAAAATGCTGAGCAAATATAGTTTTTAAATTTATAGATAAACTCAGTAACTGTTATAGTAACTCAGTAAGGAACCGCATTTTATTTAGGTGTTTTAGGTTAAATCTTCGTATTTTGTAAATAAATAAGTAATTCGTATTTTGTAAACACCCTGTATATATTAGTTCTTCAATCAAAACAATTTTGTTTGTGACCTTTTCACAGGAAATTTCTGGTTTTAAAAGCTCCCAAATATTGTCTATGTGATTAAGGTCAGGAGTTCAACAAAATATTAAAAAATATATAAATATGTAATATTTTCAAATATTTTATAAAAAAAAATCCACGAGGAAAAAATTTCCTGTAGTTGGCTGTATACCATTTATTACAAAAAACCATGAAATCCTTTATAAAAGGTATATTTGTTAAAATCCCTATACAGGGCTACATCATAAAACAAACAGAACTAGTTTTCAATCGGTTGACCGATCATCCTCAGTGTTTTCTTTTATCAAACATGCTAACCACCAAAGTAAAAATATTTGGGTAAAAACCCTTTAAAATTAATCCGTCATAGGAACATATAAAAATGATGTGACTTTACACATGGATGTATAAAATATCCAATGTTTCACGCTCGAGGTACCATTGAGCTAAATTTGACTTGTTCACATCATGGCTGTGTGGAAGCAAGTGAAATATTTTATCGCTGTTTATTATTAAATATATTACATTAACATTACATAACAATATTAAATTTAAAAAGAATTTTTAAACAAAATCCCACCTAGTGAAATAGTTGATTTTTATAAAAATTCATAGGTGGTCATAATAATATGGCCAGGGACTGTAAATAAAACTAATGGTACCAGGCATAAATCAGTTTTAGATTGCAAAATTTATGGCGAAATATTTATTTATCAGTATTTGAATAATTTTTTAGAAATATTTTGTCACCCTTTATATTTATATCATGGATACATAATCCTTTCGGAGAAAAATCGTGTTTGGACAGCTTCAACGTCTCAGCTACTGCTCCTTCCCATCGTTCACGCAGAGTAAACAAACGCCACTAGAGAGAGATTTGTAATTCAAATGAGGGAAATGACGCAAAGACATCTCGGTGAAAATCGACCGACCATTAATACCTATCATCTTGTTAAATTGTTAAACGCCAGTTTATCCTTGTTATTATTATGTTCGACTATTTGTTACTTCGCCTTCACGCTTTGTTTACTTCGACACTCAGCGGCGGCACGTGTATCTATTGGATATTAATACAGTACAATTTTTGCTTAATACAAAGTTGATTAGGTGACATGTGGCTGTGATTGATGTAACTATTTTTTATTATCTCGCATTCATCAATACTGCTTCCCAAGATAATAAGAGATAATATTTTCTCTATTCTGAAAACAGTCCCGAGTTCACGATATATCTATTTTTTTATACAGGGTGTTTCATTGGGAAACGGAAATACTTGAATGGTGAATAGAGGTCACTGAGGCGGTTCTAGATATACATTATTTTACACTTTTATAGACTTACACTTTAAACATTTATTGCCTTACCGATTTTTATAACCGAGTTACCGAGGGTGTTTTATCGATTTTGCCAATTTATTTCTGGACCCATAACTTTAGAACCACCCTGTATATTTTTTTGATATTTGGTACACATATGTCTCATTTAAAACACAAACTATCCAACCACTAATCACAAGAAAAAACCAGGTCCGGACTAAAAAAATTATAAATTATTTGTGACCTTGAAACAACACCCTTTACATTGAAATTTTTAAAATCCGTTTACATATTTGAAAAGAACACAAAAAACTAAGTTTAATGGTTCCCTTAAATTTTTCCGCCAGACAATTAAATGACTTTAATTTTGAAATTATATTGAAGTTTTTTAGCACTCTTAGATTAAAAAACTTTTAATAATAAATTATTAAAGTTAATGAACAAATACTCTTTCTAAAAATAATCAATACTTATTTACTACATTACGAACGACCTATTTACTAATCACAAGAAAAATCCAGGTCCGGATTAACAAAAAAACAAAGTAATTCGGACCTTGAAAAAACACTCTGTATATTGAAATTTTCCAAATTGGTTTGCACATTTGAAAAGAGCACAAAAACTGAGTTTATAGGTTTGCTTAAATTTTTTGCACAGAAAATTTAATAACTTTAATTTTGAAATTAAATCTATTGAAATTTTTCAACACAACTTAAAATCATCTGCTATGCAGACGACGCAATACTAATCTCACAAAGTGAAGATGATTTACAACGTATGCTGCACGAATTTAATATCACCGCTACAAAATTTAACATGTTAATTTCCCCAAAAAAGACTAAATGCATGGTTATAACAGCAGATCTAATAAGGTGTAAATTAGAGCTTGAGGGTCAAATAATAGAACAAGTCATGGAGTTTAAATATCTAGGCATCACATTATGCAGCTACGGAAAGCTCGAAACAGAAGTGGAAGATCAGGTGAATAAAGCAAACAGAGCCGCAGGTTGCCTGAATGAAACAATATGGAGAAATAAAAACATCGGAAAAGAAGTGAAAGGCAGAAGTTACAAAATAGTCATCAGACCAATAATGACATACGCGGCAGAAACACGACCTGATACAGAAAGGACAAAAAGAATGCTAGAAACAGCAGAGATGAAAACATTGCGAAAAATCGATGGTAAGACGCTGTGGGATAGAGCTAGAAGTGCAGATATACGAAGGAGATGCAAGGTGGACAACATTAATAACTGGGTGAAAAGCAGAAGAGTAGAATGGAACGACCACATAACCAAATGACAACAAATAGATTAGTAAGGACGGCGAGAGACGGTTCCCCAATAGGAAGACGATCAATGGGAAGACCACGAAAAATGACAAGTTACTGGAGGCACATTGAAAAACAGACAGAGTAATGTCTATATAAAAAGAAGAAATTTTTTTAACTCTGAGATTAAAAATCAGGTATTAGTAAATTTTAATAATACGTTAATGACTAATAAATACTCATTTTATACATAATCATTGATCATTTACTACATTGGAACGACTCATTTATTAATCACAAGAAAAATCCAGGTCCGTATTAACAAAAAAATATAATGTAATAGTCACCTTGAAAGAACAACCTTGAAATTGAAATTGAAACACCGACCGATGTTGCTCTTTTTTCATTTTTCTTATGTCCAGACACGCTCGCTTCACACCCAGTCAAAACAAAACTAGGAATCTGATTTGGCTGAGATTTTGACATAGGCCGTCTAAAAAAAATGTATTATACGATAGATGATTTCTGTTGCGATGGTGGCGCCGTCGGACGGAGAGGCTAAGTATTTATCGGACCACCCCCTTATTCATAACTTTCATAAGATCTGTTGAGTGAAACCTATTAACATATTTCCATTTTGGTTGTTTATTCATCTCCATTTTGACTTTCCTTGGTGTTAAGAGTATTAACTTACATAACTTACACTTTCATGTATACTCCTTTTTCGAGTAAATTACTTCACTGGTCTGTTTTAAGGGCCCGTTCTCGTTCTAAATTTATTCTTGCGGTTTAGTTGCCACCCCGATGAGTTGTCGGTGTAGAGGTCGCCATTTGCATGCTCGAAGAGTGGATAACAATTATTTGCTTACTTTGTCGTCATGTCGAGTTGAAATACCCGCAAGTAATGAGTTGCCACCAGAAAACGTGTATTTTGTCGCTGACAAGCTGAAATTAACATATTGGTTGTGGTGTTTGTTGTAGGGGGGTGGAATAATAATAGGTAGAAGCGCTTTATTAGAGGACAACGATTACTGTTACTTTGAGTATATGTGTGGGTTTTATGTAGCACTCGCGTAATTACAAAATAATGTTGAAAGGATGATACCAGTTTTCTGTAGGTAAATTGCTAAATAATGAATAAATAATACCAGTTACTAAATAATGGTAGTTAATTTACCAGAAAATACAACAAAAGGAACGGAGATTATAGTCTAAGAGCTAGTGAACCCTCCGACTAACGGTCGTCCTGTAAGGCTAGAAATTTTTCTAGTGATAATTCATAGCACATCAAGGCTAAAAACCATGACCTGGCAGGCCTCAGCGGTGCACGTGTATCTACCAGGTGAATCGAAAAGTGCAAATTTAGGGGGTAAAATAAACTTTCTCCTGTAAGGTTTAAATTTAAGTATGTGTTTGAGTAAGTCATTTAGAAGAAATGTGTACAATGACACGCGATTCTGAAGAGCATAAGACCTTGCCAGGCGAGGGGAAAGATTAGGGGTTTTTCCTAAAATGATTCTTTTTGCATCGAACAAATTTTTTTAAGGTTTTTTGAATAATTCCAAACAGAAAAGGTCTTTAGTGATTTTTCTCTTAAGTTAATAGTTTTTGTTATACAGTAGAACGTCGATAATCCGGACGTCAAAAATCCGGACCGTCAAATATCCGGATTTGTATCTAGCAAAAATATGTGATTCTTTTAAAATAAATTAAAAACTTCCCTGCGAAAAACGAACCTCTACCGCAGTTCAAAATATTTTACACATTTTTTTAAAAGCCCAAATAGTGTCTGAATATTTTTACTGTACACATGGTGCTATTATAAATTAATTTTACAATACAGTGTTTAAAAAAAGTTTTGATTAATTTCACCCCTAGAAACTTTACTGTACAAGAGAAAACATAAAATTTTAAAACGTTTGTTGTACTTTAATGTGTATACTGGCCTTTTTTGAGGTAATTCCGATAATCCGGATAATTCGATAATCCGGATGGGGTCCGGTCCCAATTAATCCGGATTATTGACGTTCTACTGTATAAGCGATTGAAAATTTTGAAAATTGCGAAATCGGCCATTTTTAACCCTAAATCGGACATTTATATAAAAATTTAAAAGTTACCAAGGTAGGTAGATATTCTTTAAACATTGATTGATGAAATCCCAAAGAGTTTTTTTTAATACAATATCGGAAACGCCTTTGTTTTTTAATTGCTAATCAAGCGGGCGCGACACTGTGGTATAAGTGAGGACGTTTGAGTTGGCATAAATTCATTATCTCGAGAATGGGCAAATTTCAAGAGAAATCCTCAGACAGGTCGATTTTTATTTTTAAATTAGGACTTTTTGGCATATATGTAATACTAGTGACGTCATCCATCTGAGCGTAATGACGTAATCGATGATTTTTTAAATGAGAGTAGGGGTTGTGTGATAGCTCATGTGAAAGGTTATTTAATTCTCTATTCATTAATATAAACATTAACATAATTATTTATACAGGGTGTACAAAAAAATTTTTTTTATTAAATTAACTTTGATTAAATTTGACAAATAGAAGAAAAATTTTTTTTGTACACCCTGTGTAAATAATTATGTTAATGTTTATATTAATGAATAGAGAATTAAATAACCTTTCAAATGAGCTATCACACAACCCCTACTCTCATTTAAAAAAATCATCGATTACGTCATCACGCCCAGATGGATGACGTCACTAGTATTATATATATGCCAAAAAGTCCTAATTCAAAAATAAAAATCGACCTATCTGAGTATTTCTCTTGAAATTTGCCCATTCTCGAGATAATGAATTTATGCAAACTCAAACGTCCTCACTTATACTACAGTGACGCGCCCGCTTGATTAGCAATTAAAAAAACAAAGGGGTTCTCGATATTTTATTGCAAATAACTCTTCGGGATTTCATCAATCAATGTTTAAAGAATATCTACATATCTTGGCAACAATGAAATTTTTAGACAAATGTCCGATTTAGGGTTAAAAATGGCCGATTTCGCAATTTTCAAAATTTTCAATCGCTTATATAACAAAAACTATTAACTTAAGAGAAAAATCACCAAAGACCTTTTCTGTTTGGAATGTATCAAAAAACCTAAAAAAAATTTGTTTGATGCAAAAAGAAAGTACTCAAACACATACTTCCTGTAGTGACCCTGTGTTTGTGATTAATGCTCCCAGATATAAGTATGAGCTCACAACCTCAAACCGATCAATTGGGGTCACAGTACTGCGCTGTCGTTCGACAAGATCGTCGATATATGTATCAATTTCTGCAGTACTGCAGCAGACAAACCATTCTGTTTGCGGTCAAATCGTACACGATTTCTCTGGATGCACGGTCACACACGACCAAAATCTTTGCGCATTGCCGGTACAGAAAACAGTTGCCATAACAAATTAAAGAGGAACGTACAAGTCTTCAAGATGGTAGGTCTTTTTCTTTAGTACTTTTACTTCGAGGAAAGAAAAATACATAACGATATGAGAAGAAGACGAAGACATATTGACTTAAAATTCAACAAAGTTTGTCCTAATACCAAGAGCTACCTCTATATTAAATTATAATACTCTAAGTATTTTCTTCCAAAGAAAACAGGTCATGAAAACATGGGAGGAAGACAAAGGATAATTGACCCCAAATTCACTAGAACTCTTCGTTGCACCAAGAGGAACCTAAGTATTATCTGGGTCTAGGACGTTTCATCGCCGCCGTTTTGATGCCGCCGTTTCGATGCCGCCAGTTCATCGCCAGTCAGTTAATCGCTAACTGATATATTTCCGAATTTTCGACCAATTTTCGACAGTTACATTTATTATTTATTTTTAGTATTAATTAGGAATTCTAGGAAATGCGAGATATGACCATTCCCGTTGCCATACTTAATCTTTTAATAGACTTTTAAACTTTTATAATATAAAATATAATTTAACACTACAAATTTAATACTGTTTAGTATCAAATTTAGGGGAAGTAGAAATAGAACAGTAAATTAATATAATAATATTTTTTATCTATTTATTTGTCATAAGCTTTGAACTGAATTTAACGTCGTGAACTGTGAAACGTCGTAACGTTTCATCGAAACGGCGGCGATGAACCGGCGGCGATGAAACGTCCAATTCCGGTATTATCTAGTTTCAAGACGGTGGTACTTTTTCTTTAGGACTCTTCCTTTGAATACAAACAAATCCATAATAATATAAGAAGAAGACGAAGACCTATTGATCCCAAATTTAAGATAATTCAAGATCTAAATACATCAAGAAGAATCTGTGTACCAAGTTTCAAGATTCTAGTACTTTCCATTAAGGAAACAAAGACAGGAGAAAATGAGATAACGAATAGTAACTACTCCAAAGTCAATAGCTCTTCATTACACCTACACGGACCTAAGTATCAAGTTTCAAACTCTACTACTTTCCCTTTAAGGAAAATAAAATGCAGACAGATATAATACTCAGACAAAATGCAGACAGAATAATTACTTACCCAGTAATAACAATCTCAAGTTACCCAGTGCACATTTAGATAGCAACATCGGTGCTTGCTTCAATATCACTGACTTTACTGTCACTGATATTTTTGATGGTATATGTTCTCTTCCAAATAAAACTTCCAGCGGTCCAGATGGTGTTCCTAATTTCCTGTTAAAAAAATGTGTCTGCACTGTTGTTGGGCCATTACTGTTATTATTTAATAAATCCTTACAGTCTTCTACATTTCCAGGTGCTTGGAAGGAGAGTTTTGTTGTACCCATATTTAAAAAAGGTAAGAAGAATGACATAGAAAATTATCGTAGTATATGCATTCAATCCGCAATTCCCAAACTCTTTGATAGTTTGGTAGCTAAGCAGCTGTCGTGGGTGTGCAGGGGTCTGATTTCTGAATCTCAGCACGGTTTTTGCAGACAAAAATCTACAGTAACGAATCTAATTTGCTACCAATTTGATTTTTTAAAGCATATGGAAGATCGTAAGCAGATTGATGCTATTTATACGGATTTCAGTAAGGCATTTGATCGTGTTGATCACCAAATTCTCCTTAATAAATTGGCATCCATAGGTTTTCATGTCCATTTTGTTGAGTGGGTTAAAAACTTTTTATTTGGTCGTACCCAAAAACTTGATCAAATTAAAAGCGACGTTGCCGGTTTTCCAAAAAGTTTTAAAAATCCAAGAAAGGAAATCAATCAATTAATAATAAACTAAGTAAACAAGATTTCGAAGTAAAAAGAATTTTAATATATTTAAAGTCATACTCAATTATTGCTTGAGAAGTTCTAGAGCCTTCGCCGGGTCGACTGGGGAACTAGAGCTTATCGCTTGCTTTAATATAGAGTACAAATACATAAAAAATGGTGGATAGTGATAATGATTACACCTCAGAAGACAGTAAAAAGAGAAGTCTAGAGATAGATGCAGACAATATTTTTAACAAGAGCAAGAAACTATCCAGAACACCAACCAAACAACAGAAAGATGAAAACAAAATTGATCAGCTTTTAAAAATGATGCAAAATTTAACAGATCAAACACAAAGTTTAACATCGGAGGTAAAAGGAATAAAAGAAGAACAACGAGAATATAGAAATGACCTCCGAGAATTAAGAAAAGAAATAAATGAATTCAAACAAAGTAACCAACAACTACAAAAAGAAAATGATGAAATGAAACAGGAACTAAAGATAGTGAAAATGAAGGTAGAAAAGTTCGAGAAAGAGAGAAAAGCTAACAATGTTATTGTCCAGGGTCTACCGATGGATACAAATAACCCAAATGTAGTCAATGAGGTTATGGCAGATTTCGTGGAAAGAGAATTAGGTATTAAAGTAGAAATAGAAGAAGCTTATAAAATAGGGGACAAAACATGTCTTGTAAAACTAAAAAACAAAAATGAAAAAATAAATATTATGAAGAACAAAAACAAACTAAGGAATTCAAAGCCGGAAATATATATCAATAACGATCTAACGCAAGAAGAGATGAAAATACAACAAGAAATACGGAGAATTGCAAAATTTCAAAAAGAAAACGGTAAGAACACTAGAGTAGGTTATCAAAAATTAATTATTGACGGGACTGAATGGAAATGGAACAAAGAGAAGAATGAACTGGAAAGGGCAAAGCAGGACACGCCAAAAAACTGATAAAAAAACAAATATTGGATACAACACAAAAAACGGACACGAAAATGGCAAAGGAAAAGGACCTGAACAGATTAGATAAAATAAAACATACGAACACAAAAAAATATAATAAAAAACCGAAAAAATGTGATCAACTAAAAATAAGTACGTGGAACATCAGAACAATGCTTGAACCAGGAAAAATGCAGGATATCGTCTCAGAACTAGAAAGATACCAAATTGATATTGCAGTGATTCAAGAAATCAGATGGGCAGGTCAAGGAGAAATAAATAGAAAAAACTACACACTACAGTACTCGGGACATGAAAAACAAGGTCAATATGGAGTTGCTTTCATAATTATGGGAAAAATAAAAAATAACATTATGCAATTTAAACCAATAAATGAACGTATGGCTTACCTGAGAATTAACGCCAAACCATTTAATATATCAATCATAAACGTATATGCCCCAACTGAAAGTGCTACTGCGGAGGAAAAAGACAAATTGTATGAGGAACTCGAACGAGAAATGGAGAAGTTACCTAGAGAAGACACAATACTGGTAATGGGAGATTTTAATGCCCAAATAGGTAAGGAAGACTACATTAACCAAGTAGCAGGTAAGCACACAATACACGAAAAAACTAACGACAATGGCCAACGATTATGTAATCTAGCATCTAGTACCAATATGATTATCGTTAGTACAAAATTCGAACATCCCAAATACCATAAAGTGACGTGGATTTCCCCAGACCAAAAAACATGGTCACAAATAGACCATATTCTGATTACAAGAAGGAAGCAAACATCGGTAACAGACGTGAGGTCCTACAGAGGTGCACATGCAGACACAGACCATTTTATGGTGACTGCAAAAGTAAGACAAAAAGTCAAAAGAACACTAAAAAACACGACAACAAAAAATAAATGGCACGTAGAAAAACTGAATACTCCAGACATAAGGATTAAATATGCTGATGACATGAACAAAAAACTGAAGGAACAATCTAAACCTACAAAGGATATAGAAACAGAATGGAGAAATATAAAAAAATGTATAAATGAAACAGCGGAAGTACACGTAGGGATAAAAAGAAACAAAAAAAGACAAGAATGGTATAATGAAGAATGCCATAAAATGTTAAAAAAGAAGGTAGAAATGAGACAAATGTGGATAAGAACAAATAGACAGGATTATAGGGAAGAATACAATATAATAAGGCATGCATGTAAGAAAAAAATAAGGAAAATTAGACGTGAGTGGTTGGATGATAAGATAAAAGAAATAGAAAAAGAGAGTAAGAACAGAAACACAAAAGAATTCTATAAGAAAATTAGTGAGCAGAACAAAACGTTTAAAGGAAAGATAAAAAGCATAAAAGATAAAAATGGAAAAGTATCAGAAAACGATGAAGAGTATAAAGAAATTTGGACTAACTATTTTAAAGAATTATTAACAGAACAACAAGATCAAGACCTAAATGAAAACAGAGGAGAAGAGACAATGATGTTAGGAAACCAGCTACAAATACCAACAAAAGAGGAAGTTGAGGAAATTATTAATAGCAGCCGTAATGGTAAAGCCTCAGGATCGGACTGTATCAATATGGAGCTTATAAAATATGGTGGTGAAGAATTAAAAGATAGATTATACAATTTAATAAAAGACATATGGGACGAAGAAAAAATGCCGGAAGAATGGTACAAAGGACAAATTATCACGATTCATAAAAAAGGAGATCAACAGATGTGTAAAAACTACAGAGGACTGACGCTATTAAACACAGCATATAAAATCATGTCCGCCTTAATACAACGAAGACTGACCGAAGCTACCACGAATATCATAGGACACTATCAATGCGGATTTGTTAAGGGAAAGTCTACAACAGTTGCCATACATACAGTTAAACAAATTATGGAAAAAGCTCATGGATATAAAATAGAAATTGAACTGCTTTTTATAGATTTTCGACAAGCATTTGATACAATAAATAGATCAAAACTAATGGTAGCTCTGAAAGAAATGGGAATACAACATAAATTAAGAAGATTAATACAAATGACAATGAGTAGAACTGTAGTTAGTATAAAAACTCAAGTAGGCGACACAGAAGAATTTGTCATCAATAAAGGGGTGAGACAAGGAGATTCATTATCAGCAACTCTGTTTAATCTTGCCCTAGAATACGTCGTCAGGAAGATCAACAAAGGCACCCTCCGAACGAGAGAAGGACAAATAATAGCATACGCTGATGATATTGTGCTAATAACAAAAAATAGAAAAACAATGGAACGAATGTTAAACGAAATGGTAACAGAAGGAAAAGTAATGGGATTAAAAATAAACCAAGAGAAAACCAAAATAATGAGATTTGACAAAAACTTTGAAAACAGAAAGGTTAGAGTAGGAGAATACACTTTTGAAGAAGTCGAAAAATTTAAATATTTAGGAATATTAATAACAAACAATGGAGAAAGAGAAACCGAAATCAAAGAAAGGATTATTACAGCAAATAAGAGCTTCCATGCAAATAAAAAATTACTTAAAAATAAGTTATTGAGTAAGAAATCAAAAATGAAAGTATACAAAACAATAATTCGACCGACGATGATGTATGCAGCCGAAACTCTTAGCATGACAAAAAAACAAGAGGAAAACCTTAGAATACAAGAAAGAAAAATACTAAGAGCAATATTAGGACCAATAAAAATAAATGACAATGAATTTAGACAAAGAACGAACCTTGAGTTACTGGAAGAAATTGAGGAGGATATAGTATGTAAAATAAAACAGCAAAGAGCAAAATGGCTAGGACACATATGGAGATCCGGATCAACTACGACGATATACTCAATATTGGAATGGACACCAGCTGGCAAAAGAAGACGTGGAAGACCAAGATCTACATGGTTACAAGAAGTAGTAAGTGATCTCAACAATGCGGGCATACGACATTGGAAAGGGAAAACCAGAGACAGGAAAGAGTGGAGAAAAATAACAGAGAAAATTAAATAACGAACATGAGGACTGATCTACCTCAAAACATAGATCTAGAGAGCGTAAGCGGCGTAACCCCTAAAGGGGTGTTTAGCCACTATATATATATATATATATAACAAAAACTATTAACTTAAGAGAAAAATCACCAAAGACCTTTTCTGTTTGGAATGTATCAAAAAACCTAAAAAAAATTTGTTTGATGCAAAAAGAAAGTACTCAAACACATACTTAAATTTAAACCTTAAGGACAAAGTTTATTTTACCCCCTAAATATGCACTTTTCGATTCACCTGGTAGATACACGTGCACCGCTGAGGCCTGCCAGGTCATGGTTCTTAGCCTTGGTGTGCTATGAATTATCACTAGAAAAATTTCTAGCCTTACAGGACGACCGTTAGTCGGAGGGTTCACTAGCTCTTAAGTCTTAGACTATTAACCGAGTTATCAAGTCACAACGAACTATATTTTAACTTCGAAGGAAAGATTATAAAATTTTACCGTTTTATTCCAATTTGATTGATTTATTGGAATAATAAAAATTACCCAGGAAGATAATAAAAATTTATCAAAAGTTGCATATTAATGGTGCAATACTAATCTCTCAAAATGAAGATAATTTACAACGTATGCTCCACCAATTAGGGCAGTCAATGAGAGCAAGAACAGGTTATTACCTCCGAATTCTATCCTACTGCATGGATTTTAATGAAATTTTAGGAATAGCCTGAAAATATCTCCTTAATCAAAGTCTACCCTATGCCGATGTGTGCTTTTGTCTTGGGGGCTGTTCCCACCCCTTCTCAGGAGTGGAAAATTTTTTGGTTAGACAACTACGGAAGTTGCTAGAGAACCTAATTCTAAGCAAAAACTGTTATATATTTTTTTTCGAATACTCAATACTTTTTGAGTTATTCGTGATTGAAAATTGGCCATTTTAATTGAAATATAACACCTTTTCAAACGGTTTTTTGCGAATACCTTAAAAACAATGCACCTAACTAAAAACATTATATAAAACATTTTTGTAGCTCATTAAAAATCTAAGAGATTTGTTCCTTCTTCAATCTTCTAGTTAAAACACAAAAAGAGATAAGGTAGGTAAAAAGAGTTTGTTTTTTTGGTGCATGCTCAAATAAGTGTATTCAACTTGAAATAACAGAGAAAAGGTCGATTTTAGGTGTATAATGCTACTAATACCTTTTATTGTGCGTGAAAAGTCCTTTCAAATATGCAATATTAAATGTCGATTACATTTAAACTAAGCGAGATATGCTGCAAAAAATTGATGACTAATGAATTTTAAGAAAAAAATTGAGAATAATATTTAATCCCTCATCCACAAGAATTTAGATGCATCGTTTTCCTTCAACAATACATTTTACTACAGTGTTATTTTTATGTTCAAAAAGTTGAGCGGGTTTAAAATGAATGGTTTTTGAAAAAAATAAGATCAAATTATAGAGCGCATATTTATATTTTCTTAAAAATCTTCCTTTTTCTCCATGTAACGTGAAAATGATAAGAGATACTGTTATAAAAAATAAAATCAAAATGTTTATCTAGAAAAAACCTACATTTTTGTATGGCATCTTTTTTTTGGCATCTCTTATCATTTTCGAGTTACATGGAGAAATAGGAAGATTTTTAAGAAAATTTAAAAATGCGCTCAATAATTTGATCTTAATTTTTTTAAAACCATTCATTTTAAACCCGCCCAACTTTTTGAACATAAAAAGAACACTATAGTAAAATGTATTGTAGAAGGAAAACGATGCATTTAACTTCTTGTGGATGAGGGGTTAAATATACTTCTCATTTTTTTCTTAAAATACGTTAGTCATCAAATTTTTTACAGTTTAACTCGCATAGTTTGAATGTAATCGACAGTTAATATTGCTTAATTTATAGATCTTTTCAAGCACAACAAAAGTTATTGGTCGCATTATACACCTAAAATCGACCGTTTCTCTGTTATTTCATGTTAAATACACTGATTTGAGCATGCACCAAGAAAACAAGTTTTTTTCACTTACCATATCTCTTTTTGTGTTATAACTAGAAGATTCATAAAGGAAAGAATCTCTTTGTTATTTTATAAGCTACAAATATAGTTTTTTTAGTTAGATGCATAGTTTTTAAGGTATTCGCAAAAAACCGTTTGGAAAGTTGTTATGTTTCGATGAAAATGGCCAATTTTCAATCACGAATAACTCAAAAAGTATTGAGTATTCGAAAAAAAAATATATAACAGTTTTTGCTTAGAATTAGGTTCTCTAGCAACTTCCGTAGTTGTCTAACCAAAAAATTTTCCACTCCCGAGAAGGGATGGGAACCGCCCCCAAGACAAAAGCACACATCGGCATAGGGTAGACTTTGTTTCTTGAGCTATTCCCTACTTACTGTGAAAATATCACGTAAATCGATATAGTAGGATGGAATTCGGAGCCACATACCCTCATTGACTGCCCTAAATTTAATATAACCGCAAGAAAATTAACATGTTAATTTCCCCACAAAAGAAAAAGTGCATGAGCAAATTAGAGCTGGAGGGTCAGATAATAGAACAAGTGATAGAGTTTAAATATCTAGGCATCACACTATTTAGCTACGGAATGCTCGAAACAGAAGTGGAAGATCAAGTGAATAGAACAAACATGAGCCGCAGCACAGGCCGCAGGTTGCTTGTATGAAACAATATCGAGAAAAAAATGCCGGAAAAGAAATGAAGGCAGAATTTACAACACATCAAGTTCAGACCAATAATGACACACGCTGTAGAGACACGACCTGATACAGAGAGAACAAAAAAATAATGCTAGAAACAGCAGATATGAAAATCCTTCAAAAAATTTATGGTAAGACACTACGGGACAGAGCTAGAAGTACAGATATACGACGGAGATGCAAGGTGAACGTTAACAACTTGGTAAGAAATAGAAGAGTAGAATTGAACGACATGAGCCGAATGACAACAAATCGAGTAGTAAGAAGGGCAAGAGACGGTTCCCTAATAGGAAGACGATCATTGGGAAGACCACAAAACGATGGAACGACAACTTAATGAATGCACTTTGAAACACAGATAGAGTCATGTCTTCACAAAAAAATGAAGAAGAATCGATTAATTTAAGTACATACTTCGACATTGATATTGTCTGGCTTTTCCATTTTTCTGGTTTTACCGGCATGAGTGGTTAGCTCAGAAGGCGGAGCATGAAATGCCGACAAGGGCTCAAAGTTCTCGGGGATATAAAAAGGATACAGAGAAGTGAATAAAATAGGCACCGCATGCATATAACACATAAATAAAATTTAGTTAACAACTACCAACAAAATTGAAAAATTTTCATAGCTGTGTTAAAACCATATTGTTTTTGACAGAGCAGAAACTTGGAAACATGATGAAATTACAACATAAATCTACAAGATTTTGAAATGGATTGGTTACCCATTGAAGGGAGACCAAATGACGTAGCGAATTATGCCCTTGAATATCAGCTCGATAGAAAAATAAAGTTACACAATAGTGGAAAAAAAAACAGACTACAGAACGCGAAAAAATCGGATAAAAAAGGAGGAAATCAAAAATCGGAGCAAAAATATAGAAGAATAGAAACATCTTAATATTATGAAAAATCTTAATATTATGAATCCACAACCTCCTAAATTATACTCTTTTATTAAACTACACAAACCTGATCACCCAATAAGGCCTGTAGTTTCTTTTTATACAGCTCCGTCATTAAACTTTCAAAAAAACTGTCAGATATTATTACAGAATACACTAAATTTTCACCTAAATTCACCGTAAAAAATACACTAGAACTAGTTAATAAAATACAACATTTTCAACTACCCAACAACTCCAGACTAATTTCATTTGACGTAAAAAATCTTTTTCCTAGTGTTCCTCCTACAGAAACTTTAGTTTTAGTTAAAAATCTTTTAGACCATAATAGTACAAATCCGATCATTGCATCTGAAATTTTACACCTTCTTGAAATTTGCATAAACCAAGACTATTTTGAATTCAATAATCAAATATACACAAACAACAGTGCAGGACTTATTATGGGTAATCCTCTAAGCCCATTGCTATCAGATATATTTATGAACCAACTTGAAACAACAATTTCTAAACATCCCGTATTTAAACAGTTCTTATATTGGTGGAGATACGTGGATGATATACTAGTATGCTTTACAGGAACTAACAGACAACTTGACCAATTTCTATCATACATTAATTCACTTCATAGTAATATTGAGTTTACAATAGAAACAGAACAGAATAACTCCATCAACTTTCTAGATGTAACGATTACCAGACAACACAACAAACATGAGTTCTCCGTATATCATAAACCTACCCATACTGACACAACTATACACAATTCATCATCCCATCCTACACAACACAAATTAGCAGCCTACCATAGCATGATACATAGACTGACAGAAATTCCCATGACAAGAAATAACTTCGAGATAGAACTAAACATCATTAAACAAATAGCAGTAAACAACGGCTATAACGAACAAACAGTTAACAAAATTTTAAACCAAAAACTCCATAAGAAAGCCCTGAAATTAGTGTATCCACCACCACAGAAAGAACCCAGTACCTTCTGCTCTCTTACATATACTGGCAAAATAACAACAAAAATAGCCAGATACATAAAAAAGAAAGGAATAACACCAGCTTTCAGAACTAACAACAACTTAAGCAAATAGATTAAGAACAATAAAAGCCGAAAGAGAAAACAACTACAGAGTGGTGTGTACAAACTAACTTGTGGTGACTGTCCGAAAACGTACATCGGTCAAACTGGCAGAACTTTTGACAAACGGATAGCAGAACACAAAAGGGCTTTCAACAATAGAAAAACAGAAACTTCTACATACGCACTTCACCTTCTAGATCATAATCATTCTTTCAATGAAGAGTTTCAAATTCTGCATATTCAAAATAAAGCCCTTAAGCTATCTTTTTTAGAATCTATGGAAATTAATAAACTGAAAAATACAGATATAATTCTGAATGACCAACTCGAGACAAACAGCTCCCCACTCCTCAACCTCTTCAGTTAAAGACTTAAAAAGGCAAACACATTGTAAACTATATCACTTGAGAAAGGCACTCTGCCGAAACAGCTGTAGTCAGATAGTTGTAATAAATTTTGTGGAAGTATAGAAAACAAACGTTTTCAGTGTTTTATTGTTAGAGAATAGAAACAACTTGTACAGAGCTTATCAAGAGAACAAACGAGAACAAAGATGCGTTGATCTGTTCAGTCAGCTATCTCACATTATTGGTCTAGAAACGCAGAAGCGCCCAATACAAGAGATATGGTACTAGAAAGAGAATAGAACAGAAAAGAGTAGAGATGCATCAAGTCAAACTAGTTTGATTTTACTCAACAAACTTGATTTTATTTGATTTATATATCTTTAGGTTTTAATTGAAATCAAACTTCTTCAAACAGTTTGAAGTTTGAATATCATATTGCGCAACATGTGTATTTACAATTCTAATTGAGAGCGTACCGCCTTTTGTTTTGACTTATTTGGATATATCTGAACGTGTACTCTGTTACTCCGCAAATTACATAGTTATAGTACATATTTAGAAGGATACGCTTGGCTTGTTACGTTGGTTTTGAAGTGTATGCGTTGTGCGAGAATGAACCAGTGTTCCCAAACGAAAAAAAATAAAATCGGTAAAATGCTGTCAAAAATTCGTTAGATTGTGGAGCCAAATCGTTAGATTTGATATTAGCTTTGTTCGCACAGTCCATGACTGGTTTTTGACTCATGCGCATGCGCAGTTCCGTTTTCAAGCGCTTGAAAATGGAACTGCGCATGCGCTTCAGTCAGAAACCAATCATGGACTGTCTCCACGAACAAAGCTAATAATATTTAGTGATGCTGAAAATGAGAAGTTGGCATTGCTGGCTTGTTGACAATAATTTTGACAAGTAACACAGTAACACAATAACAGTAATGAAGTGGGAAAATACAAGATTACTCTGTTGCCAGATTTTCTTTTAGTGCATATTCGTTTTGTCATGTTCATTTCACGCTAGTAAAAATTGTTTGTGTCTTATTTCTTCTCAGATTTAGGAATAAGTAAAAATTTTTATCTGAATATAAAATTCGTTAGAATTTCAGTCCATTTCGTTAGATCGGTAGAAAAGGGGCGAAATCGTTAGATCTAACGAATTTTCGTTAGGTTTGGGAACACTGGAATGAACCTGAATTTGAATTTTTTTCAGCACAGAATACGTACCAGAAGAAAGGGGGGGGGGGCAAAAATCTGTAGACGAGGCAGAATTAACTAACAAGAAAACGTAATACTTATACTGATTTCTTTGATGTTGCGGCAGGCGATTCTAAAATAATGAAAATTGCAAATTTTATAAAAATAAAGAACAGCGTATAAAATGACAAATAGTGGAACCAGTTCTTTGAAATGACATCTGATGAAAAGTCACAAAAATTGTATGGAGAAGAATTTCCGTGGGAAGCAACAACTTATAGGAGAATAATTAGTATTTGTGATAGCAACACCATAAGACGTTTATTGTTTTGTTGTTGTGAGTTTTTATACAATTAAGTACATGGTTGAACCTACTGTCAAAAATATATTAGGTTATAGGTTATATTTTGTTGTTCCTTCATACATTTTTTTGAAGTACACTGAGCGGCACAAAAAATGGCCACCCCACAAAATGGGTAATTTTTGATGTCGTGAATTTTCTAAATCTGTTGTCCGGTTTAAGTGATTTTTTTAACATTTTATAGCCTTATTTTTTAACAATATCGCTGTAATAAAATTATTGCTAGACAGGTAAATGATCATTGTATACCGGGTGTACCAATCAAACTGTGTTTTATTCTCAAAGTTCACCACACCCTGTGTAATATTCTAGCATTTATAAAATATTGAAATTAAAACCCAACTATAGTCGCAGGTTTTCTTAACATTCTGTTTTTTTATTCATTCGCTTATGTTGGATAATAAAAAAGTTAGGTACTTTAACAGCTAGCCATGTTCTTCATTAATACAGGGTGTTTCTAAATAAGTGCGACAAACTTTAAGGGGCAAATCTGCATAAAAAAATAATGGCCGTTTGCTTTATAAACCCATGTCGGCAAATGCTTCGTTTCCGAGATACTGGATGTTCAATTATTTTCTTACAAACTGACGATTTATTCATTGCTCTAAAACCGGTTGAGATATGAAAATGAAATTTGGTAGTTTTTAAGATACAGTTATTGCACATTTTTGACATACAACTAAGAATTTTATATTCACCATTGGCGTGCATGCGGGTAATATTACCCGTCATATTACCCGTATGCGCGCCAATGGAGAATATAAAATCCTTAATTGCATGTCAAAAAATGTGCAATAACTGTATCCTAAAACCTACCACATTTCATTTTCATGTCTCAACCGGTTTTAGAGCAATAAATAAATCGTCAGTTTGTAAGAAAATAATTCAACATCCAGTATCTCGGAAACGAAGCATTTGCCGACATGGGTTTATAAAGCAAACGGCCATTATTTTTTATGCAGATTTGCCCTTTAAAGTTTGTCGCACTTATTTAGAAACACCCTGTATTGATAAAGAACATGGCTAGTTGTTAAAGTACCTAACTTTTTTATTATCCAACATAAGCGAATGAATCAAAAAACAGAATGTTAAGAAAGCCTGCGGCTATAGTTGGGTTTTAATTTCAATATTTTATAAATGCTAGAATATTATACAGGGTGTGGTGAACTTTAAGAATAAAACACAGTTTGATTGGTACACCCGGTATACAATGATCATTTACCTGTCTAGCAATAATTTTATTACAGCGATATTGTTAAAGAATAAGGCTATAAAATATTAAAAAAAATCACCTAAATCGGACAACAGATTTAGAAAATTCACGACATCAAAAATTACCCATTTTGTGGGGTGGCCATTTTTTGTGCCGCTCAGTGTAGATTAAATTACCTACATTTGGTATACCATCCAACGGATTTTTTGTTGTAATCTAAAGCACCACTCAAATAAATATCAACTCCGTACAACAGTATAGTAAAGATATAACATCGTAGTAACCTGACTTTTATGGGTATCGACAAATTATGACATTTCAAAAACTTTGCCATTTTTTGAAATGCAGATCTTGCTTTCTCTATCCTACATTTGATTTCTATGGAATGGTCCCAATTTTTATTGACGTTCGTACCAAAGTAGGTGTATGTTGTTACTCTTTCTATTTGTTGACCATTCACACTGATTCGTCCAAATTCTTGTTTATTCTTAGATATCATCACACATTTTGTTTTCTTAGTGTTTAGTGAAAGTCCGTATCTGTGACTGACTTCTGACAAAATACCATAGTGAAGTGTAATAAATTATTACATTTCTATCTCGGAAAAAAAGTATATCTATCTACTAAATTAATTATTTTTCAAACTAGTTTGACAAACAGTTTGAATTTTAAAACCTGCAACCACTGACCAGTTTGACTTGACTTGAATGTTTGAAGTTGACTTGAGTTTGACTTAATTTCAAGTCAAACTAAGTCAATCCTTCGGACAAATAATTCAAGTCTAACTTATGCAACTCTAGAAATGAGACTAAAATAATTTTTATACAACCATCTTAGTGGTGCCACCATTTTGTCGTGCGAGGAGACATGGTTATAATTCCACTGAGTGGCAAACGATAGAAACAATAAAAATATTTGTTCTTATTTATGTAATGTGTTAGTTGCTACGCTATTTTAGAGATTTGTAAGACAATAACTACAACATTACTATTATTAGAGCAATGTGTATACACTATGTGTTCTTGATAAACATTAAGTATAATATATTTATAATATTTATTAACATAGTATGTACATTAGCTGTAATGAGTAGGTAAAATAAGAAGTAAAAAATTGTAATATTATTATAATAACCATGTTTCACTAATTGGCAATATTTTTAATACATTTACTTTTGATTGAGACTGGCTGAATGACTAGTCCAAGCCAAAAAAATGTGTGAAAATCCAATTTGCTAAAGTTATCTAACACTTGATATTTTTTATGTAATCAATGACAGTAACATACAATAATTTAAAACATGGTTTGTACTACGAATTTCATACGAATACAACGTAAATAATGTTGGTGTGTTTAAAATAAATGCAAAACTGTCCGGGTAAACACCACTACACAAAAGGTCTCGTTACCATTGAACGCCCTTGGACAATATACCGTGACATAATTTTGATTACATTCTGTAACAAAATTTGAAACACACCATTAACACGTATCTACAAACCTCTGTATAAAACAACACATTTTGGCCGAGCTTAATCACTGAATCCCCCATGGTCATAAAAAATGCATAGTTCGGAGGCGAAACGAACAAAACAACCTGATTTATAACCCTACGGGTGTTGGGACCCTAGCCACAGCCAAACACGAAAACAAAACGCAAACTGTGGCTTCACACTCTGCCACTATATGCGAAGTAGCACCATATATCTCAACTTTATTACATTTTCCATGCATTTAGAATGTAAAATGGCTGACATGTGAGATATGCACGTTTTTTACAAACTGAAAGTAGTGGAAGTTTATTGCAAAGTGGAAAATATGAAATTTAATATGATGGAACACGTACAGCAGACAAATTAGAAAAGATTTCTGTTTGGAAACATTCTTCATTTGCTATTCTCGCGAGACTATACAGCGCAGCGGCAGAAAAATTAATAACTTCGAAGCGATAGTTCGAAAAAGTTTAATACTGTTTTAAAACGGCGAAGAAAAACTTTGGATTCTCTACAGCAGTGTTTTTCAATCTGTGGGTCGCGACCCCTAGGGGGGTCGCGAAGCCTTACTCGGGGGGTCGCCCATTGAAAGAAAAAGTTCTTACACAAAAAAGACACAATTGTAGTGGGAAGGATGTGCTTGTTTATTTTTTAGAAGTTTGTCAAGTTGTATTGTTATTTTTTAAACGGTAATAGTCAAATCATTTTCTAATTGCAGTCTATTTTTCTTTAATGTCTACCATTGAAGAAAGTGTCAGTTCACACAAGTATAAAATGGCGAATTGTAGTAACAATTTAAGAGCTTCCCTTTCCAGCTTTAAATATTGGTGTTTTCTTTCCACCCAAAATACGTCGACACTTGCGAATAAAATTATATTTTAAGCATGCTATCAGCGCCTCAATCTAGAAGATATTCTTTCATTTTTGTGGTGACATCAGCCAGATCTATTGATTTGTCCAAAAAAAGGTTTAAAATCCACCTACGCCCATTGTCAGCTTCAGTGTGCAAGTCTGAAAAGTATATCAAAAGTTGCTCTTGTAAATTATGCAAGCTCTGTATCATGCAAGGAATGTGAGCCGATATTGCAAAACTTTGGTCTGTTGCATTATCTTCAAAAATCTTCTGAATACATGAAAAAGACTCAAAAATATTTTGTTTTGCAGAGACGTTGGCCACAAACGAAGTTTTGCGTGAAATGCTTTTACTTTATCTTTAGCTGTTGAAATATTATTTTCCCTTCCTTGAAGGTTCTTGTTCAAATCGTTGAGGTGAGATCTGCCAAAAATTCTAATTTCAAGAGTCAATAGGGTCAGAAAAACGATAAGCATATTTAGACTTTGCATCTTATAAGAACGTTAATAATTCAGCTCTCAGTTCCAGAACTTTTTTGTCAATACCTTTCCTCTGGATAGCCACCTGACCTCTGTGTGATAAAGGAGATTTTGATGAAGCGAGCATATATCTTCACAAACGATTCTGAATAGCCGGGTTTGCAAAGCTTTATAGTCCATTTTTTCACGGTTTTTGCTCTAAATTTTAAAGAACCGCTTGGATTGACATGAAATTTGGCATACACATAGCTTACATGTCAAAGAAAAAAAGTGATATTGTGCCGACGTGTGCTTTTGCCCTGGGGGTGACTTTCACCCCCTCTTGGGGGTGAAAAAATATATGTCCAAAACAACTCCGGAAATGGGTAAACTGACTAATTTTAAGTAACTTTTGTTCTAAAGAGCTTTTTCGCCAAGTCAACACTTTTCGAGTTATTTGCGAGTGAATATGTTCATTTTTCAACAAAATAACCACATTTTTAGACGGTTTTTCGCAAATAACTCAAAAAGTAAGTATTTTGTCGAAAAAACCGTTCTTAGCAAAAATATAGCCTATAAAAATGTAAAAAAAAATGGTGTACGCGTTAGGTCTCTGGATCTCGTAGAACCAGAGTTATAGCCAATGAAATATCCAAAAAATTAAGCACTTTTTGGGGAAAATCCATTTTAACTTTTTTAAAGTGTTTAAAAAAAGCTTTATTTCTGTTTTTACGAAAAGTTTCTAGCATTAAATTTAAGCAAGTTACGCTCAAAATAAAGTTGGTCCCTTTTGTTTTTGCAAAAAAAAAATCGGGAAGACCATCCCCTAATTAGCATCTTAAATGAAATTAATCGTTGCCGCTCCATAAATTATTTTACTTATATTGTGTTTATATGATCTGTAAGTTTCATCGATTCAAAGTGTTTATTTTTGAAAAAATTTGGTTTAAAAGTAAAATTTTTAAAAATTTAAATTTTGAAAAATATGCTTTTTTTTCAAAATAACTTAAAAATTGTTAGAGATACCAAAAGTCTCGAAATACAAAAAAAGTCAGATTTGCTTTTCTGAATATCATGTATTTTTTTGTTTTTCTGTTAGACAAAAATTGATCAAGATTTGGTGTTTCTAAATTTGCATACATTCGTGATCAGTGACTCGTTCAACCCCTTTTAACTACAGCCGTTTCAATAATAAGGACTTTGAACCGATGAAACTTACAGATCATATAAACAATATATACACGAGTCAAGAAACTTGTGAAGTCGTTACGATTAAGTTCATTTAAGATACTAATTAGGGGGTGATTTTCTTGATTTTTTTACCAAAACCAAAAGGGACTAACTTTATTTTGAGCGTAACTTGTTTAATTTTGATGCTAGAAATTTTTTTTATAAAACAAAAATGAAGCTTTTTTTAAACACTTTAAATAAGTTTAAATGAGTTTTCCCCGAAATGTGCTTAATTTTTGGTTATTTCACGTTAAAGTATTCCACTTGGAATTTGACGAATATGAACCTATATTTCATTAGCTGTAACTCTGCTTCTACTAAATAAAAAAACGTGATATATTCACTATTTTTTAAAAATTTTTATAGGCTAAATTTTTGCTAAGAATGCTTTTTCGACAAAATACTTACAATTTGAGTTATTTGCGAAAAACCGTCTAAAAGCGTGGTTATTTTGTTGAAAAAATGAACATATTCACTGCCAAATAACTCGAAAAGGATTGACTTAGTGAAAAAACTCTATAGAACAAAAGTTACTTTAAATTAGCCAGTTTACCCATTTCCTGACTTTGTTTGGACGAATATTTTTTAACCCCCAAGAGGGGGTGAAAACCACCCCCAGGGCAAAAGCACATATCGGCACAATATCCCTTTTTGTCTTTGACTTGTTAGCTGTGTGTATGCCAAATTTCATGTCAATCCAAGCGGTTCTTTAAAATTTAAAGGTTTTGCAATATTGTACCGTTAATGAATGGAATATTACCTTTGATAGAATTCACAATTTTTATTACCTCCTTGAGCACGTCATTTAAATCAAAAGGTACTATCTAGAGCCTGTCGATGAAGAAAACAGTGTGTCCAGGATATGCTTGGCATTATCGATTTTATTTTGCAGTGAGTCCGCTATTTTGTCAGTCATAGCTTTAGCGCCATCGCTACAAATAGCGATACATTTTTTTCCAATCAATATTGCACTTTATTATTTAAATTTAAAGTGCTTTCTAAAAACATATCGTACAAACACTGACCAGTAGTGTCTGCAGGAAGTGCTTTATAAAATAAGATTTCTTCCGTGATACTGTCATCTGCTTCAAAGCGCACAAATATTGCTCACAAACTGTGCACAGTCGGAAACATCTGTAGTCCAAGGTAATAAGCTAGAAATATACCATGTTCGGGACACTCAAAGATCCAGGTAGCTGACTACTTTTTTAGTTATTGTAGACTTTTAGGAAGAAAACCTACCTGTTTCCTGCCTAGAGGTCGCGTCCGTTTTTTAATTATTAACAATTTAGTGCAAAAATCGCGACTTTCGATTTTTTGCACCAAATTCAAAAGCTAAATAGTTGACATAAAATTACAAAATTTAATTTTTTAGAACATTAAAACACTTTCAAAATGCCGATTTTTGAAAATTAAAAAGTTAATTTGTTGCTACGCAAACTGCAAAATAAGTAAAAATCGTTATTTTCTAATAACTTTTACTAAAACTACATTAGAACTTTAGTGTTCCACCCAAAGTTGTGTATTGGGGTACTTAACAAACTCTCAAAATTTACGACCGATCCATTAATTAGTTTAAGAGTTATTCTAATTGTTTATCCCAGCTACCTTTATTTTGCAATAACATAAGACAGAAAATAATGAATATAGGACAATTCTGCGTATGTCAAATGAAAGTAGAAAAGTGATGCTATCAAGATGTACTAAAAAAAGATAAAAAAATTATCTAATATAGTCAAAAATTCTAATGCCAAATTTGTGAAATTTTGTAGTTTATAAACATTTAGAATAACTTTTAAAAATATTGTCCGTATAAAAAATCATTTTACATATTAGAAAAGCTGGTATTTTTCACGAATTTTTAAAAATGTAGTTCAATTGGTGACTATAGTTGATTTTTTAACCAAGAGGAGTAAACTAAAAAGACAGATTCACACCCAAGAAAGTTACTAGAAAAGTCACCAAATTCGTTTTTTGTTGATCATATGACATATCGATGATAATCCATACATAATATATTATACTAACACATAGCTAAAGAGTTCTAAAAACAACTGTTTTTATATAAAAGTAGACTAAAAATCTAAAAATTAAAGGAATAATGCAGAAAACACAAAAAGTCGCCGATATACTTAATTAACCTATAAAATGACAGAAGGGCCAAAATTTCATAAATGTCATTAGTGTCAAAATTTAATAACAGTGGAGTAAACTTGCCTGCGGTTGGACCAATTAGAAACAAGCATTACGGAGCGGTAAATTTGAATCACTCCTCTTGGTTAAAAAACAAACAATAGTCGTGGTAAGTGAAGGGGAGCTGAGAGCCGCCGACAAATGCACGAGTTCAAAAACTAAAAAAGGCAACTTAAAACTACTATCATTTTCTATATCTCGGGATCTACTGAATATATTTTGATCGTTCTTTTTTTAATCTATATGTAATTTTTCTGCACATTACAAATATGCAATTTGTCTAGACATTTATTAATTAACAAACAGTCTAATTTGTTTAAACAATTTATGAAAAAATAATTTTTTCCCAAAAATCCATAATTTTAATCATACTATCGTTATTAATCATAGAAAAATGTAAGGTATACCTACTTTAATAAATAAATTATCTTCAATAAATAATTATCTAATAAAAATCATTTATTTATTAAAGTGTACTTTAACTTTTTCTATGATCATTAATGATACTATGATTAAAAAAATAGATTGTTGTAAAAAAAATATTTTTTCAAGATTTGTTTAAACAAATTAGACTGTTTATTAATTAATACATTTATAAACAAATTGCATATTTGAAATGTACGTAGAAAATACATACACGTTAAAAAAGAAAGATCGAAATCCATTGAGTTGATCCGGAGATACAGAAAATTATATTCGTTTGAAATTGCTTTTTCGGTATTTTAACTCGGTGGATTTGTAGGTTCCCCCTAGCAATCGTTTGAACTACATTTTTGAAAAATCGTAAAGGGTGCTGTGAAGGTACAATGTTTGTGCAAATTTTTGAAGAAAAAATGCAAATCCCATTCTTTAAAATGGCATTAATGAGATTCCTTAATTATTATAAACAAATTAACTGAGAATTAAAAAAACATATGGCTAACTTTGTCCCATATGAACTCAGGCTAAATTTTTTATTTGAAAATTCGTGTTAAAATACTATCTTTTCGAATATATAATAAGATTGTTTCTACGGACAACATTTTTAAAGTTATTCTAAATGTTTATAAACTACAAAATTTCAAAAATTTGGCATTAGGATTTTTGACTACATTAATTATTTTTTTATCGTTTTTTAATACATTTTGATACTATCACTCTTCTACTTTCATCTGGCATACTCAGAATTGCCCTATCTTCATTATTTTCTGTCTTATCTTATTGCAAAATAAAGGTCTCTGGGATAAACAAATAGAATAACTCTTAAACTAATTAATGGATCGGTCTCAAATTGTGAAGGTTTGTTAAGTATGTACACCAGTACCCAACTTTGGGTTAGTAAAAGTTATTAACAAATAACGATTTTCACTTATTTTGCAGTTTGCGTAGCAACAAATTAACTTTTTAACTTTACAAAATCGGCATTTTGAAGGTTTTTCAATGTTCTAAAAAACTGAGTCAACTATTTAGCTTTTGAATAGAGTGCAAAAAATCGAAAAAATCGCGATTTTTGCACTAAATTGTTAATAATTAAAAAACGGACGCGAACTCTAGGCAGGAAACAGGTAGGTTTTCTTCCTAAAGGTCTACAATAACTAAAAAAGTAGTCAGCTACCTGGATCTTTGAGTGTCCCGAGAAAATCCTTATTACCCTGTACTACTGTATGTAGATTCGTCAAGCTGCAGAGCAAAATGTTGGTTGTTATTTAATTTTTGGCCCGTGTGAATAACAGATAAATGTACCAAAATAGGAAAAAAGCATTACCTAAGGTATGTAGTTTTTTAATTAAATTATTTCTTTGGCTTTCTATGACACAAGGGGGTCTCCAGAATATTTCGACCTGTAAAGGGGTCGCGTAATCAAAAATATTGAGAAACACTGCTCTACAGCGATGAACGATTAGTTTATTCTTGGTTATCAATTTTGGTAAATGTGATATTAGGAAAAAAATGTAAACCAGTTTTCACAGGCTACCTTAAGACAAAATAAAACAGGTATTTCCAAGAGAAAAACTAAACTAATAACCCGGTCTATATAGACATTTGAAATAACAAAAATTGCCGGAGAGCCAAATTTTGGTGGAGAGCTAGGGTATACCATAACAAATAAAGTTTTAAAAGTCCCCATCGATCCCATGTGGGCAACAAAAGTTATTCGGGGTCAAAGGTCAAAATTTGAGATTTTTTGGATGTTTTTCGAAAACGGTAAGTTTTATCAAAAAAGAACCTTAACGCAAAGTTGTAGACCTTAAAATTCTCTACAAAAATAGTCCTCACTATTTTTTTCCTTATAGTTGCCATTCCTGAGATATCGCGATTCTAAGAGTCACATTATACATGATATGCACACGTTTCCACACCACTTGTGAGGTAGTGTACTTGGCGCGTTTTTTTACCATGGTTTCCTCTGTAGGCCTACTCCACTAACTGTTTTGACAATTTTAGGATAATTTAAGGAAACAATACCGGTCAAGTTCTAGATATTACCGTATTATTGATATTGATTATTGATATTGCTATTGATTATTAGGTTAACTATTGTTTTGATTTCTTTAGATATTTTAATCAGATTCATATTCTTGAAAGTCTACTTAAACAGTAAAGTCTTCTTCAATTTTATCTTCTTCCTCTTCCTCTTGCTGGATGTTCAAAAGTTGTTCAAATGTGACTGAGGCATTGGTCTCTTCATTAAAATCACAGGAGTCTTGCTCTGTTGTACTAAACTGGACATTTGAGCAAAACTGACCTTTGCAGTTGGTACACGCTAGAGAACACAGCAACCCGACTTTTTTACATCCACATTTGGCACTACAACCTTTTTTGCAATTGCAAAAAATAGTGTTAAGGAGTTTTTCTGGAGCAGGTGGGAGTAAGGTTTTAATCGGTTCCAGAGTATTATCTATTAATTTCCAACCCCAGTCTTCTGGATTCAGTTCATTGCCTAGCCATGTTTGAACTTGATAATATACTCGCTACAAATGTTGAAAAGCAAATGCCTGATGTTGGAGGAAGACACGATAGTTGTACTTGTTTCTTGTTTCGCGTATTTCTTACAAAAGTTAAGTATCGGTATTTATCAAGACAACTAATTTTTTTGGAGCTCCATAAACCACAAGAAGAAAGCGAATTCCTTCCGTAATTATTGTTTGCGGCGTGGAATCAAGTTCTGTAAAAACTTAACAGCAGTCAGTCAAATCTCTTTTTGGTGTGCTGTATACTCATACAGCACACATATTGAGCCTGCATTTCATTGAAGCAAACGATGGAACGCCGTTAACTGTTAAACAGGAGTGCTACCGAGAACAGATCATCACTTCATTTCTACATGATTTTTGGCGATTTTGTCATGCCAGGAACCTACCACTTAATCAACAATGGTTTCAGCAGGACGGGACAACCTGTCACACGACCACGGAATCTTTTCGAATGCTGCGAAATCATTTTGGGGATCGCCTTTTTTATTGTGTCAATGATTATCCATGCCCATCGCACTCACCAGACCTGACGCGTACATATGGGGATGGCTAAAGGAGGCTGTTTTTCGTACCGATCCACCGTCTGAGGCAAGGCGCTCACCAACGTGGCAACCAAACGGCATGGTAATGGCGTCAAAGTGGTGTGGTGACCCAGTGGCAGGTGGAATTTCTAAACCTGTATAAACGCATGTGCGACTACATAATATGTTTATGCATGTTTAGCAATTCTACCTGCCACTGGTCACCACACCACTTCGACGCCATTTGGTTGCCACGTTGGTGAGCACCTTGCATGACATTCCGGAAATGCGGACTAAATTGCAAGATTTTTTCGTACCATTCAATAGCCGTAGGCTTTGTACACATGAGAGCACTTTGCCAGCGCTAACGTCGCGTTTTACCTGATCTAAACCTAACGCCTCCTTTCAAGTTACCAATGAAAACAGGTAAAACGCGGCGTTAGCGCTGACAAAGTGCCCTCGTGTGTACAATACCTTAGTTCGCAGACATGATTGAGAACCTCGTTCCTGAACAGTCGTAGTTAATAATGTTTGCAAGGCTATATCATGTATACTAACTATACAGTGATCTTCTTCTTCTTCTTCCTTCTTGTATGTAGGCTTTAAAGCCTGCTTCTTCTTCAATATTAGCCTCCTAAATTGTTTAAGTTATCGCACCATCTTTTTCTTGGTCTGCCAATACTTCTTCGTCCATTTGGTGACTTATCTCGTGCTATTCGTACTATCCTATCCTCTGCCATTCTACTAATGTGTTCGTTCCACTTCTGTTTCCGTTTTGTCACCCATCCATTTATGTCTTCTACATTACATGATCTTCTTATGTTTTCGCTTCTCTCCCTATCAAACAGAATTTTCCCTGATATGCGTCGTAGTATTTTAATCTCTGTTGTTTCTAGTAGTTGTCACGTTTTAGATGTGTCAGGTCTTGTCTCCGCCGTATATGTCAGTATAGGTCTAATTGCTGCTTTATAGATTCTTGCTTTTGTGTCTTGTGTTAGGTATTTGTTCTTCCAGATTGTGTCATTTAGAGATCCCGCCGCTTTACTTGCTTTTAAGCTTTGTTGTCGTACTTCCTCTTCAACATCTCCGTAACTGGTTATATCTATTCCCAGATATCTAAACCTTGCTTCCTGCTTTATTATTCTCCCATCAATTTCGATTTTACATCGTAGTGGGTATTTAGATGTTGTCATACATTTGGTTTTTTCTGCTGATATTATCATATTGTATTTCTTGGCTGTTGTATTAAAGATGTGTGTTAATCATTGGAGATCGTCTTCTGTCTAGGCGATTAATGCGGCGTCGTCTGCATAACATAATATTTGGATTTCTTTGTTCCCCATTCTGTAACCATGACCTTTAGGTACTGCTTCTATTAATATTTCGTCCATTATTATATTAAAGAGCAGTGGGCTTAACGAGTCACCTTGTCTGACTCCGCTTTGTACTGGTATAAACTGCGTTAGTTTTCCATGTATCTTTGCCTGTATTCGATTATGGAAGTAGATATTTTCGATGGTTTGTATAATATTGATTGGTATGTTTCTTCTATACAGTAAATGTAGGACGTCTTCGACTTGGATGCGATGGAAAGTCTTGTCAGGTCTATAAAACATATATAATATGCTGGTTTATTGTACTCAATGGCCTTTTCTGTGATTTGTCTCAGTACAAATACGGCGTCTACGCAGGATCTTCCGGATCTGAATCCTTGTTGTTCATCTGATAAAGTTGTTAGTTTATTGATTTTGTTGGTTAGGACTTTTGTGGTTAGCTTAAGTGCGGTGTTAAGTAGATTTATACCTCTATAATTTATACCTCTATACAGTGATAAGTGCGCTAATAACCGGCAAAATAACGTAAAAGACGGAAAAAGAAAGATGAAACTAGTAAAGGCGGAAAATTATCAATAGAAACGTATAAATTTACATTATAGTGATGAGAAAATAACGCAAAAGTTGGAAAATATAATATATTGTGAAGTAAAAAGAGATGAAACTTGTAGAGGCGGAAATTATCGATATAAACGTATAAATTAACATTACATTACATAGTTTTCCACCGTTAGACGTATCGTATGGGTATGACAACTGTCACTGTGACAGGAGAATTTTATGTAAAAACTCCTGTCACAGTAGAATACTCCTGTTATTAGCGCACTTATCACTGTATAAATAATAGTACAGTTTCTCCCCAATCCTTTTTTCGAACGTGACAGAAACGCATTAAGCTCGATGTGACAGAAAACAACGTACGTCCGTGATTATTACACATAGAACTTCGAAAATTATGTATTCGTTGAAGGGTATTTCCCTATTAAAGCGACTTATACTTATAGATGTATAATTGGTTGACAATTAGAATACTCTAAATAGATAACCAATGATGAGAATAAAGATAATTTGAAATAAAAGTCATCTATCGTGACAGTATTTCCACGTATATCCATGTTAACGGATAAAATGACAATAATTGTAATTTTAGGTTAGAAAGTCAACGATGTAAATATAAATATTTTTTCTATGGATGCTATACAATGTGCAACTTCTCTCACTACTTACATACATTCAAAATGAACAATTTCTCAGGCAGTGAGAAAAGTCGGCCATTGCAGTGAGAAATATTTTTTCTCACGGGTTCACCGCCGGTTTACATACATATGATCACCATTTCCATGGTAACATGCACAATACAAACACAATTATTTTTGTCAAACAAAATGTGTTCAAACTTGTCAAAACTTATCAAAAATTACCATTTAAGACTGTTCAACTGTGAATTATAATTTTAAATAAATAAAGTATATAAATATTAAGAATATTAAATAACTA
Source organism: Diabrotica virgifera virgifera (assembly GCF_917563875.1). Taxonomy (NCBI): domain Eukaryota; kingdom Metazoa; phylum Arthropoda; class Insecta; order Coleoptera; family Chrysomelidae; genus Diabrotica; species Diabrotica virgifera. The sequence goes on from NC_065444.1 coordinate 132,884,008, forward strand.
TGTGTATATATGTATTTTATTTCAATTTAGGCATATAATATACCTAAAAGCACCTAAATTATTAAATTTTAAGGTTTGAACTCTTGACAAAAACGCATCCATAGAAAAAGTACAGTGTACAACACGAGAGAAAATGACATATTTCTCTCTCGCTTGATTTGCGGCACTCGGCCTGATTTGTTGATACGTGCCAACAAACTTCTGCGCTCGTGAGAAATATGTCTTTTTTCTCTCTTGTTGTACAATATACTATTATGTCATGGGTATATTCTGGCATTGTTTAGTGAAATTGTATTCTATATTTATCTATTTTTTCCTTAAAATATCTTAGATATTAATATTCTGACAAACATTTATACAAATATTGATATTTATTATAAACATAGATATAAATATGGTGACAATTGTCAGATTTAACTAAAATGTCATGCAGTGATTCGCGACATTCTTAAGATCTTATATGACGTCAAAATTAATGACGCACTGAAAAAATTTTTTGGGATAAACTGTAAACATTTCAATATTCTTTTCAGTAGGGTTTATTTTGCCGCATACTGTAGAATGTTAATAAATTGATACTAAACGTAAATATATCTATTAATCAGTACTTCAGTATTTAACTCATTGTTTAAGTGCAGTAATTTATATTTTCTCAGAATTATTTTCACAAAAAAAAATTTCGGCCATAAATTTCAATTCGTTTTTTATATCAACATAGTACAATAATTTTGGATTGCTACCCTTTCCTATAAAGGAGACATATTGATAATATTATGCAATACAAGTGTTTGGAGGCTTCCGTCTCTAAGGCGTCAGTAAGGATGTTATAAAAAGGGAAAAATGAAATAAGAAATGTGATGAAAAGAGGATGAAATATATTTTTAGATTAACTGAATTTAAATGACGGGTTTTGGGAAATGACATGTTTGCCAAGAGAGTTTTCAGATAAGATGTAGTGCTGCAATGAATAATTTATTTTTTTTTTGTTAGCAAAATATGGCGAAGAATAATAATTTATGTTATCTTGGTTTCATAAAAGAATAAATAAAATATAAAGTGCCAAAATGTTTGTTTTGCTATTTCATAATTTTAGTGGCAACAATGTTGTTTTACAACAGTTGTTGTTTACAGTAATTATTGTTGTTGTTTACCATTACGAAACAAGTAGATCCTTTTTGACAAAAATAGTAATTTTTTGAAAAATATAAAATTTTGAAAAGTATAAAGTAGTAGTAAATAATAATAGTAAATAAGGCTACGCAGTAGGATTTGGAATTAATGAAGATTTGTTAAGAATTTGTTGAATAAAAACTAACTTACATTTTCCAATTGATACGACAGTAGTCTTCTTCTATGGAGAAGCAGTCTACCTTCTTCTATGGAGAAGCTACCTGTCTACAAAAACAAGGGAGACATACAACAATGTACAAACTACAGGGCTATAAAACTACTTAGCCACACCATGAAAATATGAGAAAGAGTAATTGATAGACGGATACGTGAAGAAACCGAAATATCCGATAATCAATTTTGCTTTATGCAGGGCAGATCAACAACAGATGCAATTTTCATTGTAAGGTAACTGATGGAAAAATACAGGAATAAAGAGACCAACGCTCATATGGTATTCATTGATCTTGAGAAAGGATATGATAGAGTTCCTCGAGAGATTCTGTGGTGGGCACTCAATAAGAAAGGAGTCCCTGGCGAATGTGTAAAGATTGTGAGAGATATGTATGAGGGAGTAACGACTAGTGTTAGGACAGGTGTGGGAGAGACTGATAAATTTCAGGTGAAAGTAGGATGGCACCAAGGCTCGGTGCTTAGTCCTTATTTATTCTCATTAGTTTTGGACCAGATAACAGCGAAACTACAGGGTAGCATTCCATGGTGCCTAATGTATGCTGATGATGTAGTGTTAGTAGGAAATAGTGAAAGAGACTTAGAACACAAACTGGAACAGTGGAGACAAGCTCTGGAGGAAAAAGGTTTAAAACTTAGTAGGACAAAAACAGAGTATTTGGAATGTTAATTTAAAGATGGAATTACTACAAATAAAATGGTATCTTTGAATGGTGAAATGATTGTGAAAAGCAATAGTTTGAAATGATTGTTGAAAAGCAATGTAGCAAAGTACCTAGGATCGGTATTACAGAGTAATGGAGAAATAGATGGAGATGCATGCAGTAGAATTAGGGCTGGATGAATGAAGTGGAAAGAAGCGAGTGGTATGTTGTGTGACAGAAAAATTCCAATGAAGCTGAAGGGAAAATTCTATAAAACAGCCATAAGACCGGCTATGATGTACGGAACTGAATGTTGGACAGTGAAAAAGAAAGAGGAACAACGAATACATGTGGCGGAAATGAGAATGCTTAGATGGATGAGTGGAGTGACAAAAAAGGATAAAATTAGAAATGAGTATATTAGGGGAAGTCTAGGTGTACCACCAATTGATGCCAAAATGAGAGAGCATATGTTAAGATGGTTTGGTCATGTTCAACGTCGAGACGATAATCACCCAATACGAAGAATAGCTGAAGTGCAGATTCCTGGAAGGAGTAGGAGAGGAAGACCAAAGAAGACCTGGGGGAGACCATAAGGCGGGACATAAGACGGTAAAGAGAACATTGATATGACCCAAGATAGAATTGTGTGGAAAAATGCAATTAGGGAAGCCGACCCCGCATAGGGACAATGCAAAGAGAATGATGATGACGACAGTAGTCTTCTTCTTTGTGTCTCCTTTCTGTCCAATGTTCTAATTATTTTACTCAGGTAGGATACTCTTGTTTTCTTCCGGATCAGCATATTTACGTACCCTCGTTATATGATCGAAGAATTGGACCTTTCTCATTTCGATATGTCAGATGCAGGATCTGGAGATCCCTTTGACTGCATCTGGAAAGATGGAAATAGTGGCACAGGACCGACAAACATGGAAGGCAATAGTAAACGCGGCAAAGACACATGAATAATTTTAATAAAGAGTTGTATCGCCGTTGATGATGATATGATAAGCATGACGAATAAAGCCCCCACGTGTCGTCCACGTCCCCGTATGACGACTGTCTTATGGGGTACGTTGAAGAATCGTTTGATGTGCGCCGTCCACGTCCTGTCGTAAGATAAATTGGGCATAACTGTAGTATCAAGTTCAAAATAATTATTTTATAGTTCTCTAATTTAATCAATTGCAGTGCATCAAAAATGTTTGCCGTCGTTGACTGGTTGACTGTTTAACATCTGCTATAGAATCTGCAACTTAAGTCTTCAGGTAACAGTCCTATTTTGTCATATGCTTTACCGGATATATTTTCTCAGTGAGAGTTATGTTGCCTTTGGATTTACAATTTTCTCCGGTCGGATGATACATTTTTACACTTTATGAGCAAGTTCATCATCTCTTTCATTGCCGTGTATTCCTCGGTAACCTGGAACCAAACTAATATGACAATGAGAATGTTAGCTTTTTGATCCCATAAAGAACTGCTCTCGTCTGCTAAAGTCATGTTTCATACATGATCGTGCTCTTACAATATCGTACAAAGACGTATCAAAAACCAAATATTTTGGTCGCATAAGAAATACAAACAGACAAGAATTGCTAAGGAGTGGTTGTAAATAATGCTACCACGAACATATAAATACCTACATTCGTTTTCTTTCGAACATTTCTTATGAACTCGGTAAGATTATCACCAAAGCTCTGGTAAGATTTAGATTTTTCTTTTCAATATTCTTTTTCTATTACTGCTTTTACAGTAAAAACTTCGATACACGTTGGTGCGAGTTGTTGTTTTAAATGTTCATAATCATAATATTATTAATATTAGAATATGCTTTGTTTTTAAAGCAGGAGGAGTAGACTAATAAGACAGAGTTACACCCAAGAAAGTCACTAGAAAAATCACCAAATACATCTTCTTTTATGGTTGATCATATCGGTCTTCAACGGTAATCCATAAATATATTATATTATACTAATACGTTGCTAAAGAGTTCTAAAAACAACTTTTTTTATATAAAAGCAGACTAAAAATTTAAAAATTAGAGGAAAAATGTAGAAAACACAAAAATCGATGATATAACTTAATTAACCTATGAAATGCCAATAGTGTCAAAATTTCATAAATATCAATAGTGTCAAAATATCATAACAGTGGAGTAAACCAGTGTGCGTCTAGGTAGAGTGTTGCCAAGCCCGGAAACATCGCCATTTATTGCCCAAGTCGCACGACTGACGTCACGAAAATATAAATTTTACATAACTGTCAGTTGTTGTAAAAATAGGATTGAGGTTATATAGATAACACTCCAAAAATTATTCAAAATACAGTCGAACCTGCTTATAGGAATAACGTATGGTCCTAAAGTTTTGGGAAAAATTTCAAAAGCATATAACTCTGACCACAATAATCTTATATTTTTATTAAATTATTCAACAATTTAACTTAACTATCCTTATTATAAATCAAAATTCAAATGACAGACAAGGGACCATTATTTTCGATTTGCCTAATAATTCCCCTGACACGTTACATCATCCTTTGGACGACCTCGGCGTCAATTTCTCTAATTTTTGTATATATGCGGCGTCTTAACTGTTCCTGATTTTGTGCTTCCCATCCGTTATTATAGACTTTCCGACTTAATATTGCCCAGAACTGTTCAATTGGACGACCCTGAGGTAGGTTGGGGGGATTGTCTGCTTTCGGTACAAAGGTAATGTTGTTAGTTTCGTACCAGTCCCTTGTGATCCTCGCGTAATGACATGAAGCAAGATCTGGCCAAAAGACTATTTGATCATTTGCATGATGTGTGTTCACAAACTGAAGCAATTTAGAGAGACATCTTTGAATATAAATATTTGCGTTTAAGGCTTCGCCTCGAACAACACCAATGTAGGGCTGTGAGATAAAGCCAGCCTCAGAAATTGCACACCATACAAAAATTTTGTCCTCAAATTTTTTCTTACTTTTGAATTTTATTTCATCAGGTACATTTTCGTAATCGTTCGTGTAAAACCCATCGTTACCCTTCATCTCAGAGTTGGACAAAGTAAAATATTTTTCCACCTACCTCTACCGAAAGTATACTTTTCCGGACCTGATTGTAGGGAGCAAAGCTGTACTTTTCCTCCCTAGGGAGGAAAAGTAAAAGTGACGTCGTGGTATTTCATTCATGAAATATAACTTATTGACGCCCTGTCCAATATGTATTTTCTATTACTTAAGTATCTATACATTTTAACGTATATTTATAAACACCCTGTATTTTGCAGAATGGTAAAAAACAGTAAATTGGTATTTTGATTTAACAATGTTTACATTAATAATTTGATTTATATTTGACAGTTGGCAGTTATATTGTACCTACTTGTTAGTTTTAGTTTTAATAAATTTTGTTGGTTAGTTACATAAATATATTAAGTAAAAATGAAAAATTACTTGTTATTAATTTGAGGAAGGTGGAAAAACCATAATGTATAACATGGGAGTAAAGTGCCTTTTCCTACCTTGAATGATTACTGCCCTCCGCTACGCGTCGGGCAGTAAACTTCATTCTCGGGAGGAAAAGTAGCACTTTCCTCCCTTGTTATACAAATAGCTATTTCATCGTCCATCACGATCAACTTGTTGACGAAATGCACTCGCCTTAACGCGCGGCAACATCTCGGAATTCTCTCTAATTGATCCTCTGTGAATTTTGGAGCTTTCCTTCTTTTCCGGTAGATAATATTGTTACTCGATAGGGTCCTGTATACTGTAGTCTTTCCAACATGAAATCTTCTGGCCAGTTTTCGCTGTGAGACCCCAATTTTGTTCTTAGCTGCGTCAATCAGTCTTGCCTCTCTTATATGGTTCAAAATCCGCGGTCGGCCACTTTTACGCAAGTTAACACATGGTATCCCTTCTTTACATTCTCTGATTGTGCGATAAATTGTCGATTTGCTTATGTTTTGATCTCGATAAATATTAACAATATCTCGTTTCGACATTCGCCCAACCATATTATAAACACCTCGACGAATATCAATTTTATAAGACATTTTGCAGAGCAAAAACCAAAATATTCTGCTTTGTTTATTAAATGTCAATAACTGATGACATTTCAATTCCATGGCCTTCTTTGTTAAATGCATTTTGCTTCTCAATCAGACTAGGTGAAATTTTTCCCAAAACTTTAGGACCATACGTTAGCCTTCATGAGGAGCAAAAGTATTCATATACCCGGGATATTCTAATAACAGATCATTGGTGGCTAGTAAAAACGTTTAGGGCCTCAAATTTCAATTCCTTAAAGCGGGATATTCCTATAACCGGTATTCTAATAAGCGGGTTCGACTGTATTTTAATTATTTTCGTTAAATGTTATTTATTTTTATTAGAATTGGCTGTTTTGTGAAAGTCAGAAGTGCGTAAAGATAGTGTTATAATGATTCGGAGAAAAAAAGACGTTAATGCAGAACAGAAACTAAATGAATCTGAATCAAATCATTGTAAACAAAATTCTGGTGACTCATTATGGATGGGCTGTAGTTGAGCTTGCAATAATTATTGTATTAAATAAATTAACCGCAAAATAAACAACAAAAAACACTGATAATCTGTTCACCTCTTCCACATTAAAACGGAAATAAAGCCTGAAAATGGCGGAGCCAATCAGTTGTTAACGTAGCCCTTGGCAAGACTACACTCTCCCTAGGTTCTAGACGCACACTGGAGTAAACTTGCCTGAGGTTAAACCAATTACAAACAAGCATTACGACACGATAAATTTGAATAACTCGTCTTGGTTTAAAAACAGAGTATAAATAATTCGGGGTTTATTTTCGAGGCTGCCGTTTAATATTAAATTTAGTAGAAATCTCTTAGCAACAGCCAACTGATGAAGTTGGAGTTGAAGTGTAGTGTGGGTCACACACAAGTTGTGCCACCATTTTCGAGTGAGGATCAAAATGTTCCCTTTTAGCTAAATCTTTTAATCATTCATGCCATTATGTCATTACTTTTTAATTTTATTTAAGTTTTAATACGGTACCCAAAGGTTTTTAAACCTCTTGGTATGTGGATGTATGAACATGTTAATCATGATTCAATGATAGTAGTCTGGTCCGAAAACGTTTTGATTAATGTTAATAATCCTTATGACCAGTTGCACCATCGGACTGTAAAACAACTGATTTGCTAACCATCAATTCGACGATTTAAATTAATGATCAATGGTTATTTTTCAAATGAGTTGCACCATTCTAAAAAACTATTGATTTAAAAACCAGACAATATATTAGGGGTAACATCGTATTAGCAAATGTTATGGTTTGTTTTTAAACCGGGAGGAGTACACTAAAAAGACAGATTCACACCCAAAAAAGTCACTAGAAAAATCACCAAATGCATCTTCTTTTTTGGTTGATCATATCGGCCTTCGTCGGTAATCCATATACAGTGATGAGAACGCTAATAACCGGCAAAATAGCACCAAAGATGAAAAACGTATTAAATTGTGAGCTAAAAAGAAATGAAACTAGTCGAGTTGCGAAATTTAGCGATATTAACCTATAAATTTACATTATATTGATTGTTTCCCACCTTTAGACGTACCGGATGAGTTTGGCAACAACAACTGTCACATTGACAGTTTTAGTTGACTTACTCCTCTGATACGTGTAAAGGTGGGAAACAATCAATATAACGTAAATTTTCAGGTTAATATCGCTAAATTTCGCAACTCGACTTGTTTCATTTCTTTTTATCTCACAACTTAATACGTTTTCCATCTTTTGCGCTATTTGGCCGGTTATTAGTGCGCTCATCACTGTATATATTATATTATACTAATACCTTGCTAAAAAGTTCTAAAAACAACTGTTTTTTATATAAAAAGTACACTAAAAATCTTAAAAATTACAGGAATAACGCAGAAAATATAAAACATCGCCGATATAACTTAATTAACCTATGAAATGCCAGTATTGTCAAAATTTCATAAATGTCGTTAGTGTCAAAATTTGACAGCAGTGGAGTAAAATTGCCTGAGGTTGGAGCAATTACAAACAAGCATTACGGCGCGGTAAATTTGAATTACTCCTCTTGGTTTAAAAACAGACCAGTACAGATTATTCCATTTCAATACGAGTTTGGTCTGTCAAAGTAAGTTTTCTAAGGTTATGTTATGAAATTGAATTGCCAATATTGAACCATCACTATTTTAGTTGCTATCTAGAAATAACTAAAAGTGCATTTCTAGTCATTCAGATAAAAAATGGTACCTATATATGCCTTGCTTTAAAATCAACTTCATTGTAGGTTATTGTTATTACACTATTATACAAAAATATATTACACTATTATACAAAAATCATTGTGATCTTTTACATAATATCTTATATTTGGTAACATAATGCAATCTATCTTCCAAATCGTCAGAAGATGAACTCTTAAGACGATGATAATAAATCCTCCCTTTTTTTAAATTATGTGTATACTATGATGATACTTTAAAAACTTGAGCTAAGAACGCACATGATGTCATATACAATAAGCAAAGTAGTGTAAAAGTGAGGTTAAAAACAGTCGATTATTCAAATATAACCGCAGAAAATGGGGTTACTTTGGACAGTTCAAAAACTGTCGGTTCCAATTGAGTAATGTTTGGTGCAACATATTTTAAAATAAACGGGGAATCCAAATCAAAATATCAATCGTTTATTTGTTGGTGCAACTGGACATCAGTCTGTTGTTTATTTAACTTAAATTAACACTTAAATTATTCAGACTATTACCTATACCTTCCTTGCCACATTGTTTTTTAATTTTCTTGCAGGTTTATCGTTCGTATAGTAATAGGTACTATTGATTCAGTCAATTTGTAGTCTACGAGCTTCCTAGTGGGAAAGTTTTGGGGTAGTTCTGATTTCTTTCATTATATATGGATTTTGGGCTGCTGAATTCGAATATGAGGTTTGCGGACAAAATTTCTTGCCGGAACATTGAAAAAATCGCGAGAAAATCGAAAAATTAGAGCTTTTTTCCGCTTTTTTGCTCAAATCTCGAAAACTATTAATTTTTAGTAAATGGTCTGTTAACAGAAATTGAAATACTTAAAATTGTCTTCAAATATGACTATTTACTTTTTTTTCGGACCAAAGTTCGGTCTAAAGTGCAAGTTGAAAATTGCCAATTTTTAATGGTCTCGGCAAAACCCACTTTTTACATTCCAAAACTTTAGTTTTTATTAGAATGCTGTCATTTGATAAATTTCTCCTAGTTTTCTGTATAAATAATAAATGTTAGTTCATAATATGAATATGGTATGTCTCTTCTCACTAGTGTTGCCCAAATGCAAGACCAAGACGAGACTTGGACAGTCTTGGTCTTGGTCTTGCACCAGTACACCTGGTCTTGGTCTTGGTCTTGGTATTGCACTCCCAGTCTTGGTCTTGGTCTTGGTCTTGCAGCAAGAGTCTTGCAAGTCTCGCAGTTACCCACTAGCATATTGCTATTTATTAATAGACAACTCACATTAGGTGGGTTTTAACCCACGATCTAAACTATCCCTGCCTATACTCTAACTGGGCTATCTACCATGTCCCACGGGAGTCAGTCTGTTTCTTAATGGTCTCCTAATGCGGCCGATATTATAGTGGTAATTACAGATTGTTGCCAGATCTTGCGTTTTTTTGAAAATATACTGAACTTTCGTATTTCGAATAGAACACCCTGTATATTTTTGCATTTTGAACCATAATAACTACTAATTAATTTTCATGTAATATTTCCTATACCGAAATGCCGTAATTTCTGAGTTATTTCTATATTTATTTAAAAAAAAAAATTAAACAAATTATAAAAATCAATTGTTTCAGCCCCGGCTGACTTATTTTATTTTCTTTGAATCATATGGAACAAAAAAGGTCTTTTGTAGTTTTTGTCGAAAGTTATTCGTTTCCGAGTTATAAACAATTTAAAACTGAAAAAAATTGAAAAATGACGATTTTCATGGCTCAAAAACACAAGTAAAAAATATTATTTTCGAAATCTCGAAGTGCTAAACTGAAGTTTAAACTTTATTTATCAGTTGTCGATAAGTAATTTGTTTATTTCATTTTAAAAAACATTGTTTTTTAGTTTTTCATGCAGCCCGATCGCCCATCCTCTCATAAGTTCTTCATTAACAATAAAAAAACAATGGCAAAATCACACATCCGCCAATATCTCTTTTTATAATATAATAACAAATATCTCTTTTTTTGAAATTTGAAGGTTTTATATACAGGGTAGCCAGGCATTATCTTATCTAGTGCTTTTTCAGCAAAAAATTTTGTTTGGCCGATTGATCTAATATCTAATTGCACACCTTGCAAACAGTTTATAAGTAGACGTTTAGTCTTTACGATATGGATAAGGAAAAACAATTGAGTGGTTGTCCGTAACTGTAACAGTGGATATTGGATATGGTATTCGTATTATATTTTTATCACCTTATAGGCGACATACTTCTTTAAGTTTCAATGCGATATTATTATACACACAACACAAGAAGATTATTTTATGAAAGTTTGCTATTCTCAAAATCTAGACAATTGCTCAATTGTAATTAATTTCGGAGCGAAGGCCTCGTCTGATATTAGGAAAGAATGAAATATTTTATGTTTACATTGTATAATAATTGATTATGACCTCTGAGTACGCATCCAATAAATAAGTGTTCATATTTTTAATTCGGTATGTATGTTCATCGTATTGTTCATAATGCGAATAAATCCGATTTTCCAAATTTTTGTTACATATTTTTTTGCATCTCATAGTCTCTAAGCATATACCCGAACATAATATACAGGGTGTAACAAAAATACAGGTCATAAATTAAATCACCTATTCTAGGACCAAAAATAGTTCTAATGAACCTAACTTACCTTAGTACAAATATGCATATAAAAAAGTTACAGCCCTTTGAAGTTACAAAATGAAAATCGATTTTTTCCAATATATCGAAAACTATTAGAGATTTTTTATTGAAAATGGACATGTGGCATTTACAGTGAAATTTGTGCACCCCATAAAAATGTTATGGGGGTTTTATTCCCTTAAACCCATCCAAACTTTTGTGTACGTTCCAATTAAATTTTTACTGTGATATTATTAGTCAAATTCAGTATTTTTAAAACTTTTTTGGTTCTTAGTATTTTTTCGACAAGGCAGTTTTTATCGAGTTGCGGCTTCTTTTCTAATATGTTTACGTAGAGATTTTATGGGGGTTTTGTTCCTTTAAACCTCCCAAACGGTTGTGTACGTTCCAATTAAACTATTACTGCGATACCATTAGTTAAACACAGTGTTTTTAAAACGTTTTTGCTTTTTTGTATTTTTTCGATAAGGCACTTTTATTTAGATGTGACTTATTTTTTAATATGGTTCAAAATATACCTAAAAATGTAAATCATAAATAAATTTTCCTATTATTATCAAGTCTCCATAATCGTACTTAGCCATATCCAGATGAACATAACATATATGTGGCCATATACAAATATGTGGTGGATTTGACAAATAATATGCAAAATATCTCGACAAATACTGACTCTTCGAAAAAGTACCAAGAGACAAAGAAGTTTTTTAAGCATTGTGTTTAACTAATGGTACTACAATTATAATCAAATTGAAACGTACACAAAAGTTTGGGGGGTTTAAAAGAACCAAACCCCCATAAAATTTTTATCGGGTGTCTAGATTTCACTATAATTTTTTCTTAAGATACTACTGCCCTAAGAATGCCACATGTTCATTTTCAATAAAAAATCTCCAATAGTTTTCGATATATTGGAAAAAATCGATTTTCATTTTATAACTTCAAAGGGCTGTAACTTTTTTTATGTGCACATTTGTATTAAGGTAAGTTAGGTTCAATCGAACTATTTTTGGTCCCAGAATATGTGATTAGATTTATGACCTGTATTTTTGTTACACCCTGTTTTATTCCATAAAACGACACTCAAACTGCAAGACGCAAGAGTCTCGCAGGCTTAGTCTTGTTCTTGCTCAAGTCTTGCACGGTCAGTCTTGGTCTTGGTCTTGCTAAAATAAGGCGGTCTTGTTCTTGGTCTTGGTCTTGCTAAAACGCAAGAACAAGACCAAGACTGCAAGACCAAGACCGATTTTGGGCAACACTACTTCTCACAGCTTCCATGAATCCATTCCATCCTAAAATACCGAAAATGTCTCTGCTTTTCCCTTAGAGCCACAGAAGATCAGGCACAGATGGAGTCACAGTTTCAGTTGGTGTGAACATTCCCTTCGGATCTTGATTTCTGATAAACCTTGAGGTTTCGTCCTTTCAAAATTTATTAGTTGAACAGCTCTCTGACTTCCATAAACCTCAGGTGCGGGTTTAGTTTTTAGCCGAGGAATGGATTGGTTAGGAGCTATTGCATGTTTTGGTGCAATACAAGAAATGCCACCCATGACGAAAAACGTGTGGTATCCGTCGATTGTATGTACGTTAACCCTTTCTGTCCCAACGCTGCATATATATGTTTTTGAAAAAGTGGGTCTGTATTCCCAGCCGCCGTATATATAACTTCAAGGGTTATGGTCTCAATTTACCAAAGCCGAAAATATGCGTGCTTATAAAATTTTAGACTCATTGGTATCCCAATGCCGTAGAGATATGTCCGAAAATGTTAGATTATTGTTCCCAAAGCCTCAAAATGTTGGCACCTAAGACAGGTCATGCGGACCCATTGCCGTATATATTTGTTCACATATTTTAGATATATGCTATATTTTAGCACTGGTGGTAACGCTTATAGGTAGCTGCTAGAAGATGAAGCGTTTGTTGCCACAGAAAAGACCAGAAAAAAAGAAGCGAATCGAGAAACATATGTGTGCAAGATGCGGAGTCGGCCTTTGCGTAATGTCATGTTTTGAGGAGTACCACACAAAAGAAAACTTTTAATGTTAATTTACATTACATAATTTTTTTTAAGTTAGTTACATTTTTTCAAGTTGGTTTTGCTCTCTGATGAGTACTTTTGAAAGGAAAACGTTTAAGTTGGCAATGGGACTCTAAGGATGAAAAAACCTTTGGGATTCAGGGACCAACATGCAAATTAAGGCCTGGCATAGAAAGGGTTAAAATCAGCGTTTTCGTATACCTGTTGTGCAAAGCACGGCTGGTCAATTTTGTGCGGATCACCTGCGATTGCTGACACTTCCAGATAAGCAACGCGCTTGCTCAAAGTCTTGTAGCAACAGTAAGGCCCAGATAGTTGGTCTCACCATTCCTTGCAGGGTTGGCCGTTTTCTCTACAAAAAGTATGGCTCAAGAAAATAGGTTGATGCAGTTTCCTCTTTGGGGTTTTGTTCATCCTATACAGAAGCTGTTCGCCTGAAAGTGTCAGCATTCGCAGGCAATCTGTAGAAAATTGAGCTGCCGTGCTTTACACAGCAGGTGTATGATAACGCTGATTTTAACGTACATACAATCGACGAATACCACACTTTTCACGTCATATGTGGCATTACTTGTATTGCACCAAAACATGCAGTAGCTCCTAAGCAATCCATTCCTCGGATAAAAAAGAAACCCGCTGCTGAGGTTTATGGAAGTCAGAGAGCTGTTCAACTAATTCATTTTAAAAGGACAAAACCTCAAGGTTTATCAGAAATCAAGATAACAGATCCGAAGGAAATGTTCACACCAACTGAAACTGTGACTCAATTTGTGCCTGATCTTCTGTGGCTCTAATGGAAAAGCAGAGACATTCCCGGCCTCTTAGGACGGAATGGACTCATGGAAGCTGTCACAAGAGACATACCATACCTATGAACTAACATTTATTATTTGTACAGAAAACTAGGACAAATTTATCAAATGACAGCATTCTAATAAAAAATAAGTTTTGGAATGTAAAAAGTGGGTTTTGCCGAGACCGTTAAAAATTGCCAGTTTTCAACTTGTACTTTAGACCGAACGGTTTGTCTGAAAAAAAGTAAATAGTGATATTTGTAGATAATTTTAAGTACTTTAATTTCTGTTAACAGACTATCTACTAAAAGTTAACAGTTTTCGAGATTTGAGCAAAATAGCGGAAAAAAGCTGAAATTTTTCGATTTTTTTGCGATTTTTTCAATGTTCCGGCAAGAAATTTTGTCCGCAAACCTCATATTCGGATTCAGCAGCCCAAAATCCATATATAATGAAAGAAATGAGAACTACCCCAAAACTTTCCTAGTAAAAACACAATTTTATTGAATCATATAAGTAAGCCTTAAATCAATAAATTTGTTTTTTCTAAACAGTGTCGTAAACAGAAAATAGGAATACTGAGAGAGATTTCTTGAATCAAAACGCAAAGCGAACAAAAGACGAAAGAAAATCAGAACGTTAAATATATTTTTGGATGTTGCATAAAAACATTCCAAAAAATAATGTCCTCCATTTTTACGGTGTTAGACAACATTCTTGTCGGTTTTTTCCCGAAAATATCTTGTCTTACCGCTTTTATCCCACCGCAGATCACACGAACCGGTTTTATCCTTGTTATGAAATTTGGGTACGCAAGTGATCTTCTGAAAACAATTTTATTTTTCAATTTTCTCTAAATTTTATGCCGAAGCATTATAACCGACTTTGCTATCGGGAGTCCTATTGAGTCACATAATGTATTACATGCTATAACGGCACGGCCGTTTAGAAGCATCGTCAGGGCTTGCGAAAATGAAAAAAGGAAATTCAAAATGTGTAATGAAAAGTGGATGAAAGTGTGAATTTAAATGAAAGAATTTAATGGTAGGATTTATTCATAACATTAAGAGGAGTTGTTGAGAAAAAAGTTCTTGATCAAAGTAGACAGGAGCTTTTTGAGATTTTTACGCTTTAGATGAATTTGGTGGCAGAGAATACTAGGTATTGAACAAAATGACTAAGCTTTTTAATCAACGAATGTATTCGACACGAGTATTTTCATAGAATCAAAGTCAAATGGAACGTAATTTGTATGTTGCGTAGGAGTTTTGTTTTAGAGAACATAACGTGATTAATCCATTAATTTTCATTTCCACCCTGTCACCTGTCATTTTCTCTTGGCGTTTATTTAGATTTGTCTTCATTAGTATATATTATATCGGTTTTATAGCGTTCTACGCCTTTCCGTTCCTAATCGCCACTCCTTTCTATTGTGGCAGTCATCCTCTCTTAGATTTCTTTCAGACATCGCCTTGGAGATGTCCTTTATCCATGTAGTTGCTGGTCTTCCTCGTTTTCGTTTTTCTGTGGGGGTCCATTCTAACACTTTTTTGGGGATTCTCCTTTCGTCCATTCGTCTTACGTGTCCGTACCAAACTAGCTGTTGTCTTTCGATGTCATCTATGATTGTTCTTTCTATTTCCATTTGTTGTCTAATGTCGTCGTTTCTTATGTGTTCTAGTCTAGATCTTCTTGCTGACCTTCTCCAAAAATCCATCTCAGTGGCTAGTAATTTATCTTTGTACTTGTTGGTTAATTGCCAGACTTCAGCTCCATAAGTTAACACTGGTTTTAATATTGTGTTGTAAATTCGTTTTTTATTTTCTGTTCTTATATTTTTTGCCACAGTACCGAATTCATGGCTCCTATCACCTGTTTTCCCTTTACTATCCTTTCCTTAATATTTTCTTCGTTTCGTCCTGTACTAGTTAGTTTTATTCCCAGATATATGTATTCATTGCAGCTTGTCTTCATTAGTAAGTTTATATTTTTGGTTATATGAAAATCGTTTTCACAAATTCTGAAATAAAAATTATGACTGATGTTAACAGGTAAATACTTATTCTTCTTCTTCTTCCTTCTTATAAACAAATCTGCTTGTTCATTGGCGAATTGATATCTTATGGAAGGTTGTCACTCCATCTTTTGCGCGCTCAGCCGATACTTCTTTTACCGATTGGTGATATTATATCTCGTGCTATTTTGACCACACATGTCTACCCCATTCTGCTTATGTAGTTATGCCATTCTTTTTGAAGTTATACTTATTTAGGCGCGATTGAGAGTAAAATTTCATAATACTGCGCGCATGCGCACACAGCCAGTATGGCGTTTAGTTGCTAAATCTTTCAAGTTATATCAGTGCAAGAAAAGGTGTGAAAAGAATATATTAGTGTTTTTAGTAAATATACAGGGTGCGCCAAACCTCTGATTTTCTTTGATTACGGCTAAACTATGGGATATACAAAAAAATGTTTTTAACAAAACTAATGTATATCAAAACCCTCTATAATTTAAAATTATTTTCGATCATACAGGGTGAGTCAGAACGACGGTACGAACCAAAGTTGTGTTTTTTAAATGGAACACCCTATATATTAAATCATTTTTAAATATAGTTTTTAAAAATATGAAAAATTTGCATAAGGTCTTATAGGACTAAAGTTAATAATTTTCGAAATATTTACATTTTTATTGAGAAAAATGGTAATATTTATAGGGCTGTGGATTATGTTTCCAAGGTAATAAAAAATTAAGTGGTAAGTCAAAGTTTTTATAATATAGTGTTATTTTTAAATAATTTAATATCTTTTACTTATAGCCATAAAATTTACAGTGTGATCACTATTTGCAAATACAAAATTTTCTTATTTTTTTTTAAATGGAACACCCTGTATATTGATAATGCATTTTGTAGTAAATATTACAACCTTTCTTTTGGTATAAGGTTGTATGTACATAGCATGTTTGGTTTTGTAGATATTTAAAAAAGAACTATAGATTTTACGTTTCGCGGATATTTTATATCCGCGATAATTTTATTTAAATTTTTTTGCAAAAAAAATTATAATCTGATTTTAGAAACATACACTAAAATATCAAAGATGAAAATAAAAACGTAATTAGATATTAAAATAAAACGTATGCAAGTGCAACTTAATTGAATTTAATAACTTTAAAATTATGTTACAAACAATATTTTACCATACTAATAAGTAATTAATATGGATAAATTAATTATTAAATTAAACAACCAATTTTAAAATCTACCCTAGAAATTTTTCTACCCTAGTAACTTTATTGTACCCAATTTTGTTATAAAGTGTATTTATGAGTAAGATCAGTTAATAACTTTTTAATTTACCTACATCTTGAGAACGTATAAAATATGCTTTGAAACAAATGAACGTTATAGAAGTATATATGTAAAATTGTTACAAAAATTTCAACTACAACAAAAGTATTACCAGCTATTGTGACACCATTTAATACTATTTATATTCATAAATAATTTGGCTGATACATTTAACATTCATTTGTTTTAAAGCGTATTTTATAATTATTATTATGTTCTCAAGATGTAAGTAAATTTAAAAGGTAAATTAAAAGTTTAACTGACCTTACTCGTAAATACAATATAACTAACAATTAATTTGGTACAGGAAAGTTGCTGTGGTAGAAAAATTACTAGGGTAGATATCAAATTTGGTTGTTTATTTAATTTAGTAACTAATTTATGCATTCATTAGTATTGGAAAATATTTTTTGGAAAATAATTTTAAGCTATTAAATCAATTGAATTGTACTAGTATACGATTTCTTTTAATCTTTAATTACGTTTTTATTTTCATATTTGATATTTTACTGTATGTTTCTAAAACCAGACTATAATTATTTTTTTTTGCAAAAAAAATTTTTAATAAAAAATCCGCAAAAACGTAAAATCTATAGTTTTTTTTAAATATCTACAAAACGAAACATGCTAGGTACATACAACCTACCAAAAGAAAGGTTGTAATATTTACTACAAAAGGAAATACTAATATACAGGGTGTCCCATTTAAAAAAATGAGAAAATTTTGTATTTGCAAATAGTGATCACACTGTATATTTTATGGCTATATGTCAAATATGTTTATTTATTTAAAAATAACAGTATACTAAAAAAACTTTGACATATCATTTACATTTTTATTACCTAGACAGCCTTATTCACAGCCCTTTGAATATTACCATTTTTCTCAATAAAAGTGTACATATTTCAAAAATTGTTAACTTTAGGCCTATAATACCTCATATAAATTCTTAATATTTTTAAAAAATATATTTAAAAATGATTTAATATATAGGGTGTTCCATTTAAAAAAACATAACTTTGGTTCGTACCGTCATTCTGACTCACCCTGTATAATCAAAAATAATTTTAAATTATAGACGGCTTCGATATACATTAATTTTGTTAAAAACATTTTTTTGTATATCCCATAATTTAGCCCTAATCAAAGAAACCAGAGGTTTGGCGCACCCTGTATTTATTATAATTTTTGGGTCTTTGGATTTGTCTTCCTCAGGAGTAAGATGCGTATTATTAAAACATTTTATTGTATATTTATTATACTTCACCTTGTCTGTTTGTTACCGTGAATTGTCATTAGGTACGTCCGAACCGATACAGACACAGTCCTCGTAGCATATTTGGTATAGCATTCGGCCAGAGATCGAGAGGTCTTGAGTTCGAATCCGGAGCAATATTATACCTTTTTTTTTTTGAAAGCGGTAAGCACAAAATTAGTTTGGTGTTTAAAAAAATTAAAACAAACTGTTTAAAGTATATTTATTTTTAAGAAATCATATAATAGAAGTATAACTTCTTACGTGCGTACAAAGTACACACACATTCTTTTTTTTTTTTTCTATTTAGTGTCCATTCGTTTATACACTGTACGTTACATTGCCTTCTAATGTCTTCACTCCTCTTTTCATATCTCAGCGTATTTCCTGTAATTCTTCTTAGTACTCTCATCGCTGCCGTTTCTAGTAGTCTTTGTGTTGTGGCTGTAGCGGATCTTGTTTCTGATGCGTATGTTATTATTGCTCGTACACTGGCTTTATAAATTCTTGAGTGCATCTCAGTGTTAATATGTCATGTGTATATATGTCTCAATCTATTTGCTTTTTGTACTTGATTTCTCATTTCTTTGTCCAGGGGCTAGATTCCGTGCACTGTAGATATCTACACGTCGCTTTCTATCGATGTCAATTGTCGTGAAAATATTTAAATTTTTAGCTTTAATTGAATTATTTTCTAGTTTTGCTAGGTTATACTCTAATTCTAATTGATGCTGAAGTGACACTTAGTAAAACAAGAAAATATTTGAATTAAAACTAAAAACTCAAATATATTGACATTGATAGAAAGCGATCGGCGTTAGCGATTGTACACAGAATCCCACCCCAGATCTCCGTAGCTTGACAATGTAATTCTAATCTAAGGTATTTTATTTCCATTACTAGACGGAGAGCTAGAGCCGAAAAATCATCGTCATAAGTAATATGGAGTTTTTCCTGTGAAATGTGTCCATTGTATATTGACAATTATGACCCCTTTCAGGCTGAGACCTCAGTGGATACATAAATTTTTAATTTTAGTAACTCGTAACTAAAGAAAAGCGTTTCTTAAAAAATTTTTTATATTTTTTTATTTTTTACTTTTTAGTCATACATTTTTCAAACATTAAAATATATCGTCATGTTAAAAAAAAAGGATGAACGTGATAGACATATTTTTTGCATTTATTTCAACATTTGATACATACATTGTACATTTTCTGTAATTTCTTCATTCTTTCCTTAAATCAAAATCATTATTTAGACCTATTACAGTTTTCGCAGTTTTTCCATCTCTTCTAATGCTTTACTATTGCACGGTGTAGACCCTGTTAATTTTCAATACATCCATTAAGGGTTCGTAACAAACTTTGAATTAATACGCCAAAACGAATTCTAATGTTAATTGCGGCCTGAAACGTCTCTACCGGTGGTTTTTGTAAGACTACGTTAAAAACACGATTTTTTTTAATTCGGGTTTTGGTTGAATTTTTGTTTCGTATCGTATTGAAATTTGACACGAATAAGCGCCGATGTTAATATAAACAAAGATATGAGCATTCAAAATCGTCGCCGCTTAGGATGTTTATAAGCATGATGTACAAACACGAAAAGTAGTCGGAATCGGCAAAATATTTGAAACTTTATTGTTTATTTATGAAGCATAACGTAAACAATTAACGTAAAAAGTGAAATTATGTATAGTTCATATAATTAGCTACAATCTGTAAAAGTTTCAAGTTTATACATTATAAAAAACAAGAGAATTAAAGCATTTTCCATTAAAATCGTTTTTTTTTATTTAAACAATTAATAAACATAAAAAAATTATTGACTATTCGTGTATTGTTCCCGCGAATGCATATATCTGCAAATTTCCATTCATCTGCATTGAAGAAAAGGCAAATTAACGTCTAATGATTTGACACAAACGATTAAACTAAAGAAAAGCGTTTAATTAGTGACTTTTTTGGTGAAGTCTGTCTGCTAAAACTTCTATTTCGGGTTTATATTTGGTACATTTTAAAGCCAAGTAAGCGCCACTGACTTCATCTGTTAACCGATTAAGTTTATTTGTCTTGATATCATTTAATGCTGATAACAATGTCTCACAAAAATATGTGGATGAAAAAATTGTTTTCTGTCTATCCCTCCAGGTTTATTGTACGTTACACTATAGAAGTGCCGGATTAACCATTAGGCGGACTAGGCGGCCGCCTAGGGCCCGGGCACTTGATGGGGCCCGCATCCCAGACAAATTCATTAATGAATAGTGAATTATTTAAGCAGTAATTAAAAAAAATTAAAATGTTAAAAAAATCAAATAGGGCTAACTGAGACAAAAAAAAAGAGAATGGTTAATTTATGATTTCCAATCAAACTCAGTTTTTTGCTTTGTCTTTTATCAAATATCAGGAAAATACAACCGACTTCAAGACAAATTAAGCAGTTATCTTCAAAGGCATTTTTATATTCCATGTTCTAATCATTCACTCAATTTGGTAATCAATTTTGCAATCAAATTTTGCTTGGTAATTATTTAGGTATGGTACGTTTTTTTTTTTCAATTTCTACCCACCGATGGGTCTTATAGTCCATTCACTCACGGTAAAATATTGCAAAACCTCCGGATTTTAAAGAACCTTTGGATTTGAAACAAGAGCTTGGATTGACATGAAATTTGGTATAAGCATAGCTAACATGTCAAAGAAAAAAGTGATATTGTACCAATGTGTGTTTTTGCTCTACGGTTGAGTCCACCCCTTCTCGGGGATGAAAAAATATACCGTCAAAATACGTCCGGAAGTGGATAAACTGACTAATTCTAAGCAACTTTTGTTCAATAGAATTTTTTCATCAAGTCAATACATTTTAAGTTATTTGCAAGTGAATATCTTTATTTTTCAACAAAAAATAACACGTTTTTTTGCAAATAATAGACGGTTTTTTGCAAATAACTCAAAAAGTAAGTATTTTAGCAAAAAAATATTCTTAGCAAAAATATAGCTTTTAAAAAATTTTAAAAATGGCGTATGTGTGCATTCTGTAGACCCAGTAGAAGCAGAGTTGTAGCTAATGAAAAGTAGGTTCTTATTCGTCAAATTCCAAATCGAATATTTCAACGTGAAATAATCAAAAAATGAAGAACTTTTCATGGAAAACTCATCATAACTTGTTTAAATGTTTAAAAAAGCAATATTCTTGTTTTTTAAAGAATTCTAGAATTTTCTAAAAAATTCTAGCAAAAAAAGTAAGCAAGATACGCTCAGATTAAAGTTGATCCCATTTTTTGGGTAAAAAAACTGGTGAAAATAACCCCCTAATTAGCATCCCAAATGAAATTAATCCTTACCGCTTGACAAGCTACTTTACTTATGTATTGTTTATATGCTCTGTGAGTTTTATCGGTATAAAGTGCTTATTTATAAAAGGGCTGTAGTAGAAACGGCTTAAACAAGTCACTAATTACGAGTGTATGCAATTTTTTTTATTTGGCTTAATGCCTCGACAACAACTAATGGCCATTGACATGGTACAGTGGATTTTTCCAATTAGGTACCTAGTGTAATGGGTAGTGTGTGTGTTGAGTAAATGTCTTGTTACTTAGCAAAGTCGTCATTGTTTTGCAAAGAGACGCTAATTGTATCCGAACGTCTGCGATCCGTCCGGTGAGTACCGATCCCACTTGTCCCACTAGGATAGAAACTATTTCTCTACCCAGGGTATGTAAATTTTGAACAGTCATATCTTAACCAATTTTTATCTTCCAAAAAAGCAAAAATCTGAATATTCAGAAAAGCAAAATCTACATTTTTTTACTCTTTAAGATTTTTGGTACCACTACTTTTTAAGTTATTTTGAAAAAAGGATATTTTTTTTCAAAATTTCAAAAAAAATTTTTATTACTTTAAATCCCAATGTTTTGAAATATAAGCACTGTGAACCGGTGAAACTTACAGGTCATATAATAGCCTAATAAAATAAAAAAAGTCAGTATGTAAATTCGTACAGGTTAAAACAAATTTTATATCAAAGTTTAGGTGGGTACAAAAGATATTTTCAAGAAAGTATCCAAATCATACAAGGGGATCATTGTTTAAATAATTAAAAAGCGGTCATTTTTGCGAAAAAATTACTTTTTTAACTGCTGAGGTCATTCAATTACCAACGAAGGTCTATAGGATTTTTTTCTGCAAAGTTAAAGAGTAAATATTTCTCATAAGACTTACTAAATTAAATTTGACCCCCTATTTATTTAAATAATTAAATATAACACTTTGAAAACAAATTTGCAAAAAATTATTTTTAGCGTTTTAAATAAGCACTATAGAATATCTTATTATACAGACTAAGTTGCGCTATGTTACCAGTAACAAGCAAAAAAAAATTGGTCGAAAAATATTTAATAGTTTTTGAGATATCGAATTTGTTTATTAAATGTTACTATATTTTCAATTGCAAAAACGCGGTTGTTGCCAAAGAAATATTCACCTGCTAAGATCTCAATATTTTTATTTTTATGTAGCTTTTCGATAAATGTATTAATAAATTCAAATTTCAGTTAAACTCTCCCCTAAAATGGCATTTGCAAATTATTCAAATTTGTTTATAATTTGATTTTTTAATAACGTCGCGAGGATTAAGTATTTTGAAATGCCGTTTCGATAATTGGGTTCCTGGGATTTTTTTACTAATTAACAAAATTTTTTGTCGTTTTTTCTTCTTCTTTTTCTTCTTGGAATTATATTACTACGGGCCCTTTTAGAGTTAATTTTATTAAGAATGTCGAATCTCTGAGTTGTAGATTCTAGACCTGAAAATATTAAGATTTAACTAAAATCTTTTAAATAAAATGTGTCTACTTACTAAGTTACAGGGTGTTTTATTTAAAAATTTAAAAATTATTGTTACCAAGTACTTTAAAAATATTTGACGTATCCTTATCATACTTGGCAGAAAGTGTGGCTATTATACACCCTATTAAATTATGATTATCCCTTCCCAAATTCTACGCCACTGAGTGAATTACTATTGTAGCGAAATTTTTCGATTCTCCAATACTTTGTAAATAACTTTATTGGTATTGATAAAGTCATCAGTTTAAGAGATATTGGAAGTTTAAAATGAATGAATGAATCAAAATAACTATGCCGTTTCATTGTTAACGTCCAATACCTCGAAAACTAATGACTTAATCATTACCAGTAAAGAGTATATTATTTACATAGAAAGTATTGCAGATCGAAAAATTTCGCTAAAATAGTAATTCCCTCAGTGGCGTAGAATTTGGGAAGGGTCAACCATTAACTGGCCCCTGTCGTACGCCTCTGGTGGTAGCTAGAAACTTTTATTTATCACAATTTAGTAGACTGTATAGTACCCACACTTTCTGTAAAGTATGATAAGGATACGTCAAATAGTTTGAAGGTACTTGGTGAAAATAATTTTTAAATTATTAAATAAAACACCCTGTAACTCAGTAAGTAGCCACATTTTATTTAAGTGATTTTAGACCAATCTTGATATTTTTAGGTCTAGAATCTACAACTTAGAGATTCGACATTCTTAATGAAACTTAACCCAAAAAGGGCCCGTAGTAATACAATGCCAAGAAAAAAAAAGAAGAGGAAAAAAAGACAAAAAAATTTGTTAATTAGTGAAAAATTCCCAGGAACCCAATTATCGAAACGGCATTTTAAAATATTTAATCACCGCGACGTTATTAAAAAAACAAATTATAAACAAATTTGAATTATTTTTCAAATGCAATTTTAGGGGCAGTTTAATTGAAATTTGAATTTATCAATACATTTATCGAAAATATACATAAAAATAAAAATAATAAGATTTAATACAGGTGAATATTTCTTTGGCAACAACCGCGTTTTTGCAATTGAAAATATAGTAACATTTGATAAACAAATTCAATATCTCAAAAAATATTAAATATTTTTCGACCAATTTTTTTTGCTTAATACTGATGACATAGCACAACTTATCCTGTAAAATAGGATATCTTATAGTACTTATTTAAAACGCTAAAAATATTTTTTTGCAAATTTGTTTTTAAAGTTTTATGTATAATTATTTAAATAAATAGGGGGTCAAATTTAATTTAGTAAGACTTATGTGAAAGATTTACCCTTCAACTTTACAGAAAACAATCCTATAGACCTTCATTAGTAATTGAATGACCTCAGCAGTTAAAAAAGTAATTTTTTTTGCAAAAATGACCCCTTTTTAATTATTTAAACAATGATCCCCTTGTATGATTTGGATATTTCTTGAAAATATCTTTTGTACCCACCTAAACTTTGATATAAAATTTGCTTCAACCTGTACGAATTTACATTTTGATTTACATGTAGTGTAATTTTATTTTACTAGACTATAAATAATATTTCAAGATTTCATAAATTTTCAAGATTTTTTTGCCAAAAAAAGCAATCAACATTATTTTAAGCTTTACTTGTATAAGAGCACACAGTAGCGATCAACAGGTAACAACAAACGCGGTCCAAGATTGCGAAAGTTCTGCGAACTTTCAAAAGTGAGGCAACAGTTCGTCGGTAATTCAACACTGACAGTGACGTTTATAATATCAAAAGCAATAATTTTTATACACATATTCGCGAAATGTTGCTAATCAGTGACGTTCGATTTCTTGTTATAAAAAAATCGATTTTTAGTAGTTCCAATGTGACACAAAATCTAGGAACCGGAGAAAAAAGTTTTTTTTGAAGAAAGTGTATTTTTTGTCTTTCTTAATGGCGGTACAGGCTCCTGTTTTCAATATTTTATTTAGTTTAGAGTAATTTCCACATACTAACATATTTTTGAAATTGGGCTCTGTACCGCCATTCTTTATTATATTACGAATATGTGTGCAAATATCTCGACAAAATATACAAAATTAGAGCCGCAATTTTGGAACGCGTTTGTTGCTACCTGTTGATCGCTACTGTTTGCTCTTAATCTTGATACTTGAAACTTGTTTAAAAAAAAAAAACAAAAATAAAATTTTTTTAACACTTTAAAAAAGTTGTGATGATTTTTCACCGAAAAGTGCTTAATGTTTTGTCTATTTACTTTGAAATATTTGATTTGGAATTTGTCGAATAAGAATCTACTTTTCATTAGCTCTAGTTCTGCTTATACTGGGTCTACATACTTCATACATACATCATTTTTTTTAATTTTGTATACGCTATATTTTTTCTAAGAATATTTTTTCGATAAAATACTAAATTTTGGAGTTATTTGCGAAAAACCGTCTAAAAACGTGTTTTTTTTTTGTTGAAAAATGAACATATTCACTCGCAAATAACTCAAAAAGTATTGATTTAGGGAGAAAACTCGATAGAACAAAAGTTACATAGAATTAATCAGTTTATCCATTTCACCCCCGAAGGGGTGGCACTCATACCCAGGGCAAAATCACATATGGACACAATATCCTTTTTTTTTCTTTGGCATATTGGCTATGGACTATTACTGGGAAGTTGTTGCGAAATGTAAAAAAATAAAAATGATCTTTTTTACATTGTCGTAATTTATTTTTGGAGTAACTACTTCCCAAACGACATAAATATCTGTAAATTTGTTTTAAATAAATGGTCGCTATAAAGGGGCCTATTTCTTATGGCCGCCTAGGGCCCCATGATGCCCTAAACCGTCACAATAGAACTTTGATTCTCTGTCGCTTCTAGCGTTCTTAGCGTATAAACAGCATCCTTGTTGCAGACAATTATTAATATTGAATACAAAAGAGAGAGACAGAGAGAGTTTGTAATTTATTTGTATATTATGTAGCTATGTTTTGCTATTTAAACGCTTAGTACAATCGATTTGAATTGGCATCCGATTTAGGATACAAAGACCTGGAGCAGATGAGAAAAAAAAAACACTAACAAAACTGCATATGTAATGCGCTATTATGTAAATGAGCCAGGAAAGTCTGAAAGTAAGGAAGTTGGAAGAGTAAACAATAAGTTGGGAAACTGCAACTTTAAATGTAGCCTTAAATTTTCTTCCAGTAATTCAAAGGCAACTTAAGAGCTGTTCGTTAAAGTTGTAAGTTAATGGAACTTTGTAGTCGGTAACTGAAATTTTGTATAATCAATATGAAGTTTCCGCCTGCTAATAAGAACTTAATAGTTCTCTCCAATTTAACGTAAGCTGTCATTCGGAGTTTAGAACTTGTGCGTCATTGACATAATACGGTATAAGGAAACTGATAGCTGCCTCTGTTATCAATGTAGGTATTTAAGTAGTAATTCTCAGTGTGGTGTTAAACGGTACTAGGTATTAAAAAATTAACAGAAACAAAAAAATTACAAACATTCTGAAATAATAAAAGTAATAAATAATCATAGTCACTCCTTTGGGCTTGTCTTGCAAAGCAGAGATAAGCCGAAATAAGGTTGACACTCTTATATGCCATAAATATGCCATATTTATGACATAAATAATTTTATGCTCTTTTCAACACCGGTATTACCTTTTTGAAAAATTAATATATACAGGGTGAAAGAATTGAAAAATTAAACAACATATTTTTACATAAAAAATCTGGAAAAAACAACTTCTGGTAAAGTTATGCATCAAAAAAGAACGTATATACGAAATTTGATTAAAATCGGACTTTTCGTTCAAAAGTTATCGTGCTATTAGTCACATATGTATAGTCGCCATTTTGAATGGCCGCCATATTTGTAAAAGGCAAAATCTGAGATCATATCTAAATTTGAACCTTTGTATGTATAGTATATGTCATATGTGGTCCAAATTATATGCTTCTACCATTAAATGCACAATAATTCTTATATTTGCACGAATCTGCCGCAAATAGGTACATGTGAAGATAAGTTATGCATTTATTACATGGTCATTAACATAACTAAAAAGTTCAAAATATTTCCTAAACATATATTTACGAGCTTTTCAGTGCCGGTATTACCTTTTTGAAAAATTAATATATACAGGGTGAAAGAATTGAAAAAAACAACATATTTTTACATAAAAAATCAGGAAAAACACAACTTCTGGTAAACCGATTCTTCCTGTTCAGGAGCTCGATCTTACACATAAAAAAAGAACATGCCAAATTTGGTACTTTGTTACAAGTCGGACTTTTCGTTTAAAAGTTATCGTGCTATTAGTCACATATGTATCGTCGCCATTTTGAATGCTCGCCATAGTTTTTATCGAGTTGCGGCTTCTTTTTTAATATGTTTACATATTGTGAGCGTAATACGCTCCTAGCGGATTACTAATTCAACTTTCACCGGTAATTTTTAAATTTATTATTTAGTTGTTATCGCTTAACATTTACAACGCAAAAAAGTAATTAAATTGTAATCGATTTTTTTAAGATTTTGCTATCATTTTGACGTTCTATTGATAAAATATGAATTTCTTACTTCGGATACTTTCACAATTATCGTGTAGATGGCGCTAAGATTTTTAGATTAAATTATAATTACATATTACGGAACATTAAAAGAACTTAAATTCAGTATTTAAAACGTAAGTATATTTAAGGTAAAAATATACGGAATGGGACGTTTCGATGCCGCCGGTTCATCGTCGGCCGTTTCGATGCCGCCGGTTCATCGCCAGTCCATTTCATCGCTGTCATATCTCGCATTTCCTAGAATTCCTAATTAATACTAAAAATAACTAATAATTGTAACTGTCGAAGTTTCGGAAATATATCAGATAGCAATTAATTGACTGGCGATGAATCGTCCGGCATCGGCATCGAACTGGCGGCATCGAAACGGCGGCGATGAAACGTCCTAGACCCAAAAATATATACCACAGCTTTGACCAACTAATATTTTTTATAATTAATGTTTTTATTTTAATTTTAAATTAATCACTTTGACATTTATGTCAAATTTCCTGTAAACGTTTACAGACTTGCCACTACTGGCGCTCGCGAATTTGTAAATATCCCCTCTACGTACGAGCTCACAGGGTATAGCCGAAAAACTGAAAAACTATACTTTGAAAATTTTGGTTTTTCGACAATTATTACTCAAAATTTCAACCTACGAATTGCGCCAATAACTGAGCGTTTGTAGAAGAACTCTAGACGAATCTAACGGTGTATACGTCATATCCCGGAAAATTCGAATTTTTAAGTTATAGGCTTCATAAGTATGATCAAATATATTTCCTACAGGAAAAACGGTTTCTCAAGCTCAATAATTCCTGTAATAGCTTCAGTTATCATACTTGACCTTAGATCCATCAGATACTACTGGTAAATACGTTTCAAACTCATGTTTACTGATCAAAATCGGTTAAGCCTTTTAGAAGTTATTAAGCTACAAAAGTATAATAAAATTAACGATTATTCCCGAAATGGTTTATGTAGTTGTAGTGATTACGACGCTAAATTTGATCTGGCCACGGGCTATCCAACTTCATTTACCGGTCATCTCAATATTTTTTTTTTCAATATATTTCGAATAGAAAAAAATCTAGTGTACATTCGATGGACACTAGATCATTTGGGAGATAATGCAACAAAGGTGATCATTTATAAAGCTTAACGAGTAATAGAGGAACATTGCATTCAACTTCATACATTTAATTTATAAATAATTTTGAAAAACTCCTGATACAAGAATAAAAAACCGCTAAACGCCTTAAAAATGAGTGGCGCATACAATATTCCAGCTACAAAAGATCTGATATGAATATTACGTGGCGCGAAAATGTATTTTCATTTTCATGTAAAACAAAATTCTAGTTTTATTTTAAAATATTTTTCCATAATATTTGCTAAATTTAAAGTAAACGCGCCACAAAAGAGTTTAAAAATTCAAACTGTATCAAAGTTACTCTTTTGTGGCGCGTTTACTTCAAATTTAGCAAATATTATGGAAAAATCTTTTAAAATAAAACTAGAATTTTGTTTTGCATCAAAGTGAAAATACATTTTCGCGCCACGTAATATTCATATCATTTTTTTTGTAGCTGGAATATTGTATGCGCCACTCATTTTTAAGGCGTTTAGCGGTTTTTTATTCTTGTTGTTACTATACGAGTATACGTTTCTACATATTTATATCACTTGTAACCAACCGTATATATTTAGATTAACCTAATTTAATAAATATTATTATTTATAGTAAATCAATAATGAATATAAAATCCCTCATTTCTTTTATTTCATTTCATACCAATTTTTCAACAATTCATTCGAATAAATCGCTTAATAAATCTCTTATATAAAGCTGAAGTTAAAATGGATCACGGTAATACCTGTTGAATATATAGACATATTCAATTCACAGAATTTGGCTTTACCTCTCGTGTTGAAGCTTAAAGTATTACTATTCATATTCTCCCCATTCTCATTAATCACTGGAACTGTTCGTATTTATTGATTTTTTAAATAACACACCAGAGAAATGACATCAGTGGAGAAACCTACAAAATACGGAAATTTAAAGCTAGAAGTATCGGTATGGTTGGTTTGATGATTCAATTATTGTCTGGTTAACCTCAAATATGAAAACATGGCATCTGTAAATTTGAGAACAACTCGATTACTGAGATTAAGGTCACGTTCACATGAGAAGCGCTTAACGCGCGTTTTGATAACGCGCGATTACATTCATTTTATTCAGGCCGTATGTGAACGTGTTTTTTGTTGGTCTCTTCTTTTAATGTTGGTAAGCAAATTATATTACATTAAAAGAAAAGAAAATAATCGTTTTCGTTTTGATTCAATTCGAGTCTCTTGCCATCCTCTGACACCGTGTTTCGGGGTCTACCCTTTTTCAAAGAGGCTTTGCAAGGAGACTGGATTGAACCATAAGAAAACGAAGAAGCTCTGCAGATATTAAAATATTTGCAGCGGAGTGTGATTAGACTATCGTCTAACGGGGAATGACGAAATGAGTGAAAATAATTTCGACCACGAATCAGTATTCTGTTAACCGAGGTACAATAGTACCAAGCGGCGCCGCTAGGAGAACACTCCAATAATGCGTCGCAGATTGGTCTCGTAGTCGAAATTATTTTCACTCATTTCGTCATTCCCGTTAGAGGATATCTGAACTGATCCAAACTATCAATAGTATCAAAAGCAAATCATTCTGTAGTACTGATGGACTATCCATAAAAATCTTCTCAAATCTCACAGAAAATGTGTTGGAAATCCTCGTCTCACTAATTAATGATTCCTTTGAAAGAGGCAAATTCCCAGAGTGCCTAAAGATAGCCATTATTATTCCGCTTCATAAGGGTGGTGAAAAATCTAATGCTTGCAACTATAGACCTATTGCCTTACTACCGGTACTTTCAAAAATTATTGAGAGACTCATAAAAACCCGTCTTATGTCCTTTCTCATTGATAACAACATCTTATCACAAAATCAGTTCGGCTTTTTAACTAATAAATGTACCACTGATGCCTTGTTTTCTGTGCTTCATGAGGTTTACAAAGCACTAAACAATAATCTTTATACTGCCACTGTTTTCTGTGACTATGCCAAAGCTTTTGATTGTGTAAATCACGACATTTTGATTAAAAAACTAAATTTCTATGGGATTCGAGGTATTTCTTTGAATTGGTTCCAATCTTACTTGAATAATAGGAAACAACTAGTTAGAGCAAATGATACTGACTCTAGTCTCAAAACATTGTATGTGGAGTACCAAAAGGTTCAGTATTGGGTCCTCTACTGTTCCTTATCTTTATAAATGACATCACTAACTTAAAAATCGATGGAAAAATTTTTCTTTTTGCTGATGATACCAGTATCACTTGGAGCAACTCATCTATTGCATCTCTTCATGCAACTATAACTTCTGATTTGCTTACGATAAAAGCCTGGTCTGACTCTAATTTACTCTCTTTTAACGTGGATAAGACAGTAGCATTATCCTATAAAAGTGCTCTTCAACCCCTGCTTGTTAATAACAGCCAGATCTCTACCGTTGATTCTGTAAAATTTCTTGGTATTTTTTTAGACAGTAACCTCAAGTGGTCCCTTCATATCGATTTGTTAAGTAAGAAACTCGCCTCAGCCTGCTATGCTATAAGATCTGTTTCGAAAGAACTCAATTTAGCATCTTCCAAACTAACATATTTTTCTTTGTTCGAGTCTGATCTTCGATATGGTCTTCCTTTTTGGGGTTCTAGTACAGCTGCCCAATTAGATGTTATTTTTAAATTACAAAAAAGAGCAATAAGGTATCTGTTTGGCCTCAGAAGAACAACACAATGCAGAAGTTACTTCAAAGATCACGGCATTTTAACCCTTACATCTTTATATATTTTAGAAACTGTTTGCTTAATTCGTAAACACATGCATGTCTTTCCAGCAAGGCCTCGTCATGACTACTCCACCAGAAATTCAAATTTTGATGTCTATTTACCGATCCCGTCCTCTGAGTTAGTAAAGAAATCTATATTATATTCCGCAAAAAAACTATACAACCATCTTCCTTTACAACTCAAATCTGCAACATCTTTCCCCAAGTTCCGTAAAATGACAAAAGCTCATCTATCTAAAAGACCATATTATTCAGTAGAAGAGTTTCTTAATGACTAAGAAATTACAGTAATGTACAAGTAACCAAACTTATCTATATTTGGGTGTCACATGCAGCAGCTTAAACTTATTAGTTCCTATGTCTATAAATAGTTTACTTTGTTGTATATTCACTTTGCAATTTCTATAAATTGTTGCAATATATCGATTTTGTTTTTTTTTTCTTTACTTTATTAACTTATATTTTGTATTTATGTATATTTTTTTTTATATTGACGATTTATCAAATTTCAGAAAATTGTATTTGTTATTGTTATTGTTAGATGTTATTTATTTATTTTTTTTTCTGACTTTAATTAAGCTTTGTCCATAAAATTTGTATTTTCAGTGACAATAAAGCATATTTCTATTCTATTCTATTCTATAACAGAATACTGACTCGTGGTCGAAATTATCTTCACTCATTTCGTCATTCCCCGTTAGAGGGAAACCGTCTAATTTCCGTCTAACCACACTCCGCTGCAAATATTTTAATATCTGCAGCTCTTCTTCGTTTCGTTATGGTTCAATTCAGTCTCCTTGCAAAGCCGCTTTGTAAAAGGGTAGACCCCGAAACACGGTGTCAGAGGATGGCAAGAGACTCGAATTGAATCAAAACGAAAACGATTATTTTCTTTTCTTTTTTTCATACCTTACTCGGTTTAGAGTACAAAATGACCACGTTTCATTAAAGTAATCTGATACGCATTATTGGAGTGTTCTCCTAGTGGCGCCGCTTGGTAATATTGTACCTTTTTCTTCTTTAAGTACCGTGCCCAAATTTTTAGGCGTGGGTAGCTTCCATAACAATTTGCCGATATCGTTCTCGATCTTGTGCGGCATGTAACAATTGATCTGCTGATAAGCCAGTCCATTGACGAAGGTTTCGGAGCCATGAATATTTCTTTCGACCAATTCCTCTTTTTCCGTCGATCTTTCCATTGAGTATTAACTGCAGCATCCTGTATCTGCTACCTCTCATTATATGCCCCAGATATTCAAGTTTTCTCTTTTTTATCATCTTCATTAAGTCACCTTCGCCTTGACCTACTCTGTTTAAGACTTCTCTGTTTGAAATGCGTTGAACCCAAGATATTCTGAGCATTCTACGATACGACCACATCTCAAAGGCTTCTAATTTGTTCATCATGTTAACCTTCATGATCCAGGTTTCACATCCATATAGTAATACAGGATACACATAACATTTTAGGAACTTGATTCTTAGTTGTAAGTTCAGCTGAGAGTTGCTCAGAATAGATCTAAGTTTCATAAATGCTCCTCTTGCAATTTCTATACGAGTGTTAATTTCTTCATCCGGATTTAGTGTCTCGTTTATCCAACATCCTAGGTATTTAAAATGGTTAACTTTTGTTATTGATTCATCACTGACAATTAGTTGCATAGGGCCAATATTGTATATAGGTTAACAAAATACTGACTCGTGGTCGAAATTATTTTCACTCATTTTATATTACATTACTGAAGAATTTGCGGCTCAGTTGGCTTTATTTAATAAAATAATAGCTCGTTTGATGTTGCTTTTTTTAACATCTGTTTCTTTCAGGACTAAAAGTATACATGGATCATTCCGCTGATATCTACACTTGAGAGCAAAAAAATCGACTCATAAGTAAAATAAGTTATATTATTTTATTACGCTGTTAGCCAGTCTCTATCCACACACAATGTAAATCTACAAGTAAAATATTGTGAACATAAGTAATTTGTATTGGAATGACACAAATATTTATAAAATTAGTAACCCAAGAACATAAGAAAGATAACTTAATATTGTATGTGAGAAAACATGTTATGAATGAAGGTCATTATGTAATGAATATAAAAATAAATTAACATAAAAATCCGAGTAAATAAAAATTAATACTGAGTACTTCCTCCTCTGCGTTGTATTACACTTTCCATGCGGCCTTATTAATTTTCTTACTGATTCCTGAAGAATCGCTTCCCAGTCTTCATCTAATGCAGTTTTTAACTCCGCCACTGTCACTGGTGTTGGATTACCAACCCGAACTCTGCGTTTGAGCTTAACCCATAGGTGCTCGATGGGATTCATATCCGGACTTAATGAACTCAGTCCATTGTTGTTATATTGGTGTTGGCCAGGTAATCTTTCGTAATCCGCGCTCTGTGCTATCGGGCGTTATCATGCTTTAGCATGAAGCCGTCGCCCATGCAGCCGGTGTAGGGAACAAAATTGTCTTGGAGAATATCCGTAATCCGCTGTAAAAACCCCTCCGTGACCACCACCAGGCACAAACACAAGCTTTGGTTTTCCTTCTAAAGATAAAGTACCCCAAAATATACACGAACCACCTCCATAGCTCACTGTTTCGACCAACGAACTGTCAATACGAATGGAATAGACATGAAGAAAATTAATGCCGCCAACATACAAGAGAGATGTCCTGGGAGAGACAGAAAAGAATCAGGTAAAATTTGACAGGCCGTGTAATTTGAGTTGCCTATATCAACTTAAATCGGGGAAATGGACCTCATATTTTTTGAACTTTATTAACTTAACTTAATTTTTAAATACTGCCTATCAGCCGTGATACCAAGTTAAAAAAATATGAGGTCCATTTCCCCGATTTAGGTTGATATAGGCAACTCAAATTACACGGCCTGTCAAATTTTACCTGATCCTTTTCTGTCTCTCTCAGGACCTCTCTCTTGTATGTTGGAGACAATATCGCTTCACTATTTGAATGGGACGGGGCCATTCCATCCGTATTGACAGTTCCTTGATTTCGACACTGCAGCATTGGGCAAATCGATCTCCGGGCCTCCGAAAGACGTGTTGCCTTATGTCATTGCTTTACAAGTACATTCGACTCTCTTCAGAGAATAAAACTGCTCCATTGGCCAAGGTCCCAATTGACGTGTTCTCGGGCAAACTGAAGTCGAGCTTGTTCCTGACGTGTGTTCAAATTGGGCCGTGTGTTAGTTCGTCTGAGAGTCAATGTGGCAGCCTATTAAGCCTTCTCCTAACATTCCTCAAGGATTATTGAAGCTCAACTCCTGTCACGTGCCCATCCGCAAGGCACTCAGGACAATAAATCGATTATCTTTCTCTGTCATTACACGTTGCAGAACCGAATCTGGTCGTCGACTGTAGCTACCGCTCTTCTGGTAGCGACGATAAGCCCTTGAGACTGCCAACCTCGTCATAAGGAGGCGACGGGTGACAGTCTTCTGACTATATCTCTTTCGTAATTATGCAATTACCTGGACCGCCTTCACTGGTGAAGTATATAAAACATTCACTTACTGCACTTCGAAGGGTACATACATACATACATAGTGTGGGAAAATTCTCGAGAATGAAAAATCAATATTCCCGAGAATATTATGTCAAAGTGTCACGAGGGCAAAACAAATCGATAATAAGTCGAGCTCGAGACTAATTCGGTAAGATTATTTCATGAATAAAACTGTCTTTTTAAATCATTTTGACTAATATGCTATTGATATCTTCGCCTGAATATTTGCTAAACCTGTTTCTTGTTGTTCTCTGTGACAAGTTGTAAAACATTAATTGTCATTAATGTAACTGAATGTATTTTTGCGTAGCATCGAAGGGCATCTGTAAAATACTTGACGACGGGAAATTATCAAAAATTATCGCTGTAATTTTTATTTTTGTAGGTTTCTATTGATCAAAATCTCTATAAATGAAGTAATCAACATTAATATCACAAGAGAGTGAGAATAAATTAACAATAATGTGACAGTTTTTCGAAAAGTTGTTACCTGGTAACAGACAGGAGAGTCCGGAGGGCTCGAGTGATTATTGCCGATTGGAAACAAGTTTAGGAAAGAAAATTAAACGATTATATTCTTATTTATTCTTACTATCGTGTTATATTCGATAGATTATTTTTTAATACTTACATATAAAATTCAAGTCTTTTTTTTAAACATTCAGTAACATTGATCCCAATTAATGTGACACACATTGTTCAACTTGTCAAAGTGAACAGCACAGTTTAGCAGATATTTAGACGAAGATATATTAATAAAATATTAGTTAAAATAAAATTATTTATAAATACAGTTTTATTCATGAAATAATCTTACGACAGTAAACTCGAGCCCTTAAAATTGCCGATTTGTGTTCTCTTGACAATGTGTATATTATCATGGACTGAGCCTACCCTCCGCAATTCCTGACGACAAGATCTCTTGGACAGGTTTGCGGTAAAGTGGAACCCCGAGAAGTCGGCCCCCGATAACCCGGAAGTCCGGCTAGCCCGGACCGATTTTCATCAGACAAACATTTCAACAATAAAAATGTATGTAATATAATATTTGAGAGATAATGTGTATTTGTTTAATTTGAACTATACGATAGTAAAAATGACTCATGGCACAGTGCGGCAGAGCGACGTTCATTGTCTCGGATTATCGGAAACAACAGCCACCTGTGTTCCTTTATTTATTTCAAACTGTCTTAGCATTGTTCAAAAAAGACTAAAAGACTATTTAAAAAAATTCTTTTTTAAACAATGGTCTTAGTCTTCACTCTTCTTAACTAACATAATATTGTTCCGATTTGAAAACTGAAAACTAATACGTTTATTTAACTTTCAGAGATAAATCGATCCCATCAATTACAAATTTCTAATACCGGTCATAGGCGCCCGTTTTGGGTAGGGCAACGGGTATTTTATCGCATATTTTTTTGTATTTATCTTCTAAGCATTTTTGACACTGAATTATTAAATTATGAGGTAGTCTAGTACTAAAAGGTTCTCTTGCTTTAAGTCGGTAAGATTATACACTGTTTTATAGAAAAATCGGTTTGAAAATTTTTCGTTTATTGAATTTGAAAAAAAAAAAAGAATGTGTGTGTGTACTTTGTATGCACGTAAGAAGTTACACTTCTATTATATGATTTCTTAAAAATAAATATACTTTAAACAGTTTGTTTTAATTTTTTTTAACCCTTAACTACAGACATCCCAATATTAGCACGTAATTATAGATCCCCGGTATTTTTTACCGGTCATTATAAAATAGAGTCAAAATATAAAGTTAATAATAAAAAACAAAAAAAAATTGCATTATGAGTTTTTATCGAGTCTCTAGATATGGGAAAAATGGTAAAATGAGTGATTTTAATAATATAAGATTTTTGAAGAATAATCTATTAAACCAGAATTTTGGTAACATTTTTGGTCTATTGAAACAAACGGCCATAAATGCTATGAACAAAAATTTACTCTTTTTTTAGCAAATAAATGTAACATAGAATCACAAAAGAAACATAAAATAGCATTTACAAAAAATTTTGCATCCATGAGAAAAAATCTGCTAGTAGTAAAATTATCACAGAATTAAATGGCAATTAAATTTTTGCAAAGTGGCCTCAAAATTTTTATCGTCAAATTTAACCTTCATTGAAGGTCCAGGATGACTTCCACAGTCCATTTCTTTACTTTTTTTCCTAAAAACACAAAAAAATAATATAAACATTTTTTACCGGTAATTTTAACCGGTTAAGATTTTTGATGTGTGCTAGAAAAGAAAATATTCACAATACACACTACACGCTTTGACTAGCATTGTTATACAAACTACCTGAGAGGTACAGAGACACATGAACTTGTAAGTCGTGAGGTTACCATGAAATCCACATTTTGGGAATGCCCGCCGGTAAAAAATACCGGATCTCTGTAGTTAAGGGTTAAACACCAAACATTCTGGGCTTACCGCTTTCAAAAAAATAAAAAAAAGAGTATAGGATTGCTCCGGATTCGAACTCAAGACCTCTCGATCTGTAGCCGAATGCTATACCAAATACGCTACGATGACTGTGTCTGTATCGGTTCGGACGTACCTAATGACAATTCACAGTAAACAAACAGACAAGGTGATGTATAATAAATATACAATAAAATGTTTTAATAATACTCATCTTACTCCTGAGGAAGACAAATCCAAAGACACAAAAATTATACATAAATATATTTACTAAAAACACTAATATATTCTTTTCACACCTTTTCTTGCACTGATATATTTATATATATATATACCTTATTCCACGAATATACGTCTGTTTTGGATTATTTCGACAACGAATATTTTATTGTGCAAAATAAGTAGAACCCCGCAAATCCGAACCCCGCGAATCCGAACTTTCGGCAAATCCGAACCAACGGAAAGTGAAAAAAATTTAAAAATTCAAGACAAAAACTTAACAACATGTTTATTATGCAGAGTAAATCCAGAAAATTAGACAATGTAGGATTACTAGGACTTTGACATTTAAAATTTCTTAAAAATAAATATTATACTTTAATATATAGGTTTATAAAGTGTTTATAAAGGTTAAACACAAACTTATAATACTTTGGTTCTCTCGTAGTCAACTTGAGTCCAAAAATATTGTCCACACTCTTGCGAGAACGTTTGGCTACTCATAATCACAATGAAAGCTTTGAACTAGGTACTAGTTAGGGCTAACTTTCGGATAATCCGAACTTTTCGGAATCCGAACAGGCTGTCCCCCCAATTAGTTCGGATTTGCGGGGTTCTACTGTATGAAGAACGAAAATAAATTGCAAATTACATTGCTATTTATTGGAATAATTATTAGAGTCATTTACTTTCGTACTTCGTATGTTGCACACTGAAATATTCGTTGTCGCGATGATCCAAAACAGACGTATGTTGGTGGAATGAACCATAACTTGAAAGATTTAGCAACTAAACGCCATTCTGTATGCGCATGCGCGCAGTATTATGACATTTTACTCTCAATCGCGCCTAAAGAAATATAACTTCAAAAATTTGAAAAAATTTTCAAAAAAAGAGGGTGTATTTTGCCGATTTAAAGCAAGAGTCCCTTTTAATACTAGAATACCTCATAATTTAATCGTCAAATGTCAAAATGCTTAGACAAAGACAAAAAAGTTATGAGGTAAAATAACCGTTGACCTACCAAAACGGACGCATATGACCGGTACTGTAATTTCGCAACTGAGGAAATCAATTTACCTCTGGAAGATAAATAAACGATGGTTTTATTTTTTCTAAATAGTTTTTTTTTTAATTTTTCAAATTCAACAAACGAAAAATTTTCAAATGGATTTTTCTAGAAAACGGTACATCCTACCGACTTATAGCAAGAATACCTTTTAGTACTAGAATACCTCACAATTTAATAATCCAATGTCAAAAATGCTTAAAAGTTAAATACAAAAACGTTATGCGATAAAATAACCGATGCCCTAGTAATACGTAGACTAGGAGAATTATCTGGGGAATCTACGGTCTTCGTTTGTCAATTATTTCAATTATAACGGAGTTTATCTGTAAGTTTACCTTATTTTATTAATTTCTACCATATTCTCCGGCTAACCCGGATCGGCCACGGTCCCGATTAATCCGAGTTATCGAGGTTCCACTGTATCTCTTTCTAGCATACTGTATCGAGAACCTAACATGAAATTGAGTGGGGGTATAGGCACGGAAAGGCAGGACTACTACTGTCGCAGCTTTACTATGCGTAAGAGTGAAAGCATTGAACCACAAAAAAAGATGGTGTCGTTACTTCGCTCAAAATAACACTCTGTCTATGATAATATATAATATGTCTATTGATATTTTCTTAAATATGACATTTGTCAAAACTAGGAAACTGTTTGCAATTAAACAGAAACAATCTACTAAAAATTATTCCCACTGTAATAATGTACAGCAGAAAATTACCGCTGTAATAATAATCTGATTGGACAGAAATAAACACGTGATGCAAAATCTTACTACACGATTTGAGGTTAAAATCATTAAAAAATAATCGCTGTAATTTTTATTCTTACAGGTTTCTATTGGTCAGAATCCCTATGAATAAAATAATCGGGTTAATAGCTAAAATGAAATAAAAATATTATAGTTATTTTACAAAAACGCAGTTGTGTTATCCATAAAAAAAGTTATTTACTGCTATTTGGCACGTGGCAACACCCTTTGCATCCATTTTTGCAAGATGGCAGCCGTGAGACAATAATGGCGACCCCACAAACTTGAAATTAAGCTTCTACTGACCCCCCCCCTACACATTAAAAAAATAAAATTGCGTCCTCTAAAAAACGTCCTAAGGCCTAAAAACGTAACATTTTAATGGACTATGTATAAAAAATAGATAATAATATGTCTTGTAAAATCCTCAATTATGCGTGTGAATTTTTGAAATTTTTAAGTTGATTGCATCTCACCTGAGAAAAAAAAATAAAAACGGAAAATTGACAGTTTTGTAGGTCGCATGAGGGCAATGGAGGTGAGGGTTTAAAATTTAATCACATGAAACGTAAAAAATTGAGAGTGAGAACTTTTGTCTATCTTAACGGGCCCTTTTTCTTCAGGCCACTTGTTTGGTGGAATATTCTTTCCAGGATCAGTCTTTGTTTCCCCAGGTGATGCTCTTTTTTTTTAAAGCGATAAAATTTATGAAATTATCTGTTCCATTGATAGTCACAAGAAAGCACTTACTGCAAACAAAAATATGGCTACCATATAGTCGTAAAAATATTATATTTGTAGGTTTTTAGCCAAAATTTTTCTTTATCTGGATCGTCTGTGCGTGGCCTCTGCGATTTTTGTCATGCTAGGCTCGCTACATAAGCTGCTCTCTTCTCGTAACTGGCAAAACTCCAGTATTCGGAAAATAATTCTTTCAGCTAACTTTCAAAAGTGAGTAAGTGATATTTGTTTTGCATCTAGCTCGGCATAGTGGCAGAGGTTGAAATGGTCTTTCTGGAATTATTTTACCATTTTTTGTAACATGATTTACCAGCATTTCGATTTCTTTTTCGTACTTCTCGAGTCTTTTTTGTGTCCGGTGGGTTTTCCAGCTGTTGACATGATTTTTTTTATGTGCCTAGTAACATAAGTGTGCGACGCGACGACAAGAGACAACGAGTGCCATCTCGCCTTCTTCACATTAGTCCACTTAAGTGCTTATTCACAAAAGTCGGTATTTTCTCAATATGGTTATTATGCATACTTAGCAATAACAGATGTATAAATGCATAGTAAGGGGAAATCTCACGACGAGGTCGAAGCGCGTGTTGAAGCGAGCTTCAAGTGGGTCCTAATTTAAACGTCGGCAAAGAGAGATATAATATATATAATAGTGGAAAAGAAAGAGAACGCAGTTACCCTACAAGACGGTAAAATTAGTAATATTTACTTTGTGATAAAATGGGTCACAGCATAGGTCCCGAAGAATACAGGCAACCAAAAAGGTGACCGCCGCCAGTGGTGGAGATAAAAATATTAGTTGGTTTTTTTAATTCTCACTATGATAAAAATTAGAACAAACCGTAGTTTGACCATAAAATTACCACGCCACTGATCGTACCCTCGGTTGACGAGACATCCACAGGCCAATAAATGTTAGCATTTGGTGTTATTTTAAGGGTCATAAATACCAAATTTTGACAGAAATTTCTCTATCTCTCGTTGCGTTTAATCTTTTTCACGTTGGGTTGAATCTCGTCTTCAGTTTTTATCTTTTTCTGTTACATTTTTCTATTTCACTCAGAATGTCGCTCCACACTCTGTCAGTTTTCTTCTTACAGAAGACTAAAGCAGAAAACTGACGGAACGTGGCGCTACATTCTGAGTGAAATAGAAAAATGTAACAGAAAAAGATAAAAACGGGATTCAACTAAACGTGAAAAAGATTAAACGCAACGTGAAATAGAGAAATTTCTGTCAAAATTTGGTATTTATGACCCTTAAGATAACACCAATTGCTAAAATTTATTGTCCTGTGAAAAGAGACACTCTTCAAGATCTGTCAACTGGCCAACTTAGGGTACGATCAGTGTCGTGGTAATTTTATGGTCAAACTACGTTTTGTTTTAATTTTTATCATTGTGAGAATTAATCAACCTACTGATATTTTTACCGCCAAAACTGGGGGGTGTAACTTTTTTGGTTGTCTTTATTCTTCGGGACATATGCTTTGACCCATTTTATCACAAAGTAAATATTACTAATTTTACGGTCTTGTAGGGTGGTAACTGCGTTCTCTTTCTTTTTTACTATTATATATTATTATATCTCTCTTTTCCAACGTCTAAATTTTTAAACACTTGAAGCTCGCATCAACACGCGCTTCAACCTCGTCGTGAGATTTCTGCTTTACGTGCTTAGAGCCAATGAATAGTAGTATAACAATAACACCTATATATTTTTATAAAAAAGAAAATCCGTATTATTGACTTCTTTGAAGTTCTTACTCAACTGAGTCACATAAATGTTTATGTCGACAAATTCTCATTTTAGAACGTATTCTTATGCCAAAAAGGATTATTCCCAATTAACAAATTAATAAATTTACCGTATCATAGTTTCAAATATCCCAAATAAACATGCAATCAAATTTACTTTAGTGCGTTCGATTAAAAAAATCATAAGAAGGATACAAGTAAAAGGAATCATGGAGTAACCTTAATTTCTTAGAAATGTTTTATTATTATCAACACCACAGACAAAATATCTAAATTGCCTACCCCTCCGGCTTTAATCAAACTGGCGCCCACAATATGCATTATAGACCTGATCCATTAAACGATAAAACAAACACGGAAATACAGTTTTCCGGGGCAATAACTGTCCAAATCTGGAATATACTGGAAGGTCATTAACGTAGAAAAAATAACATTTTCTTTTCAGAAAACTTTCTGATCTCGATCACGGAATCACCATTCGTTTAGATGAAAGTTAGTCGAACGAGCCACCCGCATACACTTACTCATATGTTCCCAATAGGATACGACGAAAAAGTTTTTCCATAAAGGTTTATTTATTTGTTAAACGCCGACGCTTTCAGAATTGTAATAACTGGCTAAGTGATTTAACAAGCGTCAAAAAGATGATTTTGGCTAGTAAAATTGACCTGAAAATAGTGTGTGATGGCAAATAGGTACTTTATGGGGTCAGAGTTTATTGTAATAGAGGGTGTTTCACGTAGGCAGTACATTAGAGTTATCTCTAAAAATAATCGGATTTGATATAATATGAAAATTTGCAGTACCGTCACGTAGCTGTAGCTGATCTAGACGTCTAAAATAAATATACAGATTACTATCACTTCTAGGGGAGTCAATAGAGTTTTTACTTACGGAAAAAATCAAACAAAATAGAACTTTTTGTAGTTGTGACAAATTAAAACTGTCGAAAGTGTCACTCGGGATACAAATTGATAATTTTAGAGCTATCGTGTAATCACTACTGATTATTTCATTCATAGGAGATTCTGGCCAATAGAAAGCTACAGAAATCTGAATTAAATCGATAATTTTTGATAATTGCCCGTCGTTAAGTATATTACGTCAGATGCCCTTCGTTGCTACGAAAAAAATACATTCAGTGACATTAATGACAATTCATGTTTTAAAAATTATAAAAGTGATGACTTTCAATCGTCAAATATTTATAAAAACTTTGTGTTTAATTGTACTAATTTGTACTTACATAAATAAATTACAATAAAATTTTGGTTTTGAACAGTTTTATTCATGAAATAATCGCAACAAATTGCACTCGAACTCTAAAATTAATATAGAATTTTTGCCCTCGTGACACTTTGACATAATTCCACTTGCCTTTGGCTCGTGAAATTAAAACTGTCAAAGTGTCACTCGGAAAAAATTCAATAATTTTAGAGCTCTTGTCCAATTACTACTGATAATTTCCCGTTGTCAAGTATTACGTCAGACGCCCTTCGTTGCTACGCAAAAATACATTTAGTGGCATTGATGACAATAAATAATGTTTTACAACTTGTGACAGAGAACAGCAAGAAACAGGTTAGTAAATAAAACTGTCAAAGTATCACTCGGAATATAAATCGATAATTTTAGAGCTCTCGTGTAATTACTACTGAAAAAAATAACAATTCGATCCATTTATTACAAAAACGTGAAATTATGAAATGAAATGTATTAAAAGAACATGTATAATTTAATTAATAAAAAATTACGTGTTATTATCGCTATGACTAGATAACGAATGAAAATCGAACAACATAAATATGTTATTTTTAATTATTTTTAGGTTATATCTACAGTATTAGTTTGGTGCGTTCCTCTCCACTCACCCTGTTTATTGAGGAAACAGTAAACTAAAATTGTACTTTATCTTTTTTTTTTGTAACCAAACTCGTACATCTTCACGTGCCACATCAGAATTATCCGACTTAGCGTCCACACTTTTGCACCATACAAAAGTAGAGACCAAACATAGCACTTAACCATGCTTTGTCTGAGTTCTAAACTGAGATGATTATTGCAAAGATTCATTGCTATTCTACGGATTATTTCTGTCTGGATCTAGTTGGTCCGTTCACCGTTCCCAAATATGTCATTTTTAGTGCAGTCACTGAAGGTGGATATGAGCTATTACCTCCGATTTCGTTGAACTTTTATCGATTTGGATGAAAATGGGTGAGTGGTTAGAGTATATCTCAAGGAACAAAGGTGACATGGTGTCAACTTGCGCTTTTACCCTGGGGGTGGATGCCACCCCTTCTCGGGGGTGAAAATTATTTTATTAAAAATAACCCCATAATTCGATAGGGGGACTAACTCTAAGCAAAATTTGTTATATATTGTTATTGAAATCAATCATAACTTTTTGAGTTATTAATGATTAAAGATTTTAATTTTTCCTGAGAAAAATGCATGTTTTTAACCGATTTTTTATAAATAATTCAAAACCTATAAGTTTTTACAAAAAAGTTATTATTACCAAAATTGAAGATAATAAAAAATGAAATAAATTCCTTACTAGAAAAACCTATTAGTG
Source organism: Diabrotica virgifera virgifera (assembly GCF_917563875.1). Taxonomy (NCBI): domain Eukaryota; kingdom Metazoa; phylum Arthropoda; class Insecta; order Coleoptera; family Chrysomelidae; genus Diabrotica; species Diabrotica virgifera. The sequence goes on from NC_065444.1 coordinate 132,928,770, forward strand.
TTAACTAAAAGTGAGTTATAGGTAATTAAATGTATATTTCTTTCGGCAACTACCCAAATCTAAGTATTAAAGCTTAAATAACGGGAAAATTATGCATTTTATTACATATAGTATATTAAGTACGGAGAACGGTAAGGGTTTTATACCGATCGAAGACAATTGTTTGGAGGAGTTTGGAGGAACTTAACGTTCGACATGCTTATAACGTTTTTTGCACGATTGATACCATTATAAATTATAAAATTAAACATTTTCGTCATATTGACTAGTTTCATTCATTTTATCAAGATAGATACTTTGGTTGTTAGGTAGTAACTAGGGTGCATAACAACAATGGAGAATTGAGTTTTTATTTAGTTGTCAATAATTTTAAGTACAATTTTGATTATTATAAATTAAAATATGAGCGAAAGTGAATTTGAAGAAATTGAACGGGCTTGGGAAGAAGGGTGTTCCGCAATTATTCCCGAAAAATCCAAAATCCGTTATCAAAATACCTACCAAAGTTTTAAAAAATGGTGCGAAGGGCAAGAATTTAAGAATCGAAGAAAAGACTCTATTGGCATATTTCGTTCAAAGACATATGCAGTTGAAAGCTCCTGGAAGCCTCGGGCAGAATATTCAATGATTAAATCCACCGTTTTTCTTTATGATATCATTGATATTTCCAAGTTTTCAACTTTGATCGCGTATTTGAAGAGAAAAATTAACAAATTGTACCATAAGTTTCAATATTAATAAATAATTCGTTAGTTTTCTTTATTCTTTCAAAAAATAAATTAAAATTAAGAGATTTTTTAACTCGACGGTAAGTGAATTACTTACCGTCGAGTTGGAGTACTTACCGTCGAGTTGGATTACTTACCGTCGAGTTGCTAGTAAATGTCACCTACTGACGTAAAATCTGTCACGGTAAACAGTCAAAAATGATCAATCGTGCAAAAAAGTTATTAAACATTTGTAAAAGTATTTAAAAATATGTATCAGATGAGCCCACGAACAAGTTGATAGCATTAAAATTTATTCTCCATAAATTTTTCAAAAGTTATCTTTTAAAAACTTTTTCAAAAAATGTTCTTGTTTTTTTTTAATAACTCCGTTAATTTTGAGACATGAGATTCGCCTAAAAACCATTTGAAAGCTAAAACTAAGAACTTTTAAACCACGTTGAATTTAATCTTTTAATTCCCTTACTTTTTTAAAAATAAAAGGTTAAATTGCCCCGGTTACATGGTTCTCACAGGCAAAATTTAAGCTTAAAACGTTTCTATCTCGGTTATTTTGAACCCTATAGAAATAGTAAAAAAGGTAAAATATTTGATACAGAAAAAACTAAAATTTGGTTAAATATCATTTTTTCGTATATTGAGTATTTTTGGAGTTATTATTAGAACAAAATGAAAATTACGGTAATCTGAAAAATTCTGATTTTTTAAAATTATATCTTTTTTTCAAAAATATGCATTGTAAACCGGTCAAATTGTTAAAATCATTACTTTTGCTAATATAATGAAACTCTTTTAAGGATTTCTATAAATTTTAATTTTTGTGGAAATGGCGATGTTTTATTTTTCACTTTTTTGAAAAAAATTCAAAAGGGTTCTCTTATTTTCATCATAACTTGCTTAATTTTGATGGTATTAACTTCTTATGGAGGTCATTTGATAAGTATTCCGAAGTACTTTGACAAGTGATTAGTAGATATATTTTATAAAATGCATCGTTTCCCGTTATTTAAGTTTGAATACTTAGATTTGCGTACTCGTCGAAAAAAATATACCTTCAATTACCCACAACTCACTTTGAATTAACATTAATGTAGTTCTTTAAATGAGAAATGTATTTAATTTTTTATTATCTTTAATTTTGGTAATGATAACTTTTTTGTAAAAGCTTATAGTTTTTGAGCTATACGTGAAAAACAACTTTAAAACATGCATTTTTTTACGAAAAAATAAAATCTTTGATCTTTGATAACTCAAAAAGTATTTATTTATATTAATAACTTCATATAACAAATTTTGCTTAGAATTTGTCCCTCGATCGATTTATGGTATTATATTGAATGAAATCATTTTCACAGAGTAAAAGCGCAAGTTGGCATCATGTCACCTTTGTTCTTTAAGGTATCCTCTAATTACTCACCAATTTTCATAAAAATCGATGAAGGTTCAACCAAATCGGAGGTGAAAACCTTCAGTGACTGCACTATTTGTGAACTTTCTCAACTTGGACTCCATTTAATTGAAGCTCTATATTCTATATAATATAATATTTAACTCGTATATACAGAGATGAGTGAAACAAGACATAATATGTTTTGAAATAAAAATACATAAAACTAGTGGAAGTGGGAAATTATCAATAGAAATCTATAAATTTACATTAAGTATATTGAAATAGTTTCCCACCTTTCGACGTATCGGACAAACGGTCACAGAAGATCCCACCTTTAGACGTATTGGACGAGTTTGGCAACTGCCACTGTGACAGGAGAATTTTATAAAAACCGAAAGTCGGAAGGTGGGAATCTATATCAATATAATGTAAATTTATAGGTTTCTCATTACGAGGAAAACAACGAAAAGCCCCAGATGCAAAGTTTACTACCTTTTAAACAATTAGAATAATTGAAATAAAAATATAATAAACAATATTTTAAATCCAAGACTTTTCGCTAATAAACTGCTTTCTGGCTGCATCACATATCTCCGGATTTTACAATATATAATCACAAGAGACGACGAAAGTAGGAGAAAGCAAATAGAGGACGCTTAGGCCACGCATTTACCTTCCCTTCGTCAAGGAAAAGGACCGAAAGACAGTTTCTAAATACTCAAACTGAGTAAAAATGAAAAAGATAAAAAAGGTCAAGGCAGGTTTTGTTTATATTTGATTCAGAGTTGGACCACCATTTCCATATAGCTATTTCAGCATCCTTATGCCTCATCGGTGAAGCTCAGAACTCTGAGTTGAGACTTCTGAGCTTCACCGATGAGGCATAAGGATGCTGAAATAGCTATATGGAAATGGTGGTCCAACTCTGAATCAAATATAAACAAAACCTGCCTTGATCTTTTTTATCTTATAGGTTTCTATTTATAATTTCCCACATCTGCTAGTTTCATCTCTTTTTATTTCACAACGTATTGTTTCCATTCTTTTGCGTTATTTTGACGGTTATTAGCGCATTCATCACTGTACGAGTATAATATTTAAACAGTTGTTTGGTGGTTTATATGTATGTCAAAAATTGAATAATGTACAAGCGGGAACTGTGATTATACTTTCCGTATTGTTAAATTTGATACTTTTGCGTAGTTGGATAAAAAATGAGTTATTTAGTGTGATGTAACCACTTCAAACCCCTAGGGAGTTTCCGGGATTAATTAACTGCGGGAGATTTTTACGATCCGACTCCACGATTCTCACATAAAATGTCATTACGCCGAATAGAGTAAGAGAGACAGAAAGAGAACGAACGAGCTATTTTGCTATTAACTACTACTCGAATCGAATTTTAGTCACATTGATGTTGCACTCGGGGAATTTAGATGGGAGGTCGGTTATGACACATCAATATCTGTAGTTGCCTAACTAAACCGAAGTATGGCACTTATACATTATGTAACTTACCAAGTAAATATTAAATTAATATAAAAATAAGGATAACTTATTTATAGCTGTAACAAAATAAAAAAAAAACTTCAACATTATTTTTAATTATATGTACATTTCTTTTAATATAGAGTTCATATCGTTGGTACCTATGATTAATGTGATTCCTAATACATTTCCAGTGAAAATAATAACTCTGATAAGTATTGGCGATTAAATTTTTTTATATGCGTGTCCGAGAAGATTATAACTCCCAAAATATTTATAATCAAAAGATTTAGTTCATAATAGATGCCGACGAAAACAATTATTTCCCTTTCTGTTCCTGTTTCTGCCGACGAAAACAATTATTTCTGAAATTCGTGGACCCACAAACAAATGTTTTTTGCCGATTCTCCTTAAAAAATAAATTTTTTCGCTAACACTTTATTAGGGATTATAATTTTCACAATCATATAATCGAAAATAATATTTTTCGCGGCGTTCATTGAAAGTTCTACTCTTAACGGCATTTTTCGGAGTTATACTTTTCGTAGGCGGAGGCGATATATATGATATAGAAATGGTTTTCTGTTGTTATTAACTCCAACGTGATTGGACTATTTGAGGCCCAGAAGGATGAGTGACATTTTTTATGCTAAGTAGTAGGTACCTACCTACCCATATTTTTAAATTTGTCTAGAAATTTGAACAAAGTTTTCTCAAAACTTATCACTCACACCTCTTGTGTTCTAGGGGCCTCATTTATATTATTTTTTTGAAGTCGTAACACATATTTGTATTGTATCACTTATAATTACGATAAAGTAAAATACACAAGAGCTCTAAAATTACCGATTTGTTTCCCCGACCCGAAGGTGAGGAAAATTATGTCTGTCAAATTGTCACGAGGACAATACAAATCGGTAATTTTCAGAGGTCAAGTGTAATTCGGTAAGATTATTTCATGAATAAAACTGTTCAAAACAAAATTTTTATTGTGATTTATTTATGTACAAATTAGTATTATAATTTTATATTTATTTTTGGTGTTCACTTTGACAAGTTGTAAAACATGAATTGTTATTAATGTCACTGAATATTGCGGCGCTACTTGACGACGGGTAATTATCAAAACAAATTATTACTTGTAATTACACAAGAGCTCTAAAATTACCAATTTTTATCCCGAGTGACACTTTGACAGTTTTAATTTTACAGTAAATTATATCAAATTGTCACGAGGACAATACAAATTGGTAATTTTCAGAGGTCAAGTCACAAGTGTAATTCGGTAAGATTATTATTTCATGAATAAAACTGTTCAGAACAAAATTTTTATTGTGATTTATTTATGTACAAATTAGTATTATAATTTTATATTTATTTTTGGTGTTCACTTTCACACTTTTAATTAAAGAGATCAAAGCCATTTTTCAAAAAAAAAAAATACAGACATCGAGTGTGATTCGGTAAGATTATTATTTCATGAATAAAACTGTTCAAAACAAAATTTTTATTGTGATTTATTTATGTACAAATTAGTATTATAATTTTATATAAGTATTGAATGAAAACGAAGTCGCTAGGAACCAAATCTGATTTAGTGTGGATGCTCCAACAATTCGAACTTTAATTCACGGATTTTAGCCATTGGTAAAATACTCATATGACACGGTGCATTGTCCTGATGAAAAAGGTTTTTTTTTTCTTTTGCAAACTGGGTCTATTTTCACGATTTTTTTCCTTTAGCTAGTGCAAAAGGTAACAGTAATATGCAGAATTTACTCTTTTATCAGTTTGCAAGTAATCCACAAAAAAAAAATTTCTCACATCCCAAAAATTGATGCTAAAATCTTCTTGGTCGATTTCTGTACTCAAACTCGTTTTGGAGCATAAAAACTAGATTCTACCACTCTTTAGCCTCTTGTTTTGATTCAGGAACATGGTGATAGAACAAATCTCATCCATTGTGATGAATCCACGCACAAAATCTACTTTATCCTTTCGAAAAAGCCCTAAATGTTGCTGAGAAATTCGCATTCGAATGTGTTTTTGTTGTGTTGTCACCAAATGCGGCACCCATTGTGATCACAGCTTTTTGAAATCCATTACTTCGACCAAAATATTGCTTACATTACCCAATGATATGCCTAGGGAGTCTACTAAATCACTTTCAGTTACTCGACGAATTTCCAATACCATATCCTGGGTTTTTTCTACCATTTCTGGTGTTATTGCTGTTTTTGAGCATCATTGACGTGGATGGTCTTCAGGGCTTTAACGACCACGTTAAAATTGAGAAATTCATCTTCCTACTGTAATAATTAAAGTTGAAGAGCCCTTATACACTTTCAACATTCGTTCATTTTCCTTCGCTTTTAAACCTTCCAAAAATAAAAATTTAATCACTGTACGATACTTGATTATTTCTATTTTAAAAAATACTACGACATATCGATACTAAATGGCTTCTAAAAAAATAATGAATTGACAGATTGAAATAAAACTTCACATACGTTCATATGTAGAGTGTACCAACATAACAAATAAACATTAGGCCAGTGCGAACGCCCTCTCTTATCGAACCGCAAAACTTATTGAACAACCTAGTATCTGCCGCGCTACTTAATGACGGGTAATTATCAGTAGTAATTGCACAAGAGCTCTAAAATTATCGAATTTTTCCCGAGTGACACTTTGACAGTTTTAATTTCACGACCCGAAGGGGAGTGAAATTATGTCAAAGTGTCAGGAGGGCAACAATTCGATAATAATTTTAGAGATCGAGTGCAATTTGCTGCGATTATTTCATGAATAAAACTGTTTAAAACCAAAATTTTATTGTAATTTATTTATGTAAGTACAATTAAACACACAGTTATTATAAATATTTGACGGTTAAAAGTCATCACTTTTATAACTTTTAAAACATTAATTGTCATTGTCACTGAATGTATTTTTTCGTATATATACTTGACGATGGGATATTATCAAAAATTATCACTTTAGTTTTTATTTCTGTAGCTTTCTTTTGGTCAGAATCTCGTATGAATGAAATAATCAAAAAAATTATTACTTGTAATTACACAAGAGCTAAAATTACCAATTTGTATCCCGAGTGATACTTCGACAGTTTTAATTTTACAGGAAATTGTCACAAGGGCAATACAAATCGGTAATTTTCAGAGATCAAGTGTAATTCGGTAAAATTATTATTTCACGAATAAAACTGTTCAAAACAAAAATTTTGATTATTATTGATATCTTCGTCTGAATATTTGCTAGACCTGCTCATGGTATTCACTTTGACAAATTGTAAACCATTAATTGTAATTAATGTCACTGAATGTTTATGTAATTTTAAATTTGCGTAACAACCAAGAGCGTCTGACGTACTACTTGAAGACGGGTAATTATAAAAAATTATTATCATTGAAATTTAGATTTTTGTAGGTTTTTATTGGTCAAAATCTTATTGGATGAAACAATCCTTATTAAATCACAAGATAGTGAGAATAAATTGTAAAAAATAATGCGACAATTTTTCGAAAACTTGTTGTCTGGAAATGGACACGCGAGCCCACAGGGCTCTAGTGACTATTGCCGAATGGCCACAAGGTTGAAAAACCAACTGGAGCATCCTTTTCTTATTTATTCTTACTAGTGTGATATTCGAAAAATTATTTTTTAATACGTACAAAATTCAAGTCTTTGTTATATGTTTTATTATATTACAAAAATTCGTGATTGTTTTTAATTCATTTTAAAGACTTTTTAAATGAATAATAAATAATAAATTTTTTTCGAATCCTTAGAAAACTAATAAATATTTTTGAAAAATAGAACAAATAAAAAGTTTCTTTTGGATGAGATATTAGATATTAAAAATCACACTCAATTTTCTTTTCTTTTTACCCCTTTAACGTATTAAAATAGTCATAGAAGTTTTCAGGGACTTTTGGCCCTCGGTATTATAATAATGTAATCTATCATTCTGCGTTTAAATTTTTCAAAAATATTTATTAGTTTTCTCAGGAATCGAAAAAAATTTGAATGCATTTAAAAAGCATTGGCCCGAAATTTTGCGCGTACGCTATTAATCACCGCTTCTTTAATAGTATTCACAATTATACCTCCCCATATTGAATGCCCAGTCTTTTAAAATGAATGCCAATTGTAGGATAGTAGTATTTTGCTCTAGTTTTTAAACCCCTTTGATACTTGACGACGGGAAATTATCGAAAAGAATTATCGGGGGTAATTACACAAGCGCATCAAAATTATCGGATTATTTTGATGCACGACTGTAATTTAAGGAAAAAATTACTCGAAAAAAGTGAAACTATCAAATAAAGAAATAATAATTTTCTAAACAATTTATGTACAATAGGTACAACAAAACCCAATGTTAAAAAGCTAATAAATATTAAAGACACAGTTCTCTATCCCCAGGACTTTTCGGCTTCTTTATTTGTACACTTCACTATTTCGTTCACAATTTTTTCGTCCACAAACAAACAAAAGGAATCAACAGGATCATCTACACTTTGACCAGGGGCTAACATTACTTTGTGCACTTTGGTGTTTATTGCGTCGCAGGATCGCATACGTCTTGTCGGTTGTGGTTGACTCTTCCAGTTAATTCCATCCTTAGTTTCACAAATTACACACTTGCTTCCGAAAGATCATCTTTAATTTCAGAGTCACTTTCAATGCCACCTACTTCAGGAGATTCTTCATCATCGGTATCCCATAAATTATATTAGCAATATCTTGCAGTTCTGCAGCTGATACAGGTTTTCGGGACATTTTATTCGCACTATCTACTTCCACTGCAATTCAATATACAGGGTGTAACAAAAATGCAGGTCATAAATTTAATCACATATTCTAGGACCAAAAATAGTTCGATTGAACCTAACTTACCTTAGTACAAATGTGCACATAAAAAAGTTACAGCGCTTGAAGTTATAAAATGAAAATCGATTTTTTTCAATATATCGAAAACTATTAGAGATTTTTTATCGAAAATTGACATGTGGCATTCTTATGGTAGGAATATCTTAAAAAAAATTATAGTGAAATTTGTGCATCCCATAAAAATTTTATGGGGGTTTTGTTGTTCTTTTAAACCCCCCCCCCCCAAACTTTTGTGTACGTTCCAATTAAATTATTATTGCGGTACCATTAGTTAAAAACAATATTTTTAAAACTTTTTTGCCGCTTAGTACTTTTTCGATAAGCCAGTGTTTATCGAGATATTCTGAATATTTGTTGAATCTACCACATATTTGTATATGGTTAAGTACGATTAGAGAGACCTGTTAATATAAAATGTCGCTTATCTAAAAAATACCAAGAGGTAAGTAAGTTTTAAAAATACTGTATTTAACTAATGGTACCACAATAATAGTTTAATGGGAACGTACACAAACATTTGGGGGGTTTAAAGGAAGAAAACCCCCATGAAAATGTGTATGTAAACATATTAAAAAAGAAGCCGCATCTCGATAAAAACTGACTTATCGAAAAAATACTAAGAGGCAAAAAGTTTTAAAACATTGTGTTTAACTAATGTTATCACAATAATAATTTAACTGGAACGTACAAAAGAGTTTGGGGGGGGTTTAAGGGAACAAAACCCCATAAAATGTTTATGGGGTGTACAAATTTCACTAGTATTTTTTTCTAAGATACCCCTGCCATAAGAATGCCACATGTCCAGTTTCAAAAAAAGATCTTTACGTGACAAAATTCTTTCGACGCAATAATTTCAAAAATGGTAATGGATATTTTGAATAGCTCATGACTAGGTTGAAGGAAACATACTTCTAAACAAATTCAGTGATGCATAAAATTCAATAAAAAATTTTTTATCAGTGTATGATAAAAGAATTGGCGTCTCCGTCCCGTTGGACCCACCTTGCCGGGATAAGGGTTAAACAGATCATAAGGGTGCCGGGCAAAATTTTTGGACAGGAATTGTTTGAAACAATTTTTTAACAAATTATATCTTTATAAAATTGTATAAAGTTTAGAATTTATTACTGACATTATATTTTTTTTAATTTATGTATTTATTCAGTTAATATTGCCAGTGTGCTACAGAGACACAACACATAGAGAAACTCGCGCATGGAAAGTCTAGTGGACGCGCATAATTAACGATTAACAAGCAACGGTCTAAATTGAAAAAACCCCTGATTAATCGCCAGAATCTCGAAATTGAATGTTTAGACTTCAATTTAAGTTTTTGCAATCTTAAAAAGAATAATTTGAATATGAGTTTTCAAAGCTCCAAAAATGCGTATTTTCGCATTGAGTGCTAATTTATAATGCTAATAATATTTTTTTTGCCAATTTAATTTAATTTGATTTAGTAAGTCTTTAATTAAAGCTTTTTTATTGTCTTAACTTTTCAGAAAAATCGTAAAAAACCTTCATAAAAACATGAATTACTTACCACAGCAATTAAAAAAGTAAATTGTGTGCAAAAATGACCCATTTTTAATTATTCAAACAATGATCCCCTTTTATATAAAATACTCTCTTAAAAATATCTTTTGTTTTCACCTAAACTTTGATATAAACTTTGTTCCAACCTGTACGGAATTATATTTTGATTTTATTTTATTTAATCAGGCTAACAGACGTTTCTAACTGATTCCTACCATGGTTTCTTTAGTCTTTCTTTTCTATCCTTTCAGAAACTTTATTCATGCTGTTCTAATTCTACTGTATGCATCTCTATTTATTTTCTATTACTTTGTGAAATACCAATAGTAGATACTTGTACCTAATAAGTATATTGTTTTTTGATGCCATCATCCAAAGCACCATCTCATTTGTAATAGCAACTTCCATGAGAAGCCGTCATTTTAGTATTTTTTTTTCGCTGGAAGTTTTTTATTAGTAAGTACTATTAATGTCATTTATAATAGTATGATGACTTATCTGTCCACATCACGCCTATAGTTCATACCAAACCCTTCTTTCAGTGCGGTATCTTCTTCTTATGGTACCTATCCGTTACGGATGTTGGACACTCACATGGCTATTCTGACTTTGTTGACTGCTGCCCTGAAAAGTTCGGTAGTGGTTAAGTTAAACCATTTTCGCAGGTTATGCAGCCAGGATATTCTTCGTCCTGGACCTCTTTTCCCATACTCTTTACCTTGAAGTATGGTCCGACGTAGGTCATATCGTTGTTCATTGCGCATTATATGGCCCAGGTATTCCAGTTTGCGACGTTTTATGGTTACGACTAGTTCGCGCTCTTTACCCATTCTATGTAGAACTTCTTCGTTGGTAACTCTGTCTATCCAGGAAATCCTCAACATGCGTCTATAGCACCACATCTCAAATGCTTTGAGTCTCTTCAGTGATGCTTCAGTTAAGGTCCATGACTCCACGCCATATAAAAGAACGGAGAATACGTAGCATTTTAGTAAACGAACTTTTATTTCCAATTTTATATCGTGGCTGTTAAAGATTTTTTCATTTTGACGAAAGCTGATCTTGCCTTCTCGATCCTTATCTTAATTTCCGTCGATTGGTCCCACTGTTCATTTAAGTTTGCACCCAAATAACAAAAGTTGGTGATTTGTGTTATAGGTTGTTGGTTAACTAGTAATTGGCCAGGTGGTATCCTATTTTTGCTTATAACTATGTATTTGGTTTTTTTGATGTTAAAATCAAGCCCAAACCTGCTACTTACTTCTGCCACCCTGGAGACAAGCGTCTGCAGACCTTCAAGACTGTCTGCAAAAATGACAGTATCATCAACGTATCTTGTTGTTCAGTCGTCTATGTCCGTTAGCGCTAGGTTCATAATGTGCTCTGAATATGTATTGAACAATAATGGGGACAATATACATCCCTGTCGCACACCTCTTTTTATCTTTATGCCGTCTGTTAACTGATCCCCTAGTCTAACAGCTGCAGTTTGTTCGTAATAGATATTGTTTATTATACAGCGATCTCTGCCGTCTAGACCAATTGAATTTAATATTTTCATCAGTTCGTCATCTTTTATTCTATCGAACGCTTTCTGGTAATCAACAAAACACACATATATATATATATCACAAATTCACGTCTCTACATCTTTGAAAGAGAACTTGTATTGCAAAAAGTGCCTCTCGAGTACCCAATGCATCCCTGAAGCCGAATTGTGTGTTTGTCATGTGTTCTTTACACTTTTTATATATTCTTTTATGTATCATTTTTAAAAAAGTTTTCAGAAGATGGCTCATAAGGCTTATTATCGATAATCTTCACATTTTTTGGCATTGGGTTTTTTTAGGAATTGTTATAAAAGTTGATCTTAGCCACTGTTATGGTATTTTTCCACCTTGGTATATACTGTTGAAGATCAAGGTAACTCTTTTTACTTGTGCGGCATAGATTATCGAATTGCCAAAAAAAAAACGTACCTCCGTGATTATTATACATATAACTTCCAACATTATGACGTATTCGTTGACGGGTAAAATTTTTAAAAAGTATATTTGCATATTAAAGCGACTTATACTTATAGATGTATTGGTTGGCGATTACAATACTCTAAATAGATAACCAATCAATGATGCGGATAAAGATAATTTGACACAAAAGTAATCGATCGTGACAGTACTTTCACAATGTTAACGGGTAAAATGACAATTGTAATTCTAGGTTAGTATTTTTCAACGACGTAATATTCTTTATCATTGGTATATTTGGACATTGTATAGTGAAAGTTTATTTTATATTTATTTATTTTTTCATTAATATATTTTAAATAATAATATTGTGGTAAATATTTGTATAAATATTGATATTTATCTAATTAATATAAATGTAAATATTCTGACAACTGTCAGATTTAACTAGAAATGTCATACAGTGATTCGCGACATTCCTAAAATCCTATATTACGTCAAAATTAATGACGCTCCGAAAAAATGGTTTGGTATAAACTTTAGCAACACATTCAATGCAACCAAAGTGTAGCATTGTCCTGAACCCACGTGCCTTACCTGTAGATTCCCGGATCTCTATTTTAAGGTCCCTTATCATTAACCGGATCAAAAATTGTATTCCATCATTCTTTCTTCCTGAACTTGTACAATGACTTTTGGACCTACATACTTCAAACATCGACGAATTTGTTTTATTTTTTTTATTTAGAAAATAGCCGCATTAACCATGAAGGTCATTAGTGGGGTAACAATAATACAATTAATAGCTGTACAAAATATGAAATTAGGTACATTACGGGCCGGTTGTTCGAACGCTAATCAACAATGATCATTATCAAATAATTAATTACTGTCAATGTCAATTGTTAAAACATAATTAATTACAATTCTGAGACTATAATCAATTAAAATAACAATAATTATTAACATAATTAATAATAAATCTCATAATTGTTATTAATTATGTTTTCAGCAACCCAAACAAAGTTGACATTGACAGTTTTGGTGACAGTAATTAAATATTTAATAATGATCATTGTTGATTAGCGTTCGAACAACCGGCCCTTAATCTTACTTGCTAAGTTACTAGTCGGAGAGATAGAAGCGGATTTTGTGCGTGATAAGTAATATGGAAAAACTATACGGGAATATGTTGAATTAGTTGTGTACATGACTTTCCCCAACGGCCGGAAACCAGAGTGGGGGGCGAAGGTAGTTATAAGGGGTCAACGTCGCGGTTTTTATTATTTTTTTGTGACGCTCATGATTGAGTGCACCAAAATTTGGTAATAAGTAGGTCATGACCTAACTAAGTAAAATCTCCAGGGGCGGCACGCTGCGTGACCGACAAAGGGGTGGGGGTGAATATAAAAATTATAAGGGATTTTTTGCGACGTCCGTGATCGAGATAGTGAACCAAAATTGGGGAGTAAGTAGATCATTAAGTAACTTAGAATGTCATGGTCTACTTATTCCCAAATTTTGGTGCACTAACTCAATCAGGAACGTCGCAAAAACCCCTTATATTTTTTATATTCACCCGTACCTCCACCCCTTTGTTTCCCACGCAGCGTTCCGCCCCTAGAGATTTGACTTAGTTACGTCATGACCTACTTATTCCCAAATTTTGGTGCACTATCGTGATCATGAGCGCCACAAAAAAAATAATAAAAACCGCGACTTTGATCCCTTATAACTACCCTCGTCCCCCACTCTGGTTTCCGGCTCTGGGGATTATACTTAGTTATGTATAGTCTACTTATTCCCAAATTTTGGTGCACTAACTCAATCACGAACGTCGTAAAAAACCCCTTATATTTTTTATATTCACCCCCTACCCCCACCCCTTTGTCGGCCAAGCAGCGTTCCGCCCCTAGAGATTTTACTTAGTTACATCATGACCTACTTATTCCCAAAATTTTAGTTGACTATCTCGATCATGAGCGTCACAAAGAAAATAATAAAAACCGCGACTTTGACCCCTTATAACTACCCTCGTCTCCCACTCTGGTTTCCGGCCGTTGGGGAAAGTCATGTACACAACTAATTCAACATATCCCCGTATAGTTTTTCCATATTACTTATCACGCACAAAATCTGCTCCCGAGTGCTCCTAGCTCTTAGGCTATACTTTTGTTAGGGAATTGGAAAAGAGGTTTAATTTTTAATTTTGTCTTATAAAATCTCTAAATAATACACCCTTATCTTATTCAAATGTTGAATGGGTCGTCGGAAGTTACAATAAATGATTGAGAGTACGTCTGTCTTTTACTTCATTCACCTTATCTTATTATTTTAATAAGACAATGGAACATTAAAGAATATAAATAATTGTATTTTTACTGTGCTATTTTTTTTCAGATGTTCGTTACGAATACGTTGTAGATCAACAACCAATAGGAAAGCTTCTATTCGATCAGTTCTGCGAGCAAAAAGGTCCCGCCTACCACCGTTGCCTCCGATTTTTAGATGCCGCCAAACGCTATGAGGTCGAAACCGATGAACAGCGCCTCGAACTGGCCAAAGTTATCAAAAAGGAGTTCATGGTCGAGCAGGAGGGGCAGGAGAGCATATCCTTGCCAGAGGTCAGTTGAGACTAAACTTTGATACTTAAACTTTTTCAGACTACCAACAAATTGATATTAAAGATTAGTAAAAGTTCTCTTAACGTTTCATTAGATCTAGCAAATGAAAGAATTTGTAAACGTTAAACTTATATACCTAATAGTCCTAATATGTTAAATGTTAAATGTCTAAAAAAGCCGATTCTAGCTAAAGTCCTTTTCATGAGCATTTTTCAGTGCGTCACAAATGATAGAAAAAAGGTAAGTCCGTGATAATACACATTTATAACATTTATTCTAACATGACATTTTAGTTAAATCTGACAGTTGCCACATTTTATTTGCAATTTGGCATAAAAACAAATCAATTGTGTTTATTGTATTATACATTTATAAATGGTATTTTCTTTGATTTGTATAGTTTTATAAATTGTACAGATTATATTCGTAGATATATTATATAATTCGTAAATAATTTTTTTCAATTATAGCGCCATCTATCGACAACTAGAATAAATGTTATAAATGTCTCTAATCACAGACGTGCCTTTTTTCTGTCACATACAATTTAATGCGTTAAAAAGAAATCGAAAAACTGACGCACTGAAAGATGCTCATGAGAAAAAGAATAGTAGCCGATTTTTTAATCTTTACTTTGATTAAGAGCACATTTAGTGCAGCCGATATGTGAAACAATTGTGCATTTAATGATATAAGCATATATACCCTATTCCACGAACATACGCCTGTTTTGGATTACTTCGACAACGAATATTTTACTGTGAAAAATAAGAAGAACGAAAGTAAATTGCAAATTACATTGTTCTTTATTGGAATAATTATTAGCGCCATTTACTTTCGTACTTCTTATGTTGCACAGTAAAATATTCGTTGTCGAAGTAATCCAAAACAGGCGTATGTTCGTGGAATGGCCCATAATTTGCACCACATATACTACACATATAAAGGTTCAAAATTAGATATGAGGCCATCTTAGATTTTGCCTTTTACAAAAATGGCGGGCATTCAAAATGGCCACTATACATATGTGACTAATAGCACGATAACTTTTGAACGAGACGTTCGATTTCAACCAAATTTGGTATACATGTTCTTTTTCTATGTATAAGATCGAGGTCTTGAACCGGAAGAATCGGTTTACCAAAAGTTGTATTTTTCCTGGTTTTTAAGTAAAAATATGTTGTTGTTTTTCACTTCTTTCACCCTGTATATATTAATTTTCCAAAAAGTTAATACCGCCATTGAAAAGAGCGAAAAAATGTTTTTTAGGAAATATTTTGAACTTTTTAGTTATGTTAATTATCATTTAATAAATGCATAACGTATCTTCACATGTATCTATGTGCGGCAGATTCGTGCAAATATTATAATAATTATTGTGAAGTTAATGGTAGAAGCAGATAATTTGGACCACATATACTACACATATAAAGGTTCAAATTTAGATATAAGGCCATTTCAAATTTTGCCTTTTACAAAAATGGCGGGCATTCAAAATGGCGACTATACATATGTGGCTAATAGCACGATAACTTTTGAACGAAAAGTCCAATTTCAACCAAATTTGGCATCAAGGTTCTTTTTTTTTATGAATAAGATCCAGGTCTTGAACCGAAAGAATCGGTTTACCAGAAGTTGTGTTTTTACTGTTTTTTATGTAAAAATATGTTGTTTTTTTTTCAATTCTTTCACCCTGTATATATTAACTTTTCAAAAAGGTAATACCGCCATTGAAAAGAGTGTTAAAATATTTTTAGGGAATATTTTGAGCTTTTTAGTTATGTTAATTGCCATTTAATAAATGAATAACGTATCTTCACATGTACCTATATGCGGCAGATTCATTTTGAATGCCCGCCATTTTTGTAAAAGACAAAATCTGAGATGGCCTCATATCTAAATTTGAATCTTTGTATGTGTAGTGTGTGTGGTCCAAATTATATGCTTTTACCATTAAATGCACAATAATTCTTATATTATTTGCACGAATCTGCCGCACATAGTTTCATTGGTAAATGTGAAGATAGGTTATGCATTTATTAATTGGTAATTAACATAACTAAAGAGTTCAAAATATTTACTAAAAAATATTTTTACGCTCTTTTCAACGGCGATATTACCTTTTTGAAAAATTAATATATATGGTGAAAGAATTGAAAAAATAAACAACATATTTTTACAAAAAAATCAGGAAAAACACAACTTCTTGTAAACCGATTCTTCCGGTTCAAGACCTCGATCTTACACATCAAAAAAGGACCTATAGTTGAAATCGGACTTTTCGTTCAAAAGTGATCGTGCTATTAGTCACATATAGTAGGAAAAATGAAAGAATACTCATGAACGAACATATAAAACACGCTGTATTTTCCTGTCACCGTGTCACACAAAAAATTTGCCAGCGCAAGTACATGTAATAATTATTATTACATGTACTTGCGCTGGGCAATTTTTTGTGTGACACGGTGACAGGAAAATACAGCGTATTTTATATGTTCGTTCATGGGTATTCTTTCATTTTTCCGACTGTATGTATAGTCGCCATTTTGAATGCCTGCCATTTCTGTAAAAGGCAAAATCTGAGATGGCCTCATATCTAAATTTGAACCTTTGTAGGTATGTCTAGTATATTATGTAGTCCAAATTATATGCTTCTACCATTAAATGCACAAAGATTCTTATAACATTTGCACGAATCTGCCGCACATAGGTACATGCGATTTATTAAATGGTAATTAACATAACTAAAAAGTTCAAAATATTTCCTAAAAAACATTTTTACGCTCTTTTTAATGCTGGCATTACCTTTTAGAAAAATGAATATATATATATATATATATATATATATATATATATATATATATATATATATATATATATATACACGGTGAAAGAATTGAAAAAAAATATAACATAAAAAATCAGGAAAAACACAACTGGTAAACCGATTCTTCCGGTTCAAGAGCTCTATCTTATGCACCAAAAAAAGAACCCATATATACCAAATTTGTTTGAAGTCGGACTTTTCGTTCAAAAGTTATCGTGCTATTAGTCACATATGTATTTTAGTCGCCATTTTGAATGCCCGTCATTTTTGTAAAAGGTAAAATCTGAGATGGCCTTGTATCTAATTTGGAACGTTTATATGTGTAGTATATGTGGTCCAAATTATATGCTTCTATCATTAAATGCACAATTCTATTACGCCAAAGCGACATAATTACCAGTAGCGAACCCAGAATAGGTTGTTGATTAAAATTAAGTGCAAAAAATGCCAGCGTAGTTCAGACTGAACTGGTTGGTACATATCTCCATAGCCGCAAAAGAAATAACCCGGAAAGGTAAAGCCGGTAAAACCATAATAATCTGCACATACAGCAGACAAGCGCTACTAACCCTGAACAGACCACGTGCCATATCAGGGCTAGTAAAGGAGTGTCATGAGTCACTAGCCTAAGCTTCGGATGGTAACAACATCATCCTGAGGTGTGTTAAAGGACACAACGGAAATAAAGGCAACCGCAGTGCTGACCAGCTAAGTAGGAAGGCAGCAGGCCTAAGAATCTTAGGACCTGGTGATCTTTTTGGCTGGTCAACTGCAACAATCGCGGAAATTGTCAAATGTAACTCCCACGCGCAAACCGTGAAAATATGGGAGGAACGGCCAGGATGTAGACTTGCCAAGGTAACCCTAAGGAACCTTGAGAAGTCAGCATCAGAAAAGTACTTGAAAATGACCAGGAAAACCCTACGCTTGACAGTTGGTTTTTTTTAACTGGCCATTGTCAACTAAGAAAACACCTCCACACACTGGGGCTAGTAGAGACATCTCTATGCAGGAGGTGTGAACGAGATAACGAACCTGTCCAGCATCTCCCATGTGAATGTCCTGAGTTATCGTCAATACGAGAGTATGCGTTCGGCGAGCCTTGGCCTACACCTGCCCACATAGGGGAGATCTCCCTTGGTAATTTGTTCGCCTTTCTGGAAATGGCAGGATGGATAATGAACTAAGGACGATAACCCCCTGGGACGATGCACAATGGGTCAATTGTGGCCTGAGACAAAGTGCTGTGGGACTTACTCACCCTTCCTACTCTAGAGATAGTATGATGATACAATTGATCCAAAAGATGGCATAACCCAGACATCCACAGTGAAAGTTATCCTCCAACACCAAATTGTTCTATGTGGTCCACATAATGTTCAGCAAAAAGTCACACCATTTTGAGCGTCGTGTTTGGGGGGAGAGGAGGGAGAAATCGGTAAATTCGTAGTTTTTTACGTTTTTCGTCAATATTTCTAAAACTATGCGGTTTAGCATGAACAACGTTTTATACAAAAATGTTCTACATTAAATTTTAAATAAGAAAGGTCCTATGCATAATCTAATCCCTCTAAAATAAACGGTTCCAAAGTTAGACAGGTAGTATAGTATAATTTTATACTATATAGTATTTTGAAAAAAAAGCAATAAAGTCATTATTATTATCCAGATTTAGCCATACGGCTCACACTCCCTCTAAGGGGAAAATTGACTCATCCCAGATACCTACGGTATCAAAAGGATTGAGCTCTGGTGGGACTCTTTCCGTGTTATCGAGCTCTAGGTGACTTGGTATGCAGGTGTATCTCCCAAAAATTTCCGTACACATCTGGCTGTTGCGAGTAGTACTGCTTTCTGCATGGTCTTATAAAGATGTTCATTCAGACCCAGCTTTTTTATGCTTTCGAGGAGGGTCTTCGGAATGAGTCCAGTAGTAGACATGATAATCGGTATCGTCTGGGTACTTTGCATTCTCCATTGCCTTCGTATTTGAATTTCCAGATCTCTGTACTTGGCGATCTTTTCAGTGAATTTACTACGTAGATTATTGTTGTTAGGTATCGCCACATCAATTAGTGTTGTTTGTCTTGTTAATTTATTAACTAGTACGAGATCTGGTCTATTGTGTGCCACTGTTTGGTCTGTGAGCACAGTGCGGTCCCAGTATAGCTTGTAGTTGCCATCCTCAAGCATACTCTCAGGGACGTATTGATAATACGGGAGATGGTCCGTTTGGAGAAGTCCCAGCTTGATAGCTATCTCTTGATGAAGGATTTTTCCCACTGCGTCATGCCGTTCTTTGTATTCAGTTGCAGCAAATGCCTGGCAGCCCCCTGTAAGATGTTGGATGGTTTCTTGGGCTTGACATCCATATCGGCATCTGTCGTTTTGAACCTGAGGGTCTTTGATGATATATTTCAGGTAATTTCTCGTTGATATAACCTGATCCTGAATGGCCTGTAATGAACCTTCCGTTTCAGGGAACATCTTTCCTGATGTCAACCAGTAGTTCGACGCTATATTGTCGACGTAATCTTGGCTGACCTCATTGGGATGCCGCCCGTGCAGAGGTTTACCCATCCAGGCGCGCACTTTTTCGTCCTTAGTAAGGTGGTTTATGCGCATTTCTGGTTCCCTCAGTTTGATCGGTGTTGTGTCATCTACTGCGCAGATAGCGCGATGAAGAGTAGATGTCTCAGCCTGCATCTGAAAATAAGTTCTTAAATTAGCAATTTGTTTATCTAATTGCTCACCTATATCCATAAGTCCTCTTCCTCCTAGATTCCGTGGTAATGTTGTTCTTTCTACTGCACTTTTAGGATGGTGTTTTTGTGCCTTTGTGAGGTGTGTTCGCACTTTTCGCTGAAGAGCATCTATATCTGTTTTTGTCCACTTAACAATACCAAATGAGTAGCTAAGCGCGGAACATGCGTAGGTGTTTAGTGCCTTAAACAAATTTCTACTGTTAAGGTGTGAGCGAAGCAGCTGTTTTACCCTTACTAGGTTATCATGTAGCTCGTTGTTTTCCTGCTCTGTATTGTCAGGTTGAGTTTCTTGTATGGCAAGCTCAGGAATCTGCTCATGAACTTCATTGGGGACTTGATCTTCAATTACAACATCGTTATGAATCTCCCGTTCGACTTCGCTTCTGATGATATTGCGTCTAGTCTCTGGGATAAGGTTGTTTCTCATAATTACCCGGTATTGGTCTGATACTCGTTGCTCCGATACTTGAATATCTGGGTACGTCCTGCAAAATTCGGCATACAGCTGTTGTCGGTAGCCGATTGTTTCTTGACCGAGGTTTGTCACCTTGTAGTAGAAGCGCAAAATGTTTTCATTAATGGACACAGTCCATTTCATGCGCTGCCTCGGCCGTCCCGCTTGAGTGAGCGCCGGCTGATGATCCAGCGCAGCACCTTCGGCAGGTGCAGCTCTTGTTGTTGTTTGGCTCGCTTGTGGTTGTGGTTGTGGTTGGGCTGTAGCTAATTGTATGACAGGGGCCCGCCTCCTCAACACCCTGCCACCGACGTCCCGCATGCTGTCACGTCCAGCGCCGGCTCCAGACGTGCCCTGGCGATCCCCAGGCAGCGATCCTAAACATAAATTATTATTCTCCATTCTCATGGGTGTGCATTTTATACCTACTGCCAGGTGTCAGTTTTTGTTCCACGGCAAGTATCCCTGCTACTCTCTGGGTACTGGCGCTACGAATACCCAGAAAGCATCCCCCATTCGCAGGGGGCCGCGCCTGATAGAAGAACTGGCAAAAACTCTTACAGACTCATTATTATTATCCAGATTTAGCCATACGGCTCACACTCCCTCTAAGGGGAAAATTGACTCATCCCAGATACCTACTGTATCAAAAGGATTGAGCTCTGGTGGGACTCCTTCCGTGTTATCGAGCCCTAGGTGACTTGGTATGCAGGTGTATCTCCCAAAAATTTTCGTACACATCTGGCCGTTGCGAGTAGTACTGCTTTCTGCATGGTCTTATAAAGATGTTCATTAAGACCCAGCTTTTTTATGCTTTCGAGGAGGGTCTTCGGAATGACTCCAGTAGTAGACATAATAATCGGTATCGTCTGGGTACTTTGCATTCTCCATTATCTCCGTATTTGAATTTCCAGATCTCTGTACTTGGCGATCTTTTCAGTAAATTTAGTACGTAGATTATTGTTGTTAGGAATCGCCACATCAATGAGGGTTGTTTGTCTCGTTAATTTATTGACTAAAACGAGATCTGGTCTATTATGCGCCACTGTTTGGTCTGTGAGCACAGTGCGGTCCCAGTATAGCTTGTAGTTGCCATCCTCAAGCATACTCTCAGGAACGTATTGATAATATGGGAGATGGTCGGTTTGGAGAAGTCCCAGCTTGATAGCCATCTCCTGATGAAGGATTTTTCCTACTGCATCATGCCGTTCCTTGTACTCAGTTGCAGCAAATGCCTGGCAGCCCCCTGTAAGATGTTGGATGGTTTCTTGGGCTTGACATCCATATCGGCATCTGTCGTTTTGAACATGAGGGTCTTTGATTATATATTTCAGGTAATTTCTGGTTGGTATAACCTGATCCTGAATGGCCAGTAATGAACCCTCCGTTTCAGGGAACATCTTTCCTGATGTCAACCAGTAGTTCGACGCTATATTGTCGACATGATCTTGGCTGACGTCATTGGGATGTCGCCCGTGCAGAGGTTTACCCATCCAGGCGCGCACTTTTTCGTCCTTAGTAAGGTGGTTTATGCGCAGTTCTGCTTCCCTAAGTTTTATCGGTGTTGTGTCATCTACTGCGCAGATAGCGCGATGTAGAGTAGATGTTTCAGCCTGCATCTGAAAATAAGATCTTAGATTAGCAATTTGTTTGTCTAATTGCTCACCTATATCCATAAGTCCTCTTCCTCCTAAATTCCGTGGTAATGTCGTTCTTTCTACTGCACTTTTTGGATGGTGTTTTTGTGCCTTTGTGAGGTGCGTTCTTACTTTTCGCTGAAGATTTTCTATGTCCGTTTTTGTCCACTTAATAATGCCAAACGAATAGCTAAGCGCGGAACATGCGTAGGTGTTTAGTGCCTTAAACAAATTTCTACTATTAAGGTGTGAGCGAAGCAGCTGTTTCACCCTTCGTATAAACTCAGTAGTTATCTCTGTTTTCATTTGTTTATGGTCAATTCTCCGCGCTTGCTTTACTCCAAGATATTTATACATATCGTTTTCACCCATGGCCTCGATGTTCTGGCCATTTTGCATATCGAATCCTCCGGGCTGTACTTTTCCTCTGACTATATTTAAAATACGGCACTTGTCTAGTCCGAAGTGCATGCTAATATCATTGGAAAAAGTTTCTACAGTTTTTAGCATCTCGTCGAGTTGGTTTCGAGTGGAAGCCATTAATTTCAAATCATCCATATACAATAAATGATTAAGCTTCGCCAACACATTGTTGTTATTTTTGATGCTAAAACCTGCGTCTGTGGAGTTCAATAGCTGAGATAGTGGGTTCATAGCTAGACAGAACCACAGTGGACTCAACGAATCTCCTTGAAACAGGCCCCGGCTGATTGCGATATTTTCAGTTTCGATGTTATTTTCACCAGGTATTTGAAGGTGAATTCTAGTCTTCCACTCCGTCATTATATGCTCTAAAAAGGTCACTATATTATCATCGACTTTATATATTCTCAATATATCTATAAGCCATTCATGCGGCACTGAATCAAAGGCCTTCTTGTAATCAATAAAGGCAGTAAAAAGATTCCTCTTTTTGGAATATGCCTGATTAGAAATGATTGAGTCGATGATGAGTTGTTCTTTGCAACCCATGGAACCCTTATCGCATCCTTTCTGCTGAGGCTCTATGATATTGTTCAGAGCACAATGTTGGTAGATACGCCGGGCTACACAAGATGTGACCAATTTATACAAAGTTGGAAGACAAGTAATTGGGCGGTATTTGGCTGGATCTTGGGTGTTATTTTGATCCTTCGGAATTAAGTAAGTGGTTCCCTGAGTTAGGAATGATGGTATATCCTGCGGATTAGAAATAACATGATTAATTAGTGTTGATAAGCATTCATGAACACTCCAAAACTTATTGAGCCAAAAGTTTTGAACTCCGTCTGGTCCAGGAGATTTCCAGTTATGAAGCTCTTTGATGGTATTTGAGACTTCTTCAGTAGTGAATTGTTCGTAAAGGGTGGTAGTGTAGTGTTGGCAGTTCTGTGTCGTATCTTCTATCCATCCAGCATTGTTGTTAAGAGCAGCTGGCGTGGACAGTTGATTTCCCCAAAACTCATGAATTTCTTCTTGGCTTGGGTAAGTCTTATCGACACGTTCTACAGTGGAATTGAGTTTTCGATAGAACGCCTTTTCAGAATTTTCAAAAAGGGCATTGTCGCTTTTGCGGTTGTTACTAACTTTGTACCTCCTTAGTCGTCCTGAATAAACGGAGAGTTTTTGTTTTAATGTATCCAGACACTGATGGGCTGTGTTGTTTTCTGGATCATATATTGAGTGTCTTGCGGTAGTCAGCATTATTTCTTCAGCTCTTCTGATGACTTTTCTACTTGTTACACCTCGTATGTATTCTGTGACTATACCAATATCCCTACGTAATAATTCGATCTTTCCGAGCAATCTTTTTTCCCAGGGTGCAATTCTGTTACCAGTTCTTTCGTTATTAGTAACCCGTCGTGTTCTGATCTTAACGCCCATTACATTAGCAATTGCTGTTGCTGCACAGTAGATTAACATATGCAAATATTCCAACGTGTGAGCTTCTACGACATAGTTGGGTAGAACTTCAGTGTTCACAATTTGTAACAGCGCACCTAGTTTCTTACAAGAGTTTATTCGTGGTAGCGGTGGTCTGCTAAGTGGGTTTGTTCCATTAAACTCTTGTACGGCACGAGCCATTTCGTTTGCTAGACTATCGCGCAACTCGTTGTTGTCCTGCTGTGTATTGTCAGGTTGAGTTTCTGGTATGGGAATCTCAGGAATCTGCTCCTCAAGGATTTCATTAGCGACTTGATCTAAAACTAGCTCTTGGTTATTAATCTCCCGTTCGACTTCGCTTTTGATCGTATTGCGTCTAGTCTCTGGGATAAGGTTGTTTCTTATGATTACCCGGTATTGATCTGATACTCTTTGCTCCGATACTTGAATATCTATTATTATTATATCAGATTTAGCCATACGGCTCACACTCCCTCTAAGGGGAAAATTGACTCATCCCAGATACCTACGGTATCAAAAGGATTGAGCTCTGGTGAGACTCTTTCCGTGTTATCGAGCCCTAGGTGACTTGGTATGCAGGTGTATCTCCCAAAAATTTTCGTACACTTCTGGCCGTCGCGAGTAGTACCGCTTTCTGCATGGTCTTATAAAGATTTTCATTTTCATTTTCATTTATTATTATTATTATTATTCCAGATTTAGCCATACGGCTCACACTCGCTCTGAGGGGAAAATTATTATTATTATTATCCAGATTTAGCCATACGGCTCACACTCCCTCTAAGGGGAAAATTGACTCATCCCAGATACCTACGGTATCAAAAGGATTGAGCTCTGGTGGGACTCTTTCCGTGTTATCGAGCCCTAGGTGACTTGGAATGCAGGTGTATCTCCCAAAAATTTTCGTACACTTCTGGCCGTCGCGAGTAGTACAGCTTTCTGCATGGTCTTATAAAGATGTTCATTCAGACCCAGCTTTTTGATGCTTTCGAGGAGGGTCTTCGGAATGACTCCAGTAGTAGACATGATAATCGGTATCGTCTGGGTACTTTGCATTCTCCATTGCCTTCGTATTTGAATTTCCAGATCTCTGTACTTGGCGATCTTTTCAGTAAATTTACTACGTAGATTATTGTTGTTAGGTATCGCCACATCAATTAGTGTTGTTTGTTTTGTTAATTTATTAACTAGTACAAGATCTGGTCTATTATGTGCCACTGTTTGGTCTGTGAGCACAGTGCGGTCCCAGTATAGCTTGTAGTTGCCATCCTCAAGCATACTCTCAGGGACGTATTGATAATACGGGAGATGGTCCGTTTGGAGAAGTCCCAGCTTGATAGCTATCTCCTGATGAAGGATTTTTCCCACTGCGTCATGCCGTTCCTTGTATTCAGTTGCAGCAAATGCCTGGCAGCCCCCTGTAATATGTTGGATGGTTTCTTGGGCTTGACATCCATATCGGCATCTGTCGTTTTGAACCTGAGGGTCTTTGACGATATATTTCAGGTAATTTCTGGTTGGTATAACCTGATCCTGAATGGCCAGTAATGAACCCTCCGTTTCAGGGAACATCTTTCCTGATGTCAACCAATAGTTCGACGCTGTATTGTCGACATAGTCTTGGCTGACCTCATTGGGATGTCGCCCGTGCAGAGGTTTACCCATCCAGATGCGCATTTTTTCGTCTTTAGTGAGGTGGTTTATGCGCATTTCTGGTTCCCTCAGTTTGATCGGTGTTGTGTCATCTACTGCGCAAATAGCGCGATGTAAAGTAGATGTCTCAGCTTGCAACTGAAAATAATTTCTTAAATTAGCAATTTGTTTATCTAATTGCTCACCTATATCCATAAGTCCTCTTCCTCCTAGATTCCGTGGTAATGTTGTTCTTTCTACTGCACTTTTAGGATGGTGTTTTTGTGCCTTTGTGAGGTGTGTTCTTACTTTTCGCTGAAGATTCTCTATGTCCGTTTTTGTCCACTTAACAATGCCAAACGAATAGCTAAGCGCGGAACATGCGTAGGTGTTTAGTGCCTTAAACAAATTTCTACTGTTAAGTTGTGAGCGAAGCAGCTGTTTTACCCTTCGTATAAACTCTGTAGTTATCTCTGTTTTCATTTGTTTATGGTCAATTTTCCGCGCTTGCTTTACTCCAAGATATTTGTACATATCGTTGTCGCCCATGGCCTCGATGTGCTGGCCATTTTGCATATCGAATCCTCCGGGCTGTACTTTTCCTCTGACTATATTTAAAATACGGCACTTGTCTAGTCCGAAGTGCATACTAATATCATTAGAAAAAGTTTCTACATTTTTTAGCATCTCATCGAGTTGGTTTCGAGTGGAAGCCATTAATTTCAAATCGTCCATGTACAATAAATGATTAAGCTTCGCCACCACATTGTTGTTATTTTTGATGCTAAAACCTGCGTCTGTGGAGTTCAATAGCTGAGATAGTGGGTTCATAGCTAGAGAGAACCACAGAGGACTCAACGAATCTCCTTGAAACAGGCCCCGGCTGATTGCGATATTTTCAGTTTCGATGTTAATTTCACCAGGTATTTGAAGGTGAATTCTAGTTTTCCACTCTGTCATTATATGCTCTAAAAAGGTCACTATATTATCATCGACTTTATATATTCTCAATATATCTATAAGCCATTCATGCGGCACTGAATCAAAGGCCTTCTTGTAATCAATGAAGGCAGTAAAAAGATTCCTCTTTTTGGCGCTATTATTATTATTATTATTATCCAGATTTAGCCATACGGCTCACACTCCCTCTAAGGGGAAAATTGACTCATCCCAGATACCTACGGTATCAAAAGGATTGAGCTCTGGTGGGACTCTTTCCGTGTTATCGAGCCCTAGGTGACTTGGTATGCAGGTGTATCTCCCAAAAATTTTCGTACACATCTGGCCGTTGCGAGTAGTACAGCTTTCTGCATGGTCTTGTAAAGATGTTCATTTAGACCCAGACTTTTTATGCTTTCGAGGAGGTTCTTCGGAATGACTCCAGTAGTAGACATAACAATAGGTATCGTCTGGATACTTTGCATTCTCCATTGCCTTCGTATTTGAATTTCTAGATCTCTGTACTTGGCGATCTTTTCAGTGAATTTACTACGTAGATTATTGTTGTTAGGTATCGCCACATCAATCAGTGTTGTTTGTCTTGTTAATTTATTAACTAGTACGAGATCTGGTCTATTATGTGCCACTGTTTGGTCTGTGAGCACAGTGCGGTTCCAGTATAGCTTGTAGTTGCCATCCTCAAGCATACTCTCAGGGACGTATTGATAATACGGGAGATGGTCCGTTTGGAGAAGTCCCAGCTTGATAGCTATCTCTTGATGAAGGATTTTTCCCACTGCGTCATGCCGTTCCTTGTATTCAGTTGCAGCAAATGCCTGGCAGCCCCCTGTAAGATGTTGGATGGTTTCTTGGGCTTGACATCCATATCGGCATCTGTCGTTTTGAACCTGAGGGTCTTTGATGATATATTTCAGGTAGTTTCTGGTTGGTATAACCTGATCCTGAATGGCCAGTAATGAACCCTCCGTTTCAGGGAACATCTTTCCTGAGGTCAACCAGTAGTTCGACGCTATATTGTCGACATAATCTTGGCTGACCTCATTGGGATGTCGCCCGTGCAAAGGTTTACCCATCCAGGCGCGCACTTTTTCGTCCTTAGTAAGGTGGTTTATGCGCAGTTCTGCTTCCCTCAGTTTGATCGGTGTTGTGTCATCTACTGCGCAGATAGCGCGATGTAGAGTAGATGTCTCAGCCTGCATCTGAAAATAAGTTCTTAAATTAGCAATTTGTTTATCTAATTGCTCACCTATATCCATAAGTCCTCTTCCTCCTAAATACCGGGGTAATGTCGTTCGTTCCACTGCACTTTTAGGGTGGTGTTTTTGTGCCTTTGTGAGGTGTGTTCGTACTTTTCTCTGAAGATTTTCAATATCCGTTTTTGTCCACTTAACAATACCAAATGAATAGCTAAGCGCGGAACAAGCGTAGGTGTTTAGTGCCTTAAACAAATTTTTACTGTTAAGCTGTGAACGAAGCAGCTGTTTTACCCTTCTTATAAACTCAGTAGTTATCTCAGTTTTCATTTGCTTATGGTCAATTTTCCGCGCCTGCTTTACTCCAAGATATTTGTACATATCATTGTCGCCCATGGCCTCGATGTTCTGGCCATTTTGCATATCGAATCCACCGGGCTGTACCTTTCCTCTGACTATATTCAAAACACGGCACTTGTCTAGACCGAACTGCATACTAATATCATTAGAAAATGTTTCTACAGTTTTTAGCATCTCTTCTAGGTGTTCTCGAGTGGAAGCCATTAATTTCAAATCATCCATATACAACAGATGATTGAGCTTCGCTACCACAGTATTATTGCTTTTAATGCTAAAACCTGAGTCAGTGGAGTTTAATAGCTGGGAAAGGGGGTTCAAAGCTAAACAGAACCACAATGGACTCAACGAGTCTCCTTGAAATAGGCCCCGGTTGATTGCGATATTTTCGGTTTCGATATTGTTTGCACCAGGTATTTGGAGGTGAATTTTAGTCTTCCAATCTCTCATTATATGCCTTAAAAAGGTCACTATGTTATCATCTACTTTGTATATTTTCAATATATCTATTAGCCATTCATGCGGTACTGAATCAAAGGCCTTTTTATAGTCAATAAAAGCAGTAAAAAGGTTCCTTTTTTTTTGTGAATGCCTGGTTAGAAATGACCGAGTCGATGATAAGCTGTTCTTTGCAACCCATAGAACCCTTAGCGCATCCTTTCTGTTGAGGCTTTATGATATTGTTTAGAGCACAGTGTTGGTAGATACGCCGGGTTACACAGGATGTGACCAATTTATACAAAGTTGGAAGACAAGTAATTGGGCGGTACTTGGATGGATCTTGGGTGTTGTTTTGATCCTTGGGTATTAAATAAGTAGTTCCCTGAGTTAGAAATGATGGTAATTCCTGCGGATTAGAAATAACATGATTAATTAATGTTGATAAGCACTCATGAATACTCCAAAACTTTTTAAACCAGAAGTTGTGAACTCCGTCTGGTCCAGGAGATTTCCAGTTATGAAGCTCTTTGATGACATTTGAGACTTCTTCAGTCGTGAATGGTTCGTAGTTAGCAGTGACGTAGTGGTGACAGTTGTGCGTCGTATCTTCTATCCAGCCAGCATTGTTGTTAAAAGCAGCTGGTGTGGAAAGTTGATTTCCCCAAAACTCATGAATTTCTTCTTGGCTTGGGTAAGACTTGTCGACACTTTCTACGGTGGAATTGAGTTTTCGGTAGAACGCCTTCTCAGAGTTCTCAAAAAGTGCATTGTCACATTTTCGGTTGTTACTAACTTTATACCTTCTTAATCGTCCTGAATAGACGGAGAGTTTTTGTTTTAATGTATCCAGACACTGTTGGGCTGTGTTATTTTCTGGATCGTATCTCGAGTGTCTTGCAGTGCTCCGCATTATTTCTTCAGCTCTTTTAATGACTTTTCTACTTGTAACACCTCTTATATATTCTGTGACTTGACCAATATCCCTACGCAGTAATTCAATTTTTCCGAGAAGTCTTTTTTCCCAGGGTGCAATTCTGTTACCAGTCCTTCCGTTATTAGTACCCCGTCGTGTTCTGATCTTAACGCCCATTACATTGGCAATTGCTGTAGCCGCACAGTAGATTAGCATATGCAGATACTCCAATGTGTGGGCTTCTACGACATAATTGGGTAGGACTTCAGTATTCACAATTTGTAACAGGGCACCTAGTTTCTTACAAGAGTTTATTCGTGGTAGCGGTGG
The DNA here is from genome assembly GCF_917563875.1 of Diabrotica virgifera virgifera. Taxonomy (NCBI): domain Eukaryota; kingdom Metazoa; phylum Arthropoda; class Insecta; order Coleoptera; family Chrysomelidae; genus Diabrotica; species Diabrotica virgifera. The sequence continues at coordinate 132,958,810 of NC_065444.1, forward strand.
TCTGCTAAGTGGATTTGTTCCATTAAACTCTTGTACGGCACGAGCCATTTCGTTCTCTAGACTCTCGCGCAACTCGTTGTTTTCCTGCTGTGTATTGTCAGGTTGAGTTTCTGGTATGGGAATCTCAGGAATCTGCTCATCAAGGATTTCATTAGGGACTTGATCTAAAACTAGCTCTTGGTTATTAATCTCCCGTTCGACTTCGCTTTTGATCGTATTGCGTCTAGTCTCTGGGATAAGGTTGTTTCTTACGATTACCCGGTATTGATCTGATACTCTTTGCTCCGATACTTGAATATCTGGGTACTCCCTGCAAAATTATTATTATTCCAGATTTAGCCATACGGCTCACACTCCCTCTAAGGGGAAAATTGACTCATCCCAGATACCTACGGTATCAAAAGGATTGAGCTCTGGTGGGACTCTTTCCGTGTTATCGAGCCCTAGGTGACTTGGTATGCAGGTGTATCTCCCAAAAATTTTCGTACACATCTGGCCGTTGCGAGTAGTACAGCTTTCTGCATGGTCTTGTAAAGATGTTCATTTAGACCCAGCCTTTTTATGCTTTCGAGGAGGTTCTTCGGAATGACTCCAGTAGTAGATATAACAATAGGTATCGTCTGGGTACTTTGCATTCTCCATTGCCTTCGTATTTGAATTTCTAGATCTCTGTACTTGGCGATCTTTTCAGTGAATTTACTACGTAGATTATTGTTGTTAGGTATCGCCACATCAATTAGTGTTGTTTGTCTTGTTAATTTATTAACTAGTACGAGATCTGGTCTATTATGTGCCACTGTTTGGTCTGTGAGCACAGTGCGGTCCCAGTATAGCTTGTAGTTGCCATCCTCAAGCATACTCTCAGGGACGTATTGATAATACGGGAGATGGTCCGTTTGGAGAAGTCCCAGCTTGATAGCTATCTCTTGATGAAGGATTTTTCCCACTGCGTCATGCCGTTCCTTGTATTCAGTTGCAGCAAATGCCTGGCAGCCCCCTGTAAGATGTTGGATGGTTTCTTGGGCTTGACATCCATATCGGCATCTGTCGTTTTGAACCTGAGGGTCTTTTATGATATATTTCAGGTAGTTTCTGGTTGGTATAACCTGATCCTGAATGGCCAGTAATGAACCCTCCGTTTCAGGGAACATCTTTCCTGATGTCAACCAGTAGTTCGACGCTATATTGTCGACATAATCTTGGCTGACCTCATTGGGATGTCGCCCGTGCAAAGGTTTACCCATCCAGGCGCGCACTTTTTCGTCCTTAGTAAGGTGGTTTATGCGCAGTTCTGCTTCCCTCAGTTTGATCGGTGTTGTATCATCTACTGCGCAGATAGCGCGATGTAGAGTACATGTCTCAGCCTGCATCTGAAAATAAGTTCTTAAATTAGCAATTTGTTTATCTAATTGCTCACCTATATCCATAAGTCCTCTTCCTCCTAAATACCGGGGTAATGTCGTTCGTTCTACTGCACTTTTAGGGTGGTGTTTTTGTGCCTTTGTGAGGTGTGTTCGTACTTTTCGCTGAAGATTTTCTATATCCGTTTTTGTCCACTTAACAATACCAAATGAATAGCTAAGCGCGGAACAAGCGTAGGTGTTTAGTGCCTTAAACAAATTTTTACTGTTAAGCTGTGAGCGAAGCAGCTGTTTTACCCTTCTTATAAACTCGGTAGTTATCTCAGTTTTCATTTGCTTATGGTCAATTTTCCGCGCCTGCTTTACTCCAAGATATTTGTACATATCGTTGTCGCCCATGGCCTCGATGTTCTGGCCATTTTGCATATCGAATCCACCGGGCTGTACCTTTCCTCTGACTATATTCAAAACACGGCACTTGTCTAGACCGAACTGCATACTAATATCATTAGAAAATGTTTCTACAGTTTTTAGCATCTCTTCTAGGTGTTCTCGAGTGGAAGCCATTAATTTCAAATCATCCATATACAACAGATGATTGAGCTTCGCTACCACAGTATTATTGCTTTTAATGCTAAAACCTGAGTCAGTGGAGTTTAATAGTTGGGAAAGGGGGTTCAAAGCTAAACAGAACCACAATGGACTCAACGAGTCTCCTTGAAATAGGCCCCGGTTGATTGCGATATTTTCGGTTTCGATATTGTTTTCACCAGGTATTTGGAGGTGAATTTTAGTCTTCCAATCTCTCATTATATGCCTTAAAAAGGTCACTATGTTATCATCTACTTTGTAAATTTTCAATATATCTATTAGCCATTCATGCGGTACTGAATCAAAGGCCTTTTTATAGTCAATAAAAGCAGTAAAAAGGTTCCTTTTTTTAGTGAATGCCTGGTTAGAAATGACTGAGTCGATGATAAGCTGTTCTTTGCAACCCATGGAACCCTTAGCGCATCCTTTCTGTTGAGGCTCTATGATATTGTTTAGAGCACAGTGTTGGTAGATACGCCGGGTTACACATGATGTGACCAATTTATACAAAGTTGGAAGACAAGTAATTGGGCGGTACTTGGATGGATCTTGGGTGTTATTTTGATCCTTGGGTATTAAATAAGTAGTTCCCTGAGTTAGAAATGATGGTAATTCCTGCGGATTAGAAATAACATGATTAATTAATGTTGATAAGCACTCATGAATACTCCAAAACTTTTTAAGCCAGAAGTTCTGAACTCCGTCTGGTCCAGGAGATTTCCAGTTATGAAGCTCTTTGATGACATTTGAGACTTCTTCAGTCGTGAATGGTTCGTAGTTAGCAGTGACGTAGTGGTGACAGTTGTGCGTCGTATCTTCTATCCAGCCAGCATTGTTGTTAAAAGCAGCTGGTGTGGAAAGTTGATTTCCCCAAAACTCATGAATTTCTTCTTGGCTTGGGTAAGACTTGTCGACACTTTCTACGGTGGAATTGAGTTTTCGGTAGAACGCCTTCTCAGAGTTCTCAAAAAGTGCATTGTCACATTTTCGGCTGTTACTAACTTTATACCTTCTTAATCGTCCTGAATAGACGGAGAGTTTTTGTTTTAATGTATCCAGACACTGTTGGGCTGTGTTATTTTCTGGATCGTATCTCGAGTGTCTTGCAGTGCTCCGCATTATTTCTTCAGCTCTTTTAATGACTTTTCTACTTGTAACACCTCTTATATATTCTGTGACTTGACCAATATCCCTACGCAGTAATTCAATTTTTCCGAGAAGTCTTTTTTCCCAGGGTGCAATTCTGTTACCAGTCCTTCCGTTATTAGTACCCCGTCGTGTTCTGATCTTAACGCCCATTACATTGGCAATTGCTGTAGCTGCACAGTAGATTAGCATATGCAGATATTCCAATGTGTGGGCTTCTACGACATAATTGGGTAGGACTTCAGTATTCACAATTTGTAACAGTGCACCTAGTTTCTTACAAGAGTTTATTCGTGGTAGCGGTGGTCTGCTAAGTGGATTTGTTCCATTAAACTCTTGTACGGCACGAGCCATTTCGTTCTCTAGACTATCGCGCAACTCGTTGTTTTCCTGCTGTGTATTGTCAGGTTGAGTTTCTGGTATGGGAATCTCAGGAATCTGCTCATCAAGGATTTCATTAGGGACTTGATCTAAAACTAGCTCTTGGTTATTAATCTCCCGTTCGACTTCGCTTTTGATCGTATTGCGTCTAGTCTCTGGGATAAGGTTGTTTCTTACGATTACCCGGTATTGATCTGATACTCTTTGCTCCGATACTTGAATATCTGGGTACTCCCTGCAAAATTCGGCATACAGCTGTTGTCTGTAGCCGATCGTTTCTTGACCGAGGTTTGTCACCTTATAATAGAAGCGCAAAATGCTTTCGTTAATGGACACAGTCCATTTCATGCGCTGCCTCGGTCGTCCCGCTTGAGTGAGCGCCGGCTGATGTTCCGGCGCAGCACCTTCAGCGAGTGGAGCTCTTGCTGTTGTTTGGCTCGCTTGTGGTTGTTGTTCTTGTTGTTGGGCTGTAGCTGTTTGTGTGACAGGGGCCCGCCTCCTCAACACCCTGCCACCGACGTCCCGCATGCTGTCACGTCCAGCGTCGGCTCCAGACGTGCCCTGGCGATCCCCAGGCAGCGGCCCTAAACATAAACTATTAGTCTCCATTCTCATGGGTATGCATTTTATACCTACTGCCAGGTGTCAGTTTTTGTTCCACGGCAAGTATTCCTGCTACTCTCTGGGTATTGGCGCTACGAATACCCAGAAAGTATCCCCCATTCGCAGGGGGCCGCGCCTGATAGAAGAACTGACATAAAACTCCCACAGGTTATTATTATTATTATTATTATTATTATTAATTGGTCCAAAAAAAGGCCTAACCCAGACATCCAAGGTAAAAGTTTTACTCCAACACCAAATTGTTCTATATGGTCCACATATTACTCATTAAAAAGTTACACCATTTTGAGCGCCCGGTTTGGGGGGGGGGAGATGGGGGAGAAGTCGGTAAATTAGTAGTTTTTTGTTTTTCGTCAATATTTCTAAAACTACGGTTTGTCGTAAATAACTGTCTATACAGAAATGTTCTACATAAAATTTAAAACAAAAAAAGGTCCTATACATAATTGTTATAAAATCAACGGTTCCAGAGTTACGGAGGGTGAAAAGTGGAGGCTTTCGATACTTTTTATATTGTTTGGGCAATTGATGATGATTTCGGGTGGTGAGGTTGACGTTTCTTCAAGAGCTTATCACTAACATACCATCGGCCACTGAAATAGCAAATTTTATTTACAAAACGTTAAGGAAAATTTCTTTCATCAGTAATAATATTATAAATTGCCCAACAAATATAAAAAGTATCGAAAACCTCCACTTTTCACCTTCCGTAACTCTGGAACCGTTGATTTTATAACAATTATGTATGGACCTTTTTTGTTTTAAATTTTATGTAGAACAATTTTGTATAGAACGTTGTTTACGTTATTCCAGAGTTTTAGAAATATTGACGAAAAACGTAAAAAAAACTACTAATTTACCGACTTCTCCACCATCTCCCCCCCAAACCGGGCGCTCAAAATGGTGTAACTTTTTACTGAACAATATGTGGACCATATAGAACAAATTGGTGTTGGAGGAAAACTTTTGCCTTGGATTTCTGTGTTAGGCCTTTTTTGGACCAATTTTACTCTACTACCTCCGTAACTTTGGAACCGTTCATTTTAGAAGGATTATGCATAGTACCTTTTTTATTTCAAATTGAATGTAGAACATTTTTGTATAAGAGGTTGTTCATGCTAAACCGCATAGTTTTAAAAATATTGACGAAAAACGTAAAAAAACTACCAATTTACCGATTTTTTCGCCCCTCCCCCCCTCCCCCCAACCCGACGCTTAAAATGGTGTGACTTTTTGCTGAACATTATGTGGACCATATAGAACAATTTGGTGTTGGAGGATAACTTTTACTTTGGATGTCTGGGTTTGGGTCTAGTTATACCATACTAAGATACAGAGAGAAAATTAAAAAGTCAATGTATTTTACAAAATGTAACAAAATTGTAATTAGAGACAAGTTGTTTTTGAATAAAATGGATTATGTTCTTAATAACGAAAATAAGGGAGTCTAGGTGAAAAATATGAATTTTAATTTATATTAAATAATGATAAACGGTAACACAATTAATATTTGGTGGAATCCCCATTATTGTCAATATGTCAATACAACTTTGCAATCTTTGATTCATAGATAGCACCAATACGCGCGCAAAAAATGCATTAGCTTTTTATTTTTCAATACGCGCGAAATTTTTAACGCGCCCTTTGACATCTAGCAAATTCATACGACACTGCGATTTTACAGTATTACATTGCAAAAATTGAGTTGTAAACTATTCAGTGACTGCAGCTGTACATATCATCGTACGCATTTTGAAACATGTATTAAATATATCTGATTCATTCTAAAAAGTATTAACTAAGTTTTTCTTCAGGCAATTTTACTCTCTTAAGATCAGGACAATTTTCAATCTCATATTATAAATTAATATCAGTTGTAACACGTATAATTTTATCCAGTTGGATAACGAAAACAGGATTGACAGAAGATGTTAATCGTGCCCAGACATCTCGTAACGCGACAATTCGTAACGGGACAAGTGGTAACGGACAACTCGTAACAGCGATTCGTAACGGACAATTCGTAACGTCAGAATTGAATTATTCTGTTTATTTTTGTTAATGTGGAAACTAACTGTTATTACAGTTATAATTGAAATTATATTTATCAATTTAACGAATCAGTACCGGGATAAACATATTTAACACATTTTATATTTCGTGTTTCATAATAGGTGTATTAAAACTCTTTAAACACAAACAAATATTTAAATATAGTATTTTTACTACAAAAACGTTATTACGTAGGTCAAAATTTTTGACGTAAGAGAACTGTCAAAACATTAGAATGTGACTTTTCATTATTGCTATGTTTATTATAAACACGGCAATAATGAAAAGTCACATTCTAATGTTTTGACAGTTCTCTTACGTCAAAAATTTTGACCTACGTAATAACGTTTTTGTAGTAAAAATACTATAGATACAAACTTTTAACAATATTTTTAAAAGTTTATCCCTTTTATTGTTCCTTAAATTTGCATGTACCTATACAAAGGAATAATGAAGTAATTCGTGAAATCTTTAAGCCGACAACCTTCTTTAGACATTTCCAACTTTCTAAGTAAACATTTTGTAAAGGAAAGATTATAATTACCTGTTACTATAATAAACATTGTCATTAATTATAGCGTTGGGGTATTCAATCAACGAAATATGAAATGCGTTAAAAATGTTTATCGTGATATTGATTCGTTAAATTGATAAACATAATTTCATTTATAACTGTAATAACAGTTGTTAGTTTCCACGTTAACAAAAATAAACAGAATAATTCAATTTGGACGTTACGAGTTGTCCGTTACGAATTTGTATAGTTACGAACTGTCGCCGTTACGAACTGTCGCTGTTACGAATTGTCCGGTTACGAACTGTCGCGTTACGAGATGTCATGGAACCGATGTTAATATGTCAGAAAGGAATATTTGGGCTACAATGGAATAAATAAAGGCTCCGTTGCTCAGAATCGGTTCATATGTGGGGGTGTTTCTTTACATTTTCTTAGTACAGTTCACCAAGTATAGCTGAAAGTGTGAAATTCTCATTGCCTGCGCTAACAATGAAGTGAGAACGCACATACAAACGGTCTGGACCGTCAGTGCGAGTGCGAGGTCCGTCGTTTGACGAATGCGCATCATGACACAAGAATCTACAGGTCGAGCAAGTCTCGTAAATTTCACGATTGCGAGCCACGCTTCACGCAACCGTGTTTGCGTACTTGTGTTTCGAGTTGCGTGGTCGTGCGGAGCTATATTTACCAAATTAATCGTTTCTACTGATTCATAATAATTAAATCAATATGTCAATATGGCTACTGGGTGTAAAAGATAAATTTATTCTATCTGTTCTTAATGAGTTTTAGATAATTTTAGTTGTATTTCTTTGTAATTTTGTGTTGTACAAAGATTAATTTAACATTTTCTCTGGAAGTATTAATTTAGAAAGATAATATTATGCTTCATTCATTGGTGTTGTGTTTTGAAGTGTGAAATGCAAAGTATGTAATTGTGATAAAGTCAAGATAAAGTTCACTTTTAAACTGAACTAAAGAAGGTATCTGAGAGACAACAATGGTTAAATGCAATACAATGTACAGGTTTTGCTAGCGAAATGAAAATTTTCCTGTCCTGTCTGCTGTAATCATTTTATATCTGGTAAGTTACAATTACAACAGTAACGATTTTTGAAGATGTTAACATTTTAATCTTATAGGAAAACCAGCCGACTTAATCGATAATATCAATCTCCAGATTGGGTTCCTTCAATAAATATGGGCTATAAACACAATGAAATAAGTTCCCCAAAATCTAAAATGGAGTGGTATCAAAGGAGAATTAAAGGGAAAAATATTCATATTGAAATTATTTATAAGGCACTGGACTGTCTTAAATTCTACAATAATACTAGGTGGGTAAATGATTTTAGACATTTTTCATTAAGAGTAGATTAAGATTAAGTAGATTTTCATTCAGTAGATTTAAGACTTGTTTACAGGGGTAGAGTAATGATGCAAGTACTTGATAGAGTAGAGTAACTCTACCTGTAAAAATGCTCAGCACAGTAGAATAGCTGGTAGAGTGTATAGTTGGAGTTAAAGTAGAGTGACTGTGACTAGCAACCTATGGCAAAATAACTACTCTATGAAAAAATTTGAAAAATATATTAATATGTGGAAATTACTCTGTAATTATACAATATTTAAAAAACGAGCCTGTACCGCCATTAAGAAGAACAAAAAAATACACTTTCTTCAAATAAACTTTTTTATCCGATGCCTAGATTTTGTGTAATTTTGGAACTACTAATGAAATAAAAAATTTTAGTAGTTCCAAAATAACACAAAATCGGATAAAAAAGTTGTATTTGAAGAAAGTGTATTTTTTTGTTCTTCTTAATGGCGGTACAAGCTCGTTTTTTTATATTGTATTTAATTACAGAGTAATTTCCACATATTAATATATTTTTCAAATTGGGCTCTGTACCGCCATTCTTTATTATATTACGAATATGTGTGCCAAATATCTTGAAAAAATATTCAAAATTACAGCTGCAATCTTGGAACACATTTTCGCTACCTGTTGATCGATACTGTTTCCTCTTAAGATAGTTTTAATAGTTATTTATGATATAAGTATTAAAAGTACAATTTTAAGACGCGCATGTGAAAGTTAACTTGAAAAAATAATTTTATTAATGTTTTGACTTCCAAATCAGATGTCATTGTCAAAATACAAAATATTCATTATTATTAGGTTTGTTCTAGCAAACAGTCAAACTAGTCAAAAACCATCAGCAAACAGTTGGTCAGTAAAAGAACATAATACAGTCACCAGTGCGATCCCCTCTACTCGCGCTGATGGACTATTCGCTGGTGCTGATGGTCCACTATTCGCTGATGGTTTCAAACTGATGCTAGAACAAACCTATTATTATTATGCATATCATTATCTGTAAATAATATTTCTTCTGATTGTTAATTGTAAAGGATAGAAAAATTACCATTTATTTTATTTTTTTTAGAATCAGCTGAGAGAAGTGGTCTACAAAAAACCAGGAAGGAAACGGAATATGTGGCTACGAAAGGCAAAAGAAAGGTTTACAAAGCAAATGTGACACATTTTTTTGAAATATTTAGGAATATCAGTAAATTGCATTAAAAAAATGTATGAAAAGATTTTGTTCAATAAAAATGTTTATAAGTATTTATCAAGGATGTATTATTTGGTATGGCCACATATCGTCAGTGATGTAATAATACATCCTATCTGTTTTTTCATGAGTTTTGTAAGAGAGACTAAAAACTTGTCTTAGGGTCACCTCCTGTTTTCATATGATATTTTTTGACTTGTTTTGTAGTAAATTAAACTATCTATGAACTCAAAACAAGTCAAAACTTACATATGAACACAGGAGGTGACCTTAAAACATGTTTTTCCATCTCTCATACAAAACTCATGAAAAAACAGATAGGAGGTATTGTCACATCAGCAAGGATGTACAGTGATGAGTGCCCTAATAACCGGCAAAATATGGGCAACATATTTAGTTGTGAGATAAAAAGAAATGAAACTAGTCGAGCTGGGAAATTTAGCGAAATTAACCTTTAAATTTACGTTATATTGATCCCACCTTTACACATATCGGAGGAGTATGTCAACTAAAACTGTCACTGTGACAGTGGTAGTTTCCAAACTCGTCTGATACGTCTGAAGGTGGTACACAATCAATACAATCTAAATGTATAAGTTAATATCGCTAAATTTCCCAGCTCGACTAGTTTCATGTCTTTTTATCTCACTACTTAATACATCTTTTGTGCTATTTTGCCGGTTATTAGAGCGCTCATCACTGTATTTCTGGTATATCCAGGGAATGTCTACAAAATATATTTTGAATGTCCAGAGAACATTCGTGGACATTCATGGAATGTTCCAATAAGACATTCAGGTAATGTTTAAAATGCTGACACAGGATTTTCCTGGGATGTTCAGGGAACATGTTTTCGGGGATATTCCAGGAATTTTTCAATGTCTGTGTACCTTCTATGGACCTATATGGAATATTTTGGTGTTATTACCGCCGCACTCCACTTGCGATTTGTAATCAGGAAGATTGAACACATTGTTTCAAATACAAGTCAATCCATTTGTGACTAAATAATCATGGATTGACTTCTATTTGAAAGAATGTGTTCAATCTTCACAACTACAAATCGCAAGTGGAGTCCGGCGCTTAGGGCTACTTCCTCTTCGGTATTATGTATTATACTACAGAAATCAGGAACTTTCCTTCTAAATATATGTATGCATCTTGGCCATCAAACATATTCTTCCAAACATTTTTTTAAGGGGTTACATAGGTCTTGTGGGTAAAAAAAGTGACTTTTTAAAAAAATTATATCTCGAAAACTAAAATTTATTTTTATTTATAATTGGAACATGTAAAAGTATAGTACTTAAGGTAGTCTCAAAAAAAGTTTCAGCCAAAAATATTCATTTTTGTAGAGTTTAAGTTTTTTAGCGTTGGCAGCATAACTAAGTCCAGTCTCATCTGAAATCAAAAAGTTTCTTGTAGTTTATACCTCTGGCTAGAATATGAACGAAGGAATTAAAAAAAAATGAAATTTGAAGATTTTACATAAGTTTAAACACATTTTTGACCCCAATTTTTCTCATTTTTAAAGTAGTTTTTTTTATAAAACAAAAATGACCTCATCTAATAAAAAATCCTTTGTTCATTCACTAGCTAGAGGTATAAACTACAAGAAACTTTGATTTCAGATGAGACTTTACTTGTTATGCTGCTCACCGCAAAAAAGGACTGTTGTTGAAAAATTGCAGTCAACTCTACAAAAATGAATATTTTTGACTGAAAGTTTTTTGAGAGTACTATACTTTTACATGTTTCAATTATAAATAAAAATAATTTTTAGTTTCCAAGATATAATTTTTTTAAAAAGTCACTTTTTTTACCTGCAAGACAACAACAAATTGTTGATTTCAAATTGTAACAGTTGTTTTGCAAAGTATTCTGCCCTCTTGTATTTTCTGTGTTATCTTCATCATACAATTACTTCATCTAAAAACTTTCTGCGATATATTCGCAACAACAAAAACAAACAAAACAAAAAAAAAATAAAACAAAAGTTTAACCACCTTCACACCACAGAATCAAGATCAAGCAATCAAGTTACACAAATTTTCAAACACCTCACCTGACCCTGACACAGCGTCTCAAGTACGATTGCGGATTGCGCGAATTGGTAAATATAACTCCGCACGACCACGCAACTTGAAACACAAGTACGCAAACACGGTTGCGTGAATCGTGGCTCGCAATCGTGAAATTTACGAGACTTGCTCGACCTGTAGATTCTTGTCATCATGACCGTAGTTATTTTCACATTTTCAGCTATATTTGGTGAACTGTAGCTTGGAAATAGATGATATTGAAATGAAAATAGAAATATGTACTGAATAAAATATGGGGCGCCATCATCTTACCAAGAAAATAGAAGACATAACAAAAAAAACTTAAGAAAAGTAACTCAAGCAAAAAATTAACAAAACACAAATAATTATAGCAAAATACATACAAATTTACATAAAGATAAATATAACCTACCTTATTCTTTCTTACTTAGTTGATTCTTACTTCGTTGTTGATCAAGAGAAGGGTTTTAAATAATTAATAACCAAACATTCTTACAAATGAATCAAATTTATTGAAAAATAAAATAAATAATGAAAAAAGAAAATGATATGTACCTCGTTTAGGTGTTACAATTATAAGAGTGTGTCCAATAATTACATAGGTAATAAAAAAGGTTTACATTTTAAATACCTGGGTTGGTTTAGAATTCGTCCTGTTCTTGATTCTTTGAAGATGTCCAAGTCACTTCACTAATCACCTAGTTTGCAGTTTAAGAAAAGCATACAAGTAGATAGTACAATTTAGATTACCTACCTTCATGAAAATTTCCAGCAAAAATCATAAACAATACAATCGGCCTGTTAAAAAAATATGAAAAAAATTACGTTCAAAATGGCGTAGTCAAATATTTTTCACATTAATTTATGCTCCAAAACAGAAAAATAATGCAAATCGTTCATTCTTTGTAACGGTTGCAAAGATCAACTTACAATTTTGTAATTGCTCGTAAATCAGAGATTTACACTGCTTAACAAAGCCTTAAAATTTCAGATCGATCTATCAATTAATTTAAACTGTTTAAATTTAAATTGTTTATCCCAGGGGTAATTTCTTTGTAATAACAAAAGACATAAAATAATGAAGATATGGTAATTTTACTGGTTATACCGCACAAAAGACTTTTTCTGTTAATATGCATCTAAAAAAGTTAAGAAATCATTGTTATAACCAAAAGTTATTTTGAGAAATTACTGTTATTTTTACGTCTAAACGATTAGAATAACTTGTAACTATTACTCGTAGACGAACTGCTTTTTTATATTGATAAATCTGGCAGTTTTATCCGAATTTAAACAAAAAACGAGGTTATACTGTGAGTGTTAAAAGTGAGGCTAAAATAAAGATTATTCGGATCATTTTAAGGAAAAACTAGAAATTCAAACGTTAAAGAATGCCTGGTTGCACCTTCTTCTTCTTCTTCTTCTTCTTCTTCTTCTTCTTCTTCTTCTTTAACTACCGTGCCCAAATTTTAGGCGTGGCACAGTGGTCCAAAACCCGAAAAGATGGCCAAAATATGAAAGCGTTTTTTGATTGGCATGAAATTAGGCATCCAGGAGTTTTTGAGGTCGCTAATTATGCATCCGAAATCTAAATTGCAAAAAACAAAATGGCGTATGTAATATGGCGGGTTTATGTATTTTAAATATATGTAATACCGTCGAAATTTGATATCCGGGGGTTTTTAAGGTTGTTGATTACGAATCCGAAATAGAAATTTCAAAAAACAAAATGGCGGATGCAATGCTCCAATTTTTTTATTCCAACGTTAAATTCGATTATTGACCCTCCGTTAGTCGCTATCGGTGTCACACACCGACGACAGAATTATTCATTCGGGATTTACAAAATAACTGGTTTTTTCTATCGACACTTTCTGTACCTCTTCCTATTAACTAACCTCGTGTTCTACATTCTTACCTACTTTGGTACAGTTGTGCGAGTTTTATAGCTATTTTCGGTTCAAGAGTCCGTAGCGACTAACGGTGTGGTTATTACTTTATTGGCATAACTTGCAGTTCAGGTAAAGATTTAGCGTCTTATTATTGCATTTTATCGGTAAGTTTTGGTCAAATCTTATTTATAGATGTCCTTTGAAGCCGAACAAAATCGTTTGCTGGAATTATGGGAAATGGTTCCTAGCGAATATTTTTATATTACAAATAACAATATGTATATTGTTATACAAGGGTTTTTCATTTTATATCTGTTGTTTTTCAATAAAACATTTTCAAAAATATTTTTCAGTCATTCCTATACACAATATAAAATATTTGAATGAATTTTATAGCAATAACTATTTTTTTAAATTGTCGGTCTCTGACACCGTAGCGACTCTTGATGCTCCGTTAATCCTAGCAACTAACGGAGGGTTAAGCATATGAGAGTCAAAACTAATTTTTACTTTATTTTTCAACAATACTGTACCTGACCCTTTTATCTACGATTTTACCCTACGATACTGAAATAACTAAAGATCTACAGTCATAATAACTACCTGAATGCTGCGGCATGATCTGTTTATTCTGCCTTGTTAACGATTCATATTGAAACTCATAGCGCAGAGCGCTTGTACAAAAAATCCTCGCAAAACCAAAGGAGCAGATAGTAGCAGCTAATTGTTTTTTAATCTTAAAGAGAGAAATATAAGCTAAAAGTTGATTGAAGTAACATCTTGGATTCGATGGAATACATAACTATTTGGCTATCTGAAAATTTCATTTTTTCAAAATATATACTTTCTTATTACTTAACTTTAACTTAAAATCTACTAAATATAACACATATACAAATATTTTAATATTATCGGCTTTTATTAAATATGGCTCCACGAATATCCTCCATTTTGCAGAATTGAATTTGCGCACTTCGTTTTCGAGATACACGTACAAGACTGTGCGTATAAAATATTCGTTATTCTTAACTGCGCTTCTGTTCCGTACGAAGGTCAACTTTGAACTGAACTGGAAATTCAGATATAGGAGATATAACTCTAGGGTTGCCAACACTGAATAGGGAAACTTAATTCTCTTTTAGAAAATGTAATAATATTCTCGAAATGTTGATTTTTTTTTTACTTTTGGCCAGCTTTTCGGGATTTTGGACCACTGTGCGTGGGTAGATTCCATGACAATTTGCCGATTTCGTTCTCGTTCTTGCGTGGCATGTAACAATTCATCTGCTGATAAGCCATTCCATTGACTAAGGTTTCGGAGCCATGAAAATTTCTTCCTACCAATTGCTCTTTTTCCGTCGATCTTTCCGTTGAGTATTAACTGGTCGCACCAACAGATCTTAAGCTCCAGCTTAGCCCAGCTCAGCTTATAGATAGGGCTGCCTGAAGTCTCACTTAAGTTGCACCATAATTTTCGATTCTTATCTTATTATCAGTTATATCTATTATTATATTATGTATATTATTCTTATTATCCACAAGGAAGAATTTCCTGTTGCTGTCTGTGTAACATTAATTACAAGTAAATATGAAAAATTTGTCTTGGTAAAAGGTATATTTATTTAAAAAGCCCATAAAAGGGATACAAATATTAAAACAAAACGTTTTCGCTCTGTAACAAGAGCATCATCATTGTTACAAGAACATGCTAAGCCACCCAAAAATACTAAAGTTAAAACCTTTTAAAAATAGACTAAATGTCTTAGACACTGATGATGCTCTTGTTACAGAGCGCTTAGACATTTAGTCTATTTTAAAAAGGTTTTAACCTTTGTATTTTTGGGTGGCTTAGCATGTTCTTGTAACACTGATGATGCTTTTGTTACAGAGCGAAAACGTTTTGTTTTAGTCATGTGTTAGACATTTAGTCTATTTTTAAAAGTTTTTAACCTTTGTATTTGTGGGTGGCTTAGCATGTTCTTGTAACACTGATGATGCTCTTATTACAGAGCGAAAACGTTTTGTTTTAATATTTGTATCCCTTTTATGGGCTTTTTAAATAAATATACCTTTTACCAAGACCAATTTTTCATTAAATTTACTTATTCGCATTATAGTATATTGTAATTATATTATATCAATCCTTATCTTAATTTCGTCTTAAGCTTAAGATCTGTTTGTGCAACCAGGCATGTTTCTGTAACTACGGTACTAATTAATATATTTTGACCTTTTTTAAAATTCGTGTGTACTTTTTGTGTACATTACACATATGCACATATACACGTGGTTTTAATAATCTTATTAAAAATGTAATTGATTTAAGCTTTTAAAAAATGTTTCTATTGTGTATGTAAAATATTGTTTATTTCCATTATGTATGTAATGTACTTAGAATAAAACTTTAAGACTTTTTTTAAATAAAACTACTTACTTTTCTTAAGAGGAAACAGTAGCGATCAACAGGTAGCGAAAACGCGTTCCAAGATTGCGACTGTAATTTTGAATATTTTTTCGAATATTTCCAATTTGAAAAACATATTAATATGTGGAAATTACTCTGTAATTAAATACAATATTAAAAAAACGAGCCTGTACCGCCATTAAGAAGAACAAAAAAAAATACACTTTCTTCAAATAAATTTTTTTATCGGATGCCTAGATTTTGTGTCATTTTGGAACTACTAAAATTTTTTATTTCATTAGTAGTTCCAAAATGACACAAAATCTAGGCATCGGATAAAAAAGTTTATTTGAAAAAAGTGTATTTTTTTGTTCTTCTTAATGGCGGTACAGGCTCGTTTTTTTAATATTGAATTTAATTACAGAGTAATTTCCACATATTAATATATTTTTCAAATTGGGCTCTGTACCGCCATTCTTTATTATATTACGAATACGTGTGCCAAATATCTCGAAAAATATTAAAAATTACAGCCGCAATCTTGGAACGCGTTTTGGCTACCTGTTGATCGCTACTGTATCACCTTAATTACCATAAACAAATTAGCTGCGAGTTAAAAAATAATTCCTACTTTTTAACTAATCGTCCCAGAATAACTTTCTGTTTCTTTCAAATATGTGTAAAAATTATCAGCTTTTCAGATAATTATATAAAAATATTTTGACCAAGTGTAAACAGCTTAAAAGTTATTATAATTGTTAAGTTAAAAATATCACTAACATTACAAAACAATAATTATTTTTTTAAAATTTTTGTGGTGTTTATTAAATAGAAAAGACTTTACCTTTCGTAAGCTACTGGTACAATTATTATTAGACCAGTAAGGATCTGTTTTTAGGTGGATGTGAGAGGTGGCATTCAGATTTTTGCGGATAAAGTTAGGTGATAACTTCGTTAATAATAATTGATTTATGCTCCTCAAATATGCCCGGAACATTAATAAAAAAATTCAAATATTTAAAAATTTCGAATAACATCGATTTTTTTCTACTTTTTTTGTTTATAACTTTAAAACAATTCATTTAGGAACAAAGTCGTGTAGGAATAGAACAAAGATAATTAACTTTTCTATCAGATGCGATTGGTTAAAAATGTCTTAATTTATCACCCTTGCTGCAAAATAGCAATAAATATTCAATGATTTTCCATCGCTTAGGTTACACTTGGAATCTTCCTAATTCGCTTAGAAAATTTTTGTAATGTGCTAAAACCGAACACCAAATTTCATTAAAATTGACTTACTAGATTTTGAATAATAATTTTGCAATCTAAACTTTTTTTAAAAAATTAAAATTGTTTAAAATCTTGCACAACAGAAACTAGAAAATACAAAGATTTGTCAATTTTTTACATATAAAGAAGCACTCCACCTATCTAATTCACTTTACAGAATTGAAATCGGATTATTTAAGCAGCCTCAGCAATGTTTTAAAGTTATAAACAATTTTTTGGCTTATAAACAAATTAGTGCTGTGGCCAGGAGGGGGTGCTACGGGCTCCTTTATTTAGTTGGACTTACTTAAGATTTTTATGTATTTTTTGACCCGTAGAACACGATTTTTTTTTGGGTAACAGTTGATCCGGATGTCGATCAGATTGTTATAAACAAAGATCTTGAGGAATTACATAACATCGATTTTTCGCAAAATAAAACATTTTTTTGTATTTCTTGGGTAATTCTAAGCAAAACATGTTCTTACAAGTTTTTTCGTAGGATACATAAGTAGTTTTCGAGGTAAACGCAGTGGAACTTTCAAAAAATCGAAAAATTGCAATTTTTGAACGCGAATAACTTTTGATTAAAAAATAAAATAGCAATTCTGCGACAGCATTTGAAAGTTTAAGTCAAATTATACCGGTTTTAATTATTTGCATTGCTAAAAATTATTTTTTTTATTATTAAACAAAGCTATTTGTTTATAAGCCAAAAAATTGTTTATAAGTTTAAAACATTGCTGAGGCCCCTTAAATAATCCGATTTTAATTCTGTAAAGTGTATTAGATAGGTAGAGCACCTCTTTATATGTAAAAAAATTAGCCAACTTCTAAATGGTCTACTTTTTGTTCAGAAAATTTTTAAAAAATTTGAACTTTTTTAAAAACATTTAGATTGCAAATTTATTATGCAAAATTTATTAGGTCGATTTTAATGAAATTTGGTACACGGTTTAAATATGTTACAAAGAATTTCCTAAGAGAATTACTAAGGTGCCACCAAAGTGGTTAAAAACATTGAATAACAACAGGCGTATTTTGTCCCCTTATTTTGTATTTATTGCTATATTGCAGAAAAGGTAATACATTAAGACATTTTTGACCAGTCGTATATCATACAAAATTCAATTATCTTTATTTTATTTCTCTACGACTTTGTTCCAAAACGAATCGTTTTAAAGTTATAAGCAAAGAAAGCAGAAAAAATTCGAAGTTTTTCGAAATTTTTAAATATTTAAATTTTTTTATTAATGTTCCGGGCATATTTGAGAAGGAGCATAAGTCAATTATTATTACTGAAGGTATCACCTAACTTTAACTGCAAAAATCCGAATGCCACCTCTCACATCCAAAAATAGACGTTTTTTCACAGATCGTTACTGGTCTATACAGGGTGCCCAGAAACTCTACCGACAAACGAAGACAGAAGATTCTTCAGATAATTTTAAGACAATTTAACCCAATTCACTTAGTCCGAAAATGCTTCCTAAGGGAGCTAGAGCTCTTTGAAGATGGCGTCTTGTAATGAGTTTTTCTTAAATATCTCCAGAATGCTTCTGTTTAGAAAAACAAAAATTTGTACACGTATTTATGTTCCAGAGATAAATCTATTCCATCGATTACGAATTTTTAGTACCGATCATAGGCGTCCGGTTTGGGTAGGGTAACGGTTATTTTACCGCATAACTTTTTTGTCTTTAATTTTTAAGCATTTTTGACTCTGAATTATTAAATTTTGAGGTATTCTAGTACTAAAAGGTACTCTTGCTTTAAGTCGATAGGACAAACCGTTTTCTAGAAAAATCGATTTGAAAATTTTTCGTTCATTAAATTTCAAAAAAAAATTTCAAAAAAAGCCTATTTAGAAAGACGAAAACTGGTACATTTATTTATATTCCAGAGATGAATCGATTTCATTAATTGCGAATTTCTAGTACCGGTCATAGGCGTTCGTTTTGGGTAGGTCAACAGTTATTTTATAGCATAATTTTGTCTTTAATTTTTAAGCATTATTGAGACTAGATTATTAAATTATGATGTATTCGAGTACTAAAAGTTACTCTTGCTTTAAGTTAGTAAAATACATCGTTTTTTTTTGAAAATTTTTTTCAATTTTTTTTCAAATTCCACAAACGACAAACTTTCAAATCGATTTTTCTAGAAAACGGAGTATCCTACAGACTAAAAGCAAGAGTACCTTTTAGTACTAGAATACCTCACAATTTAATAATCCAGTGTCAAAAATGCTTAAAAGTTAAAGACAAAAAAGTTATGCGATAAAATAACCGTTGCCCTACCCAAAACGGACGCCTATGACCAATACTAGAAATTCACAATGAATGGAGTCGATTCATTTCTAGAAAGTAAATATGCATATCAATTTTTGTTTTTCTAAATAGAAGCGTTCTGGAGGTATTTAAGAATAACTAATTACATGACGCCATCTTCAAAGAGCTCTGGCTCCCATAGGAAGCATTTTCGGACTAGGTGAATTGGGTTAAATTGTCTTAAAATTATCTGAGGAATCTCCTCTCTTCGTTTGTCGGTAGAGTTTCTGGACACCCTGTATATCTTTATTATTTTATGTCTTTGTTATTACAAAAAAAATAAGCTTTAAAATAAACAATTAATGAATAAATTTTAAATTACCTGATGTATCAAGAAATTTTAAGGGTTAAATAAGAAGGATTAAAAGATCTTCCTTCATGAGCAATCACAAAAGTGTAAATCAATTGTTAGAATATAATAAACAATTAACGATTTTGCGTTCTTTTGCTATTTTTGGGGCAACGAATTAATTAAAAAAATTAAAATTAGCCATTTTGCAGGATTCTCTATTTCTTAACAAATAAAATGTTTATATTTATTGGCGAGGAAATTAAGCATCACACCTCTAACTTTTTTAAAGAATGAGTGACAAATTAAAACTGCATTGTTGTAGGCGGAAAATGACTTTTCCAAAGTGCATCTCAAAGTAAGTGTTCGAAAAATAAAAAATAAATAAAACGGGATAATTCCAGAAAGTTGGCTGTATACCATCTAGTTAAATGACTCAACGTGAAGTAAAACACTCCCTGGTGTAGTTGGTATATTATTTTATTAAAAAATTAAAATTTTAAGAAATCCAAAAGAATTACGTTCAGAACGTTTTCGGACTTATCAGTCTATCATCAGTGAACTCCCTGTCCTTGCAAAATAGCCACAATGCCAAACACTGGTTAGGTTAAATGTTCTAACTACATATACGCCAGTCAATGGGAGCAAGAATAGGATATTTATTACCTCCGAATTCTATCCTACTGCATGGATTTTAATGAAATTTTGGGCCTAGCATCTACTTATTTCCTAATTCAAAGTCTACCCTATGCCGATGTGTGCTTTTATCTTGGGGGTGGTTCCCACCCCTTCTTAGGGGTGGAAAAATTTTTGGTTAAAATTACCACGGAATTCGCTAGAGAACCTAATTCTAAGCATAGACTGCTCTGTAATTGTTTTTTTTTAACTTAATACTTTTTGAGATATTCGTGGTTGAAAATTGGCCATTTTCATTGAAACATAATACCTTTTCGAATAGTTTTTTGCGAATACCTTAAAAACCATGCATCTAACTAAAAAAACTATATTAAACATTTTTGTGGGTTATAAAAAAACAAAGAAACACTTGCCTTCATAAATCTTCTATGTAGTTATAATACAAAAAGAGATATGGTAGGTGAAAATAGTTTGTTTTTTGGTACATTCTCAAATTGGTGTATTCAACTTGAAATAACAGAGAAACGGTCAACTTTAGGTGTATAATGCTACCAATTCCTTTTGTAGTGCTTGAAAAGAACTTTAAAATATTAGAGGTCCGTTACATTAAAACTAAGCGAGATATGCGGCAAACAAAATTGATAACTAATGTATTTTAAGAAAAAATTAGAAGTAATTTTAACCCCCATCCACCAAAATGTAAATGCATCGTTTACCTTCTACAAAACCTTTTATTATAGTGTTATTTCTATGTCCAAAAAGTTGGACGGGTTTAAAACGGGTTGAAAAAAAAGATCAAATTATAGAGCGCATTTTTAAATTTTCTTAAAAATCTTCCTTTTTCTCCATTTAACTTGAAAATGGTAAGAGATACAGTAATGAAAAATAAACAGGAAATTTTCCGAAAAAGCCCTACATTTTTGTGTGGTATCTTTTTTTCGTATCTCTTATCTTTTTCGAGTTACATAGAGGAAAAGGAAGATTTTTAAGAAAATTTAAAAATGCGCTCTATAATTTAATCTTATTTTTTTTTTTCAAAAACCGTTCATTTTAATCCAGTCCAACTTTTTAAACATAGAAATAACACTATAATAAAAAATATTGTAGAAGGAAAACGATGTATTTAAGTTCTGATGGATGAGGGGTTAAATATGCTTCTCATTTCTTCTTAAAATACATTAGTCATCAACTTTTTTGCAGAATATCTCGCTTAGTTTGAATGCAATCGACATTTAATGTTGCTCATTTTAAAGGTCTCTTCAAGCCCTACAAAAGTTATTAGTACCATTATACACCTAAAATTGACAGCTTCTCTGTTATTTCAAGTTGAATAAACCGATTTGAGCATGCAGCAAAAAAACATACTCTTCTTACCTACCATACCCCTCTTTGTATTTTAACTAGAAGATTTATGAAGGAACAAATCTCTTTGTTTTTTATAACCTACAGAAATATTTTATATAGTTTTTTTGTTAGATGCATAGTTTTTAAGGTATTCACAAAAATCCGTCCGAAAAGGTGTAATTTTTCAATGAAAATGGCCAATTTTCAACCACGAATAACTCAAAAAGTATCGAGTTTTCAAAAAATAATTATAGAACAGTTTTTGCTTAAAATTAGGTTCTCTAGCCTCTTCCGTGGCTATTTTAACCAAAACATTTTTCACCCCCGAGAAGGGGTGGAACCCCCCCCCTAAGATAAAAGCGCACATCGGCATAGGGTAGACTTTGTTTCTTGAGCTATTCCCGACTTACTGTGAAAATATCAAGTAAATCGATGTAGTAGGATGGAATTCGGAACCAAATACCCTCATTGACTGGCCTAATAGCAAAAATTATAAAATAGTTTGGCTTAAAGAGGATGCCAATGGATTACTTCCAGCAACATGAGGCTTTACTGCTCTACGTTAACATATTTTTTGTTATTAGGTCTGCATTGAACCAAGTTTAGTATGTCAATGAACTTGATTAACTGAAAAATTAAACGATTAAACACATTGTATAGAACGGAAAAAAAAAAAAAAAAAAAAAAAAAAAAAAAAATTAAATAAAATAAAAAGTTACTAAGATCTAAACCTCCGCGAGGTTGAATCGGGTTTAGGTCTTAGCGCGATAAAAAAATATACAAAAAAAAAAAAAAAAAAAAAAAAAAAAAAAAAAAAAAAACTAAAAAAAAATAAAAAATGTAATAGAAAAAATGTTAAAAAATATAATAAAAAAAATAATAAAAAAAAACAGTAAAAAAAAACAGTAAAAAAAAACAGTAAAAAAAACAGTAGTACTAATAGTTTTAAATTTAGATACTAAGCATATATTTTGTAAAAGAGAGAATTCAAAACACATTGACTGGCCAGTTGGTTGCTTAAACCAGTGCCAATAAAACATAAACACACACACACACACACATTGTATAGAACGGACTAGGTCCAGTCCTCGATGACTTATTTAATTACTCGACATCAGTCAGATTTGACAAGTTGGTAAAAGTAAGTTTTTAACGTGTAATAAAACGAGAACAATTTGCCGGAATAATAAGCTTGGCCTAAGATGAAAATTTAGCAGTAAATTTAATTAACTCAGTGCCCAGAAGATTACAAGCAGTGATTAATAATAATGGAGCTATGACAAAATATTAATATTTCAGCAGTTTCGACTTTTATTGTAATATATTGTTATACTCTACCTTTTCTATTTATTTAGATTAATTAGCAAAATCTTAATTTGATTGATTATCCAATTATTTTATTTATTGCCTATGTAAAGACATAACTAAATTCCAATTAAATTTTCCATCAATTTTATTATCAGGGCTAATTTTGTATTTGATACAATACCTGTAATCTATGGCTTCTAGTATTTCTAGTTGCTTACTTCTTCCAGGGTAGACACAGGGAAATTGACAACACTCAAATTCATATAAATGTAATCTATTGTTTTTATCAAATGCCGCGTACATATGATTCAAAAATATTAAAATTTAACTTTGTTGCAACAATATCTAACTTAATAAATTAAAACTCTAACTCTGATATCTCCTTGTTTTGACAAAATTATTTATTTAATTAATTTCTTATTTACTCATACTAAATTGAATGAATTTTACTTTTCTTCTTTTGAATTGATTTCTCAAATTTGAAATGACTGACTGCGTTACAAAAAAATTGTTCAATAAACAATTAAACAAATATGGTCTTGATATAAATAACTTTTCTTCATTCATACAACTGATTTGACTAACCTTTTATTCTTCACTCCCTCGATTTCTGGATTGCGCTGTCCTTGATTCTCTCAACACGTACTCTCTGGTTGTTGCGAAAAAATCCCCCTCGTCAAAACTGCTTCCAAGAAAAGCACACAGGAAAATTAACTCTTCAACCGGTCGACGATTTGGTTTCAACTTGACTCTGCTCACAAAGGCTGATCACACCAACTCTACACTGATTCTAAACTTTTGAAAAACTCGGCTGCCTTCTCTCGATGTTCATTACACACTGACTTTATTTTTCTCTCAAATCCATACTCTCACATCCATTATCCCTTCTCCCGATATTTTTCATCCACTAAACAACAACCTCTCTCAAACCATTTATTTCTTAAGAAACCCAATATTCTTCCACATAACTTTTTCCAATTTGTCAAATTTCAAGGAAAATCATAATTAGTTATTTTCTACTCTCTACTTTTACAACTAAAAATAATACAGTTTGTATAACACATTAAGATACCTTCCCGGAAGGATCTGAAAAACGTTATTGTCCCGTCAACGCTCTCTCCACTTTCTAATCACCGAAATGTTTTGTTAATGTCCCGTCCATTTCGTCGAATAATTATCACTAATCGTTTTAATTTTTCCGAAACACTTGTTTACTAGTAAAATTAAATTCTAAACAAATTTGGCCATATACAGGGTGATGAAAAACTATCATTTCATGGTCGTTGATATAAATTTACTTTTTTTGAATTTCCTTAAAAAACAATTCCACAACAATATATACAGTGATGAGCGCACTAATAACTGGCAAAATAACGCAAAAGATGGAAAACAGTTTAAGTTGTAAGATAAAAAGAGATGAACCTAGTGGAGGTGTTAAATTTAGCGATAGTAACTTATAGATTGACATTATATTGATTGTTTCCCACCTTTAGACGTATCGAACGAATTTAAGAAATGCCATTGTCACAGTGACAGTTTTAGTTGACATACTCCTCTGATACGTCTAAAGGTGGGAAACAATCAATATAATGTCAATTTATATGTTACTATCGCTAAATTTAACAACTCTACTAGTTTTATTTCTTTTTATCTCACAATTTAATATGTTTTCCATCTTTTGCGCCATTTTGCCGGTTCTTAACACGTTCATCACTGTATTTAAATTCTACACTTGTTCACTGTAAAAGTTGTTCATTTTGTATTAATTTCAAATTTTAATTTTAATTTTTCCAGTGTGTTTTATTTATTCTAGTATCCCACAACTCAATACAGTTTTGTGCTATACTTTACGAGAAACCAATCACACCTCTCGATTTGAAATTAAACATAATAATTAAAGTCGTGTCTAGATTTATTATCTGTCATTATTAATGTCATCTCTGTCATAAATTATAATAAAACACGAATTAATGTAAGGGTACTTAATTGAAATGATGGAAAATTACAAAATTAATAGGAAAATTTTTTAGGATGCATGTTTAAATAATTTTGACTGACTAATCGAGAATGCTCGATGTTGTTTTAGTTTTTAGTATACCTACTAAAAACTTGCGGTCTGTCGCACAGCCCTGCTTTTAGCTGGTTTGATATAATAGTTTCGTTGAATTAGAATGACATTGTGACAAGACCAACTTACACAACTTGAAAAACGTGATTTTCGGTTATAGTATTTTTACTACAAAAACGATATTACGTAGGTCAAAATTTTTGACGTAAGAGAACTGTCAAAACATTAGAATGTGACTTTTCATTATTGCCATGTTTTTAATAAACATGGCAAACGTTTACGTAATATCGCTTTTGAAGTAAAAATACTATACAGGGTGAGTCATGAGGAACTGTACATACTCCTACCTCGTATAGAGACCCCTATGGGGAATAACAAATGACCATTAAAAAGTGTCTGCTCCCATTGTTTAATAATATACAGGGCGAGTTTCGCATTTTGACAGAAATTTATATTCGTCATAATTTTTGAACGGTCAGATCGATCTGTCTCTTATTTTGGTCAATCGTTACACTATTACCACCTAATCAACTGATTTATTTAAACTAGAAAAGAATCAGGTCCGGCTTTAAAAAATTAGTTCGTTTGGGTCTTGGAAAAAATTTCACCCTGTATACGCTTTTTGAAAACTCTAATATTAATTTTACAAATTAGACAAATAGGCAATTAAAATAACATTTTTATTTTTTTCCCCACAGGATTACTTAATTTTTAATAAAAAAATCAAATTTGACTATGAATTAATAATTTGGTAAAGTGAACCATATATTTAAAAAAAATTAACTGTTATTACAAAAATTAATTTTTTTAAACAAATATTTGATTTATGTTACCACCCAATCAACTGATTTATTCAAACTCGAAAAAAATCAGGTTCGGCTTTAAAAAATTAGTTCGTTTGGGTCTTAGAAAAAATTTCACCCTGTATACGCTTTTTGAAAACTCTAATATGAATTTTACAAATTAGACAAATAGGCAATTAAAATGGCTTATTTATTGTTTTCCCCACACGATTACTTAATTTTTTATTAAAAAATCAAATTTGTCAAAATCGCAATTTTACCACAAAAATAAAAATAATTAAACAACGTTTTTCTTAAAATTAAAAGTTTCACCATTTTATTTTATAACACGTCTAGATCTAAAACTCCCCATAACACTTCTCTTTGGACTCTATAGTTTAACATAGACGTGATCAAATAGATAAATTTTAAATTTTTTCACTTAATTTTTGCGCTTTAACTTTGCAGTTCACGAAGCTGCAACTTTTATTTTTAAAAATGCATAACTTTTACGAGAAGAAGACTGAAAGTCTACAACAATAATTGTCATAGTCTTTACAATGGTAAGAGATATGTGCTGCAAAAATTTCTGAAAAAAAAATTTAAATGGAACGTTGTAGCGAGTTCATCATTTTTTTTTTTCATTTTTAGGTTAAAATTCCGATTTTGACAAAATTGATTTTTTAATAAAAAATTAAGTAACCGTGTGGGGAAAAAATAAATATGCCATTTTAATTGCCTATTTGTCTAATTTCTAAAATTCATATTAGAGATCTTCAAATAGTGTATACAGGGTGAAATTTTTTTTAAGACCAAAACGAAATAATTTTTCCAATCCGGGCCTGATTTTTTTCTAGTTTGAATAAATCAGTTGATTGGGTGGTAACATAAATTAAATATTTGTTCAAAAAAAATTATTTTTGTAATAAAAGTAATTTTTTTTAAATAAAATAAAAATTTTATTTTTAATTCAGTTGCAATGCGAAGGCAAAACAATCTTACTTTTCAATTAGAATACGGAGCGCAGTCCAGTCCGTTGAATCGCGATTTTCTGCTCTTATTGGAGCCTCATCGGAAAGAACGTAGGCTTGTTCTCCATATGTTTCTCATGGAGAACAAGCCTACGTTCTTTCCGATGAGGCTCCAATAAGAGCCGAAAATCGCGATTCAAGGGACTGGACTGCGCTCCGTATTCTAATTGAAAAGTAAGATTGTTTTGCCTTCGCATTGCAACTGAATTAAAAATAAAATTTTTATTTTATTTTTAACAGACGGGGTCGTGAATTGTAAGTTTTTTGAATTCCCTCTTGTCTTCTTCGCTTCAGCATCCATTTGACTTGCAAATTTTAGAAGCCTTGGAGGTGTTACCAAGGAAATGGACCAATAAGTTTTCGATTTAAAAATCTTTTAGTAATATTTTAATATTTTCTAAATATTATTAATAATGCTATTAGGATCGAAAACTTCATCTTTCATTTTGTATTTTTTTTTATTCTATGGTTCACTTTACCAAACTTTTAATTATTATTCATAGTCAAAGTTGATTTTTGTTTAAAAAAATTAAGTTATCATGTGGGGAAAAAAAATAAATATGCCATTTAATTGCCTATTTGTCTAATTTGTAAAATTCATATTAGAGATCTTCAAAAAGCGTATACAGGGTGAAATTCTTTCTAAGACCCAAACGAACTAATTTTTTAAAGCCGGACCTGATTTTTTTCTAGTTTGAATAAATCAGTTGATTGAGTGGTAACATAAATCAAATATTTGTTGAAAAAATTAATTTTTATAATAAAAGTTAATTTTTTTAAATCTATGGTTTACTTTACCAAACTTTTAATTCATAGTCAAATTTGATTTTTTTATAAAAAATTAAGTAATCGTGTGGGGAAAAAAATAAATATGCCATTTTAATTGCCTATTTGTCTAATTTGTAAAATTCATATTAGAGTTTTCAAAAAGCGTATACAGGGTGAAATTTTTTCTAGGACCCAAACGAACTAATTTTTTAAAGCCGGACCTGATTTTTTTCTAGTTTGAATAAATTAGTTGATTAGGTGGTAATAGTGTAACGATTGACCAAAATAAGAGACACATCGATCTGACCGTTCAAAAATTATGACGAATATAAATTTCTGTCAAAATGCGAAACTCGCCCTGTATATTATTAAACAAGGGGAGCAGACACTTTTTAATGGTCATTTGTTATTCCCCATAGGAGCCTCTATACGAGGTAGGAGTATGTACAGTTCCTCATGACTCACCCTGTATAAGAGTTGTACCAGTTTTTTATGACGCGAAATGTACTCTCGGAGTTTTATGAAAATTCGTCATGAAAATAATTAAAATTTATTATCTCGGGGTTTTTGAGGTCGCTGAATACGAACATTGCATCGAAGATGCTGTACGAGTTACCTGGTATTCCATCGTATCTTAGATACCATCATTAGATACCATTAGAAAAATCTCATTTTCGTACTAAATTCTTAATAATTTAAAAAAACACACCGAAATTTCTGCCAAAAAAACATAGGTTTGCATTCTATAGGTATACAGGCTGATTCATTAAGAATGTCCAATCTCCGAGTTGTAGATTCTAGACCTCAAAATATTAAGATTTAACCAAAATCGCTTAAATAAAATGTAGCTCGTTACTGAGTTACAGGGGGTTTTATTTATAAATTTATTTTTAAAATTATTTTTACCCAGTGCTTTAAAACCATTTGGCATATCCTTGTCATACTTGGCATATAATGTATGTGTTACAATTTAAGTTGATTCTCAGTTAGAGTTGACTATTCCTAGTTCAAGTCAACTCCAACTAAAACGAGCAGTAAAAGTTGATTTGATAAATTTGAATCAACTTTTACTAGTTTGAGTTGACTATTCCTGGGTCGATTCAGTAAATGTTGATTATACGAGTATCATCTCACGTTCTTTTTTGATGACTGGCGTCTCTTTGTTTTGACCGTTTCAACTACTTATCATTATTTGAACATATAGGCCAGGAAATGAAGCTGAAAAAATGGCAAAACCTCGCAATTTTTTCGTCCAGCATCGATTTGTACAAAAAATTTGGAATAGATTCATTTTACCCTCTAGTTCATTTTCTATAATTGAGCCGTTGTACGCTTTTGGTTTTTTAAGGGTCATAACTACCCCTAATTGTAAAAAAAAATATAAAATAACATTTTGAACTTTAATATGGTCAACATTTGGTTTTTATTAGTTAAATAATGATTATTTTATGATTTAGGTCATACATAATATCGTAATATTTCGACCCTTAAAACTACCCTTGTTGGAGCTATATATAAAAAATTTATTTATCCTAAAATAATGATTGCGGCTTGCATCGATTTGCATAAAAATCTGGGATTAGGATCATCTCACCCTCTACTTCATATTCTATATCATGCTCAAGGGCGTTGATTATTTTTAGGGTGTAAACTACGCCATATTGTCAAAAATTATACAGTGCGCTGGAATAAGTGTTACGCCCCCCCCCCCCCACATAACTTATTTATTTTTAGCACATAAGAAAAACGCTCGGACAGGTCGATTTTTAAAATAATTATAGTATATTATGTATAGCATCAATGTTTAGAACTTTACGGCATCCCTCTTTAGGTGAGAGTCATAATTTTGACATTTTTGAATGGGAAAGTACATCATGTGATACCTCATTTAAAAGCTCTTGAAATGCTAATTACAAAAATGAATAATACTTGCACAAAATTTCGTTCCAATGCTTTTTAAATGCATTAATTTTTTTAATCTTGAGAAAACTAATAAGAATTTTTAAAAAATTTAAAGGCAGAATGAAAGATTACATTATTGTCGAAGGCGGAAAGTCTCTAAAAACTTCTATAATGTTTATTTTAATAAGTTACAGGGGTGAAAACGAAGAAAAAATTTAGTATTATTTTTAATTTCAAATATATCATTGAAAAGAAACTTTTTTTATTCTAAGAGACTTTCGGCTTTCGGTAATAATGTAATCTTTCATTCTGCGTTTAATTTTTCCAAAAATACTTATTAGTTTTCTCAGGATTCGAAAAGAAAATGAATGCATTTGACCGAAATTTTGCCCAAGTATTATACATTTTTGTAATCAGTATTTCAAAAGCTTATAATGAGGTAACACATGATGTACTTTCCTATTAAAAAAATCAAAGTTATGACTGTCATCTGAAGAGGGATCGCGTAAAGTTCGAAACATTGATGCTATAATATACCATGATTATTTTAAAAATCGACCTGTCCGAGCGTTTTGTTTATGTGCTAAAAATAAATGAGTTAATATGGGGAACACCTATTTCAGCGCACTGTATAAGAACATTGCATGCCTTAATATGGGTAAAATTTGGTTTTGATTGGTTAAATAATGATTGTTTTATGCTTTAGGATATAATATCATAATATTTTCATCCTTAAAAATCACTGTTAATGACATTGCAATTTTTATAAGTAATTTAATAGATCTACACAGAAAAAAAGTAGAATTACGCACAAAAACATTTAAATTAAAAACAATTAAAAAACAATTACACAAAAATACGAATTAACAAATACAAATAGTTTTTTAGTCATCTTCATCGAGATCGATGTCATCTTCGTCTTTTTCTATAACTGGTAGGCTATTGTTGCAATAATCCCCCGAGCACCCAGAAAATGTGGGAATGCAGTATAACGTATAACCCCGATTCTCAAAGAAACTAACCAATTTATTTACTATAATAAACACAATTGAATAATTCTACAAAAATTGTCAGATCACATGTTATTTCCTTCGAACTGTAGAACACACTGGCGAGAAATCAACGAAATATACATACATAATATGCACACATGAGCAGATGTTTCTTCTTTTCTGTCCTTCGATTTGAATGGAGAAAGTGGAATATATTATAACGTATTACTGCCAAAAAACCGGTTCTGTCAAAAAAGGGTGAAAATTACGAAATTGCAAAGAATCATTTTATCTTTAAATTCCAATGTTTCAAAATTTTAAATAGGTTAAACTTCTTGGGTGTATTAATAAAACATATTAAAAAGAATTACAGAAGGCCGAAGATCAATTTTAATTAGGGGTGTAGTTAGGGGGTTGTTTTCATTGATTTTTTCGTAGAAAAAAGTAGGTACTACCGACTTATTTTGATCATAAGTCGCTCAATTTTTATGCTAGTAACATTTTCTTGAAAGGTCTAAAAGTATACCTACTTGAAAAAATATTCTGTAAGTTTTTCTCGAAAAATGCAAAGTTTTTCCGTTATTTGGCTTTCACTATTTCAAATTATGCATTTGACGGAAAAAGCTAACCTTTATCATGCCGTATTTCAGTTTGTCTTTGTTTTATAAAAATTATAAAAACAGGATTTTGTTTGTGTTTCTAAAAGATACAATTTTTAGCGCTACAGTTTTTTCATTAAATGTATATTTTTGAGTTATTCTAAGAAACCCTCTAAAAAGGTCGATTTTTTCATCGAAAAACTGTTACTTTCAACCGCGAGTAACTCGAAAATATTAGTTTTTTGAAAATAACGTAAAGAACATCTGTTTCTTAGAATTACATTTTCCATCGATTTCCATGGTTAACATGTAATGAAAAATGCCCGCCCCCGACATGGGGTGGCAACCACACCTAAGGTTTTAGCGTACAGCGGCGTGATATAGAAAATGATCCTTGGGCTAATCCCTACCTTCTGTGAAAATTTCAAGTACGATTTCTAGTAAATCCATGCTGGAGGAAAAAATTGCGAGCCAAAATGCTTTATTTCCTGGCCTAATATCCAGTAACAATATTTTTAATTTCTAGAAACGGTTGTTTGTGTGAATCAACTTTTACTAAATGGCATTGGGAAGAGTATACTTTAACTAGTTGGAGTCTACTTTTACTAGTAAATGTTGAATAAAAATCTTCATTTTATATTTATAATCAACTTTTACTGAAACCAGCCGTTTGAGTTGACTCGAACTAGGAATAGTCAACTCCAACTGGATAATCAACTTGAACTGTAACATATGTACTGTACGTCCTACTAAATTATGATAAATAAACGATTCTGGCTACTACCAGAGGCGGACGATAGGTGATAATGAATGGTTTACCCTTCTCAAATTCTACGCCACTGGGGAATTGCTAATTTAGCGTAATATTTCGATTCTCGAATACTTTTTATGAAAATAATACACTCTTCATTAGTAACGTTAAAGTCATTAGTACTCGAGATATTTGAAGTTGAAAATGAAACGGCACAGCTATTTTGATTAATGTATTGTGCCCCTTCATTTTTAATTCCAAATATCTCGAAAACTAGGTAATGATTTTATCGGTATGAATGAAGAGTATATTATTTACATAGAAAGTATTGGAGTATCGAAAATTTGAACTAAAATAATAATTCCGCCAGTGGCGTAGAATGTGGAAAGGGTCATCCATTCACTTTTTCCTGTCGTACGCCTCTGGTAGTAGCCAGAAAGGTTTGTTTAACATATTTTAGTAGGGTGTACAGTACCTACACTTTTTGCCAAGTATGATAAGGATATGTCATATACTTTTAAAGTACTGGATACAAAAAGTCAATATTTAAGGAATAGGGATGTTTGATTTCAAAATTTAAAAATAATTTGTACCCACTACTTTAAAAGTATTTGAAATGTCCTTATCATATTTGCCAAGAAGTGTAGGTACTGCACACCCTTCTAATTTATGTTAAATAAACGTGTCTGGCTACTACCAGAGGCGTACAGGGGAAAGTGAATACAGTTGAATTCTGCGCGACTGATGGAATTACTATTTTAGCATAATTTTGAGATTCCCCATTACTTTCTACGTAAGTATTGTACTCTTCATTCATAACGATAAAATCATTAGTTTTCGAGATATTTGAGGTTAAAAATGAAATAGTTACCTACTACATTAATCAAAAAAGTTGTGCCGTTTCAGTTTCAACTTCAAACATATCGAAAACTAGTGACTTAATCGTTACGAATAAAGAGTATATTATTTACCTAGAAACTATCGAATAATCGAAATATTGTGCTAAAATAGCAATTCAGTGGCGTAGAATTTGGATAGGGTAAACCATTCACTGTCCCCTGTCGTACGCCTCTGGTACTAGTCAGAGACGTTTGTTTATCATAATTTAGTAGGGTGTATACGGTAGCTACACTTTCTGCAAAGTATGACAAGGATATATGGAATAGCTTTAAAGTACTGGGTAAAAATAGTTGTTAAATTTTTTAATAAAACACCCTGTAACTTAGTAACGAGGCACATGTTATTGAAGTGATTTGGGTTATATCTTAATATTTTGAGATTGGACATTCTCAATGCATCACCCTGTATATTAACGAAAATGTCATCAAATATTGGCATGTCTTGAGTCCGCTTAAATTTTGCGTATTTTATTGGAGTAAATTAGGTATTATTTATTTTAATAATAATATAATAAAAGCGAAAATATTCATTCATGGGCAACACTCCAAAACAGTCATTTACTGACCTATTTTACTTGCAATCAAATATATCGCTAATATTAGAAATATATATTGTTTAGATTACTATTACCCATCACTTTGACATTAATAAACGTCAAATACGGTTGCATCTAAAATAGCTCCAGAAAAAATTAATTTTTTAGTAGTTTAACTTAAATTAATTTTATAGTGGTTTTAATTATCATTGATAAGAAGTTTCAGTCCTATGGGTTAAACAGCCTAGGCTTCTTTTCACGGTGTTTAACTTTTGTGTGAACAGTTTAAAATTTGGCCATGGTTAAACGTACCTAAATATTGACATTCAGCTCGCAGTTTTTGTGACAATTAAAACATTTAAATTTCATCGTGGGTAAAAACATTTACATATTGTAGAATAGTGATACAAAAGTGAAAATATTCTCCCCAGATGGGGGAGAATATAAAAAAGACGCCAGTGTGCGAACTAAATACTGCTGAAGTTATTAGTGATAGTAATCAAGACATGGATACAGGAACTATCACCACAAATTCTTCTGCTACAAGGGAGGTAAAACTTTTTAATATTAATTGTAATAGTTACGACTTTCAAAATTGTTGTGTTTATGTTGAGAAGACCAATGATCAGAATATTTCCCGTTTGCATCCAATGGTTGTTGCAGATATTTTACATCAAAAATTAAAGATTAATAATATTAAGCAAATTAAAAGTATAGGAAGAAACCGTGTTAAAGTAATCCTCAAATCTATTTTGGATGCAAACAATTTAGTCAATAATAGTCACTTAAAGGACGATAATTTAAAAGCGTACATTCCAAATCACCTCTTGGAAATCAAAGGACTGATACGCGATGTTGATACCAAATATAATATTGACTATTTGAAAAAATATATGAGCTCTAGTTCACCAATTATTGATATTAAAAGAATGCACAGGAAAGTAGAAAAGGATGGAAATACAGAATACGTCCCTAGACGTAATGTTATAATTACTTTTGAAGGCAATTGTTTGCCAAACTATGTTGTGATAAATTATGTATTTTTCCAAGTGGAAAAATTGTTGGGTAAAGTGACGCAATGTTATAAATGCCTCAAATATGGACATATTTCTAGACAGTGTAAAGGTACACAGGAATACTGTATACAATGTGGACAAATTAAAAATGACATACATACATGTGATGAAACAAAAAAGTATTGCATACACTGTAAAACTGATAAGCATATATCGATCTCTAAAAACTGTCCTTTTTTCGAACATCAAAAAAAAATAAAAAATATCATGATTGAACATAAAATCTCATATTTGGAGGCAAAAAATTTGAGTGACTCATCATTTTCTGGTCTTATTTCTAATAACAGATTTGAAATATTGTCAAATTCAGACAAAGAATTTCCAAAATTAACTAACTCCTCTGAAGTTAGTACATCTCCTTATTTCAAGCCATTGAGGCCTCACCTACAGAAACTCAAAAGTTTTAGCCAACCAAGCTGTAGTACATCAAGCACTGAGTATAGTGCAAATAAAAAAAGAAAAGTATCATCTCCAACTTCCGAAGATCCTACACCATATCTCATCCCTTTCAGATTTGGACCGTCTCAACCTTTACCTCCCTTAAATAAGGAAAGTTTTCCTAATACAGACAATGATAAAAATAAGTTAGTAGATTCCTTAGTACTTCTTTTCTCAAGTTTTATTCAAAATATTAATTGTTTAGAAGAGGCAAAATCACTTGACATGAATTTGTTAGCCAAAGGTATTAATAATGTTCTAGATAATATTTTAAAAAATAACTCATCTAATGACGAACAAATCTAAACTCAAAATAATACAATGGAATGCTCGATCAGCTGTTGCTAACAAAAACAGCCTTATTAACTTTTTAATAACCGAAGATATTGACATAGCTTTAATAAGTGAAACTTGGTTTAAACGGGATGTTGTATATATTTATAGAGGTTATAATGTGATACGCGAAGATCGCGATGACGGCTATTCTGGAGTTGCTATTTTAATTAAAACTGGTATTCCTTTTGAGCGCATAACAATTAAAAAAAATTATATTCAAGACTTGCTTGCTTGTGGTATTAAAATCAACTATAAACAAAGTTATTTAAGTTTACTCTCTGTATATAGGTGCCCAAAAACTAAAACCAAAACCGAAGATTGGGATAAGTTATTTTCTCAACTAAAACACCCTTGTATCATTGGAGGAGATATGAATGCACATAATTCTTTGTGGGGCTCATATAAAAATGATAATATAGGCCATCAAATTGTGGAGACAATTCAGAATTTAGATTATGTAGTAATGAATAATGGACAACCAACTTGCCAAACGAGTCCAGGAAACTCAGATTCCATGATTGATGTCACGTTTTGCTCACCATCCCTTTTTGATAAAACTTCGTGGTCTGTAGATCTTGATACCTTGGGATCAAATCATTTCGTTATAAAGGTTGTGATCGATGTCTTGGGAACTAATGCTAATACCATTTATCCCAGTACTAAGTGGAACATTAAAAAAGCAAATTGGTCATTATACTCTCAGCTTGTTGATACCTTATTAAACGAAAAACCTCACACATCCTTAAATACCCAAGAAAAATATAATTTCCTTATTGACTGTATTAATGAAGCTTCTAAACAATCTATTTCTGAATATAAACCATTTAAATGCAAACGGACTCCCCCTCCGTGGTGGGATTCGGAATGTGATCAATCCGTTGCAGAAAGAAAGAAGGCATTAATAAACTATAAAAACAATTCTTCTCCTGAAAATTTTTGTAAATGCAAAGAAGTAAATGCTCGTGTCAAAAAATTCCTGAAATTAAAGGCCAAACAAAGTTGGGTTGCATGGTGTTCAAAATTAAATAAACAAACTCCATCTAGTCTTATTTGGAATCAAGCAAGAAAAATGAATAGGAAAAAAGTTAATTTTTCATTACCTCTAAGTAATTCATGGGTAGACGATTTTTTCGATAAAATAGCTCCACCTTACGTAAATAACCAGTTAGATGTTATTAATTCTAAAACGCTTCGATCTGATCAGAATCATTTTCTCCTTACACCTTTTTCGAGAACTGAATTAGAATTTGCCCTTGATAATCGCGTTAGTACCTCACCAGGATACGATGCAATCAAATATCCTATGATACAACATTTACCAGATAACGCAAAACAATTACTTTTAAATATATTTGACCAGATAATTATTGAAGGCAACAGCATAATAGATTTTAAGCGTATTATAGTCGTTCCTATTCCCAAACCGGGGAAAGACCCTAAATTAGCTGAAGCTTACCGACCGATATCATTATTATCATGTATATTGAAGACTCTCGAACGGATGGTTAAGATTAGGTTGGATTGGTGGCTAAGGGATCAAAATCCTTTACCCGCTAACCAACATGGTTTTAAAAAAGGTTATGGAACTTTAGATTCCTTAACAACTCTTGTTGTAGACATTCAGAACAGTTTTTCCAGGAACAGTTATGTGCCCGCTTTATTTTTAGACATCGAAGGTGCTTATGACTCTGTCTCTCTTTCAATTCTCCAAGAAAAAATGATTACATTTTTTAATATTCCATCACAGTTTGCTTCTAACATTGTAAACCTGTATAAAAATAGAATAATTTATTTAAAAAATAATCATACTCTTATAGGCCCTAGACTTAATAACAAAGGATTACCTCAGGGCTCCGTTTTGAGCCCTATTTTATTTAACATTTACACAGCAGATCTACACAACATCACTATTAACAATATTGCATTTAATGTTGTACAATATGCTGACGATTTCTGTTTGTACACAGAACACAAGAAATATCAGCAATCCATTGAAAACTTGAATAGTGTCTATGGTCTCCATAAAAAATGGTTTATTGAAAATGGCTTTGAATTATCATGCAGTAAATCACAAGTTTGTTTATTTACCAGACATAACTTTCCTAATATTAGCACAATCACCTTAGGTGGGCATAAATTTTCTTTTAAAAATAAAATTAAATATCTTGGAATGATACTCGACCAAAAATTGACCTGGAAGTTACATATTGACGACATGTTGAACAGGTGTAATAAGGGAATAAACTTTCTTAAATCAATTAATAGAACTTGGTGGGGATCGGATGTTGAAGTAAGTTTATTATTTTATAAAGCTTACATACGATCTATTTTCGATTACGGCAGTGTTTTGTATGGATCAGCAAGTAATGCACTACTAAACAAAATCAACGTTTTACAGAATTCAGCCTTACGAATATGTCTAGGAGCTATGAGATCCACTCCAGTACAAGCTTTATATTTGGAAGCCTTGGAACCTCCTTTAAATCTAAGACGAAGTTTTCTGTCCAAAAAATATTTAATGAAAGTATACTTAATTAACCCTCTTCTATACCAAAAAATAGTGACTTTAAGTTGCCATGATCTAACCAATAAATATTGGCAAAAAAAAGAAATCTCCCTTACTGTGTGAAGCTTATAATCAAAATATAGTACTCTTAAAAAATATAGATAAAACGAACGACTTATTCAAAAACTACGCGTACTCTTCTTTCTTTTCTCCTACAGATATTATTGTACCAAATTATAGTGAAAACATATATTTAAATAAAAATATTCTTTTATCCATAACGAATAGTTACAATGAGTCAATAGCTCTATATACAGATGCGTCTAAATCTGCAGATGGAACTGGATGCGCCTTTTTTATACCATCGGGACATATAGAAAAGAAATTCAAACTGAAACCGGAGACTTCGATTTATACAGCAGAGGCTATTGCAATATATGAAGCTTTACTATATGTAGCTGAATTTGATTTCGCCCATATTATAATTTTGTCTGACTCCTTAGCAGTATTGAAATCTCTTGGTATATATGGACCCCCAAACATCCAAGACTGCCCATACATTTATAAAATTAAACATATTAAACAAAATCTTTTAACCAAAGGAATCAATGTACATTTTATCTGGATTAAAGCACACGCAGGATTTGAACATAATGAGTATGTCGACTTATTAGCCAAAGAAAGCGTTTCATCCGATACCAGTATTCTACATAAAATAACACTGACTGATAGTATAATCTCTTTCAAGTCAACACTGCATCGGGAGTGGAGCTACCAGTGGAAGGAATACTCTTTTGTGAATCAAAATAGATACTCGTTAATTCAGCCCGATATTCCCAAATTTCCTTGGTACAAGTCTTGTAGAGCTTCTAGAAAGTACATAACTTCTATTATTAGAGTACGATTCGGGCACGCATGTTATCCAAAGCATTTATTTAAAATACAGGTTTTGGATAATGATAAATGTGAGCATTGTGAAGAGGAAAGTGATTTAGATCATATATTTTTTGGTTGTTCTAAAAATACAATTTACTCATCTAAATTAATAAATGATTTATTAAAATGTAAAGTAGCAACTCCTTGGAATATACTATATTTATTATCACTTGGTTCTGTAGATGTATACAACTCTTTAATTAACTTTTTAAAAGACAGCAAATTATCATTATAATTCCCTTAAACATTTTTAATTAATACCTTTGGTAGTTAGTAGTTTTAGCTGTTAAGCTTAGTGTTACTTAATACCTTTTAGTTGTTATCTTTGTTTTAAACCTGTTTTGTATAACTTGATAACTTGTATTCCTTATGTGTCTGGCAGTATGACGGTAAGTCTAAGCCAAAATAAAAAAAAAAAAAAAACTATTACCCATAACTTAGTGATAGTGTATAAACGCGGCTTCGGTAAATACAACTAAACATACAATTCTGCACAGACATTTGCTACTGGGTGGTCTCCGCATATATATATATATATATATATATATATATATATATATATATATATATATATATATATACTGCCGGTTTGCGGATCTAGATTTGTACTGACTTCGAATACCGAAAGTGTTTAACATTCCCGCAACCAAATTACCACAATTTAATTACCCCTCTTTACATGTATTTGCAAGTAGGTGGCATGGATTTTCGGCAGTGTGGTCGTTTTGTTTGTTAGAAATACAGGGTGAGGCAGATAAAGAGCCAATTAGAAATATCTCGGGAACTAAAGTAACTTAGTTATGAAGATTTGAATTAAGGAGTTTTGAAGAGTGAACTATTTAATGAAAATATTTTCATCTCTTTTCTACTTCCGGTTATACCAGAAGTTGCTTATTACTTCGATTTTGTTTAATGAGACACCCTGCATGTTTTCACATTTTTGGATTCTCCTCGATGTCTTATTTTTTAAAATATCTTTTGGTTTCTAACCAAATAGAATATCTCGGTAACTAACTCCGTATTTAACTAGTTTAAATTAAATTCAGAAAACGGAGTTGGAAAAGATTCGTCAAGACGCTACTTTAAATGAAAAATAGTTGAATTACGAATTACGTGGTTCCTGAGACACACCCGGCCAAAGAGGAAGAAAATTGAATTTCAGAGCTCAAAATCGGTATACGCAGAAAACGTACTTTATCAGCATCCAATGGAGCAATTTTCTTCTTTTTTTTTATCTCACGTAACTGGAATAGAGAGACCTTAATAACGTATTACCACATTCCAAAGATTCTTTAAGTTTAATGGACTGTTTTATTATACATACGATAAAGATTTTCAAGATTATGATATGAAGGTCCTATGTGCAATCTAAGTGGTTGAAGAATATTGAATAACCAAAAGCATATTTCATCTCCATTTTTGTATTTATTGCGGTTTTACAGCAGGAGTAATACATTAAAACATTTTTTTCTATAGTATTTTTACTACAAAAGCAAGATTACGTAGGTCAAAATTTCTGACGTAAAAGCACTGTCAAAACATTAGAATGCGACTTTTCATCATGGCCACGTTAATGTCATTACTTGTCAGATATTTTTCTTTGTTTTTGTTTACTATAAAAATAATATCTATAATTCTTTATTCTAATTAATGATGTCAATCGGATTTCATATCAATTGCCGAAATATATTAATCATATACCAAAATATTTGAATTGTAAATGAATGAATAATTATTAGAATTAAATTTGTGTAGCACAGCCACGCACAGCTAAAATACAACACCGACACGGAACTGCCCGATCTTGTATAAGCGTCCACATGGTATTAATAAGAAAAACGTAATCGCGATTACATTGAGAATTTTAGAATTATATTAATTAAATAAACAAAAACATTTATTATTATCAATAATATAAGTTTTCTAAAACAATTATTTAAGTTCAATATTCCAAAAAATAATAATTTTAGTTAAATATTTTAGACATTCGTACACTACTCATACATTCAAACGCAAATGACAGTTCAGTGTTGCTGGTTGCGGTCAATTATGCTGTGAGCTGTGAAATAATCTATTTAATGATTATACCGACACTATGATAATATTGTTGCTATTTAATATATTTCGGCAAGTAATGAAAACCAATTGACATCATTAATTAGAATAAATAGTTATACAGTATTTCTCATGATCATCTTTCAGTGCGTCACAGTTTTTCGATTTCTTTCTAACGCATTAAATTGTATGTGACAGAAAAAAGGCACGTCGGTGATTACATTTCGTCGGTGACATTTTTATAACATTTATTCTAGTTATTCTAGTTGTCGATAGATGGCACCATAATAAAAAAATAATTTTTTTTAATTAGATAATAATATTACAAATATAATCTGAATAATTTATAAGACTATACAAATCAAAGAAAATACCATTTTATAAATGCAAGAAACACTTTTGATTTAATTATTTATATGGGAAATAAGTCACAATTAAAATGAAAAAAATAATTTTATTAACGTTTCGACGCCCAAATCGGGTGCCGTTGTCAAAATACAAAATATTACTGTAATATTTTGTATTTTGACAACGGCACCCGATTTGGGCGTCGAAACGTTAATAAAATTATTTTTTTCATTTTAATTGTGGCTTATTTCCCATATAAATAATTAATCATAAAAATGCCACAAGGAAATAGCTTCAGAACAACTTTTGATTTGTTTCTATTCCAAATTGAAAATAAAATGTGACAACTGTCAGATTTAAGTAAAATGTCATGTTAGAATAAATGTCATAAATGTGTATTATCACGGACTTACCCTTTTTCCTATCATTTGTTAGGCACTGAAAAATGATCATGAGAAATACTGTAGATATTGTCCTTTTCATGATCATTTTTCAGTGCGTCACAAATGATAGGAAAAAGGGTAAGTCCGTGATAATACACATTTATGACATTTATTCTAACATGACCTTTTAGTTAAATCTGACAGTTGTCACATTTTATTTTCAATTTAGAATAAAAACAAATAAAATGTGTTTCTTGCATTTATAAAATGGTATTTTCTTTGATTTGTATAGTCTTATAAATTATACAGATTATATTTGTAATATTATTATCTAATTAAAAAAAATATTTTTTTAATTATGGCGCCATCTATCGACAACTAGAATAATCACAGAACTAGAAGTAATCAACGACGTGCCTTTTTTCTGTCACATACAATTTAATGCGTTAGAAAGAAATCGAAAAACTGTGACGCACTGAAAGATGATCATGAGAAAAATAATATTATTTTTATAGTAAACAAAAACAAAGAAAAATATCTGACAAGTAATGACATAAACGTGGCCATGATGAAAAGTCACATTCTAATGTTTTGACAGTGCTCATACGTCAAAAATTTTGACCTACGTAATCTTGCTTTTGTACTAAAAATACTATATTTTCATACTAAGTATAATATATCAATTATGATGTCACTACCTGTATCATAATGAACTTCATTATGATACAGATTTTCATCAAGATACAGATTTTTAACCAATAGAATCGCGATAGGGTATTCGCGATAAAGGTGGCACACGCGCTGTGACTAATGGCGAGTTAAATTTATACACTTTGACAGTTCTCAATATGTAAACAAACTGTCAAAATGACAAACTAATTAATTTATTTGCGTTACAAAATAATAAATTTGAATATATTTTTGGTTGTGAATGATCATAGAAAAAATCATGTACACAACTTGCGTTTAATTATTATTATGAAGCTCGTACTCTATACGAAACTCGCCGCTAGGCGGCTCGTTTCGTAACTGTCATACTCGCTTCATAATGACCATCATTAAATGCTCGTTGCATAATATACTATTATTTCATTACTACTTTGCTCCGAAATGAATGGTCTTAAAGCAAGGAAAGTAGAAAACAACGATGTTTTAATAATTTTTAAATATTTTATTTTTTTAATTTTATAGCAGATATCAATATGACACAACTTTTTCTGAGAAAATCAGAATGCCGCCTCTTGCAATTCTTCTATTATTAATGATAACTCTTGATTCTGACTCTCTATCGTGCGTCCCACCTTGACTTTATGGCCAACAGTGATGCCAAATTTGATCAGAAACAGGTTTTAAGCAAACATACTTTTTTCTGCAGGATAACTATTAATAACTTCTTCTTCTTCTTTTTTGTTTTTGGTTTCGCTGCAAGGCGATTACCAGCACGATTTATAAGCGATCTTGACGTAGTCTGGCTCTAAGCCATACCAAAATCGCTGACTATGTTTTTGTAAGGAAGCTTTTGATGAGGTGTGATGATTATAATTAAATGAGATTAA
Source organism: Diabrotica virgifera virgifera (assembly GCF_917563875.1). Taxonomy (NCBI): domain Eukaryota; kingdom Metazoa; phylum Arthropoda; class Insecta; order Coleoptera; family Chrysomelidae; genus Diabrotica; species Diabrotica virgifera. The sequence goes on from NC_065444.1 coordinate 133,001,561, forward strand.
TTGGGTCAGGTTCAGTATGATTAAAAATTAAAACATAAATTAAATGACAAATAGCAACATAATATAACACGGATACATATAAACAGTTGAGCCTTGCAATTTGTAAGCTTATTTTGTTAATTGCTAGAAAACGCATTGCAGTTTATAAGCTTATTTGGTTAATTGCAAGAAAACGCATAATTACATTGACTGATTCTTCCGCTAAAGAACTTAGAATATTGTATATAGATAGCGGTGTTTTGAAGTTCATGGAAATAAATTTTGTGTATATATCAAAATTAGGAATCACATTAATCGGGCATTCAAAAAAGATGTGGTTTAGATCCTCGAGACGACCACATTCACAAAAAGGATTATCTTTTATATTCATTTTATACAGATGTTGTTTTGTTAAACAGTGGCCTGTGCGCATTCTAATGATGGTGGTAGTATGTCTTCTATTTCTATATGGAAAATTTGAATACCAAGGTTTTGTAGGAAAGAAGTCTTGAATTGTTTTGTATTGCGAAGTCTTCTTCTGGGCTAAAGATTTCCATTTTTCTTGGTACTCTTTTGTAATTTTTCCTCTGATGATTGATAGGGCATCCTGGGAATTCAGTTGTACTTCCATGGGTACATTCAGGTCTCTTCCTATTTTTGCCAGTATGTCAGCCTGGGTGTTACCAAATATATTAGAGTGTCCAGGTATCCAGGAAAGGAGAATTTTGGTACCATTCTCATTGGCTGAAGATATAAGTTTCTTTGTTTTTAGGGCCCTTATATCTGCTGAAGCAGATATGTTAGGAATTAATATTATTGACATTTTATGGCTGTCAGGGGTTCTAAAACATTTTTTTTTCGAAACATACCTTTATGTAAACCAAATAAAAATAATTTTGTATAAAACACTTATATAATAATGTATTTAAGCGCATAAATATGTTAAACCTTAATAAATACGTAGGTACTCACAGAAATAATTAAAATACATTTAAACTATATTATATTTTAGCTTCTTTGTATAATCCCGTCTTCCTCACTTTCACTGCCACTGTCGTAGGGTGTAAACACATTAAAATGACATTAATTTCATCTTGGAAATCAGTCATTAAGAATAACAATAAACTGCAATTAGGATCCAAATTTTCCAAATAAGCAGTGAGTTACCCAATACAATGTTACCAGTAATAATTTTAAGCTTATTTAATATTCTTTGTTATAATTTAATTTAGGTAAACTGACCATTAACAATTATACTTTATTTATTCTCAACTATAGGACCTGGTAGGACAATATAAAACTTTACTTAAACTTGACTGGCAATCTATTTTATATTTTTCTTGTACTTCAGAACTGTCTATACTGTCAATACATAAATTAACAACCTAGAACAACATCCACTTTTAATGTTGAATATTCTAACATTCTTAACCAAAAAAAGTTATTACGCATATCGATTATAAAATTGCTGATTACTTTTTGAAAATGACTATCACTCACAAAAAAAAACAATGAAAAATATTGTTTTACTTGACTGTAACGGGTTAGTTTTAATTTAACATTTTTAGGGACCTACATTTTTAGGACCTTGGTAATGTCCGATTGGCTTTTTGAAGAAAAATTCTTTTGAAGAAAATCGGAATTCGGAATTTAAGTTCTTGGAAGAACGTGGAGAGGAAGACTTATAATACTTGGTGGGAGACGCTTGGTGAAATAACGTTTCACTCTGTATACAAATAATGTTCGGTACACAAACCAATCCTAGATCTCAGGAGTGACCTAACTGGTTCCTTAAAAAGCCGTTAAATCTAAAGGTTTACCGCGCTTTTCTAGTTTTAACAGCACAGTTCGCTACTAGCCCTCGAGTAGAACAGTTCGCTATCAGTCCTCAGAAAGAACAGTCGCCAGTCGCTTAATATCGTAATCTTCATGCCGCTAAAAATAACGCAAAATCAATGTTGCCAGTATTATTCGTAGCCTAGAACATTCCTGTACGCAGCAAACCTTATCGTTGTAGTAGTTATACAGTGAAGTGAAGTGACAGTCCAACGTCAGTGTTATACGTACGTCAGTGGCATACGTCAGTTATACGTACATTACGATCCTAGTTTTTTTATTCACCATTCTTCATACAATAAAATTTGTTACTTGTAAACCGCTTTTCTTTCCAGCCCATGGCTGGTGGTCCTTCGATCTATTCTTAACTACGCCCTTTCTCAACCAACGCTTAAGCACTACATGTCGGTAAAAGAAATTGATATTAGTATGATCCACGATAGAAATGATTTATGAAGAAATGTAATTAGGAAACCGAAGCTACATAATTTTGGTTAAAGTCAACGATAATTAGAATGATACATTAAATAGAGGGAAAACAAAATGCATCCCTGCCGAACTCATTTGTTTTTATAATTGTCTAGATAGTTTTTATTGCCGTTATTTATTCTGATACATGGAGTGATTTCAATGTGCGTTACTATTACTAATAGGCCTGGATCCCGCGTACCAAAAAAGGTTATTAATAGCAACCTGAAAATTTGTTAATAGCTTAACGGTGTCTAATAGTCGGACAAACTTTGACAATTGGGAACACTGGAACACGCGAAGTTTTAATTATGGAACGTGATTTTAATTGGAACTTGTCATTCTGACAAGTTTATGATTGTGACAATTAGCAGGTTTTTAAGTTTATTCAATAGCAAACTTTATATAATATATGAAAAAATGTTTGTCCCATAAATATATTGGGCATTTTAATAAGTCCGACACTTAGAATATGTCAAATGACAGGAATTATGTTCGTGATAAATAGCAGTCTGATTTTTGCATGAGAGTTTATATTAATGATAGGGTAACAAATCAATTGGAAGTTCTGTCCGACAAAATACGTGGGACGTTTTCGTAGTCTGACGTTCTAAACTTTTAACCTCTTCCACAATTAAAACTTCTCTTGTTCCAGTGTTTCCGTACATCAAAATTTGTCCGACTGGATACCGTTAAGCTATCAACAAATTTTCAGCTTGCTATTAATAAACTTTTTTTTTGGTACACGGGATCCAGGCCTATAATATTAGCTATATCATGTACGTTCAGTTTAGACTAGACCAAGTTTACACACAATCTGCATGACGATTCATGCTGACAAAACTGTAACAGGTTTGAAATAATTAAATTTTTTGTATTATTTCAAATAAAAGTGCATACTTTCAAGAATACTCTCTGAAAATTGCAGATTGGTCGGAGTAAAATTACCAGAGATACAGCGTGTTCAATATCCCTACCTTCGACTCGCTTTGCCGCGACTTCGCGCCAGCACGCTTGAGTTTGAGCGTAGTGAGAAACGTTAAACAACTGTTCGCCTTCGCCTTCTCTTTTGTAGATTACTCAGCGATTCAAAAAACATATTCGAATGTGTATCACTTTACGATTTGGCAGACAAATAAGATGCAGTTGTCAAAACTTTAAAAGCATTTTTCTCAAAACTGCTTTTTCAAATGCGGTGGACATTGTAACTGAAAAACTACTTGACCCATCTACCTGAAATTTTGATTAGCTTTTCTTTACGACATTTCGTGAGCTAACAACGTCGAGATATTTTTTGTTCTGTTTTTATTTTTTATTCAACAATAATAAATATGTATGTTTATTTTTTGTCAAAATTTGTCACCAATACCGAATATATTTTTGGTATTGAATGACTTATTTTTCAATATTGTGTGGATTGATTTTTTTTAATATTCTTTGAATTGTACTTAATATTGTATTTAATTTAAAAATAAAATAATTCTACCATAGCTTCGAAAAAAATCTTGTCGCATCCAGAGAGTTATAAATTTGGAAACATATTATCATGCTGACTAATTTTTTATAAAGCGAACTTATTGTATTTATATGGAGCTTATTGAAAACCACAATTAATCTAAGGGCATGGGCGCAAATATTTTACGGCTATCTTTACAAGGCAAATTACGTGTAGTAAAATTCTCACTGGTATGGATATGTAAACATTACTTGACAAATGTCATCATTAACTTTAAAGAGATGGCTTTTGAATGTTCTTGGATAATTGTTACTTGTATAATTGCATTATTAATTCAGTTAATTAATATGATAATTTTTTCACTAACTATGTATTCAGTGATTGTAATAATTTATATACTGTACAACAAAAACTAATACTCAATCGAGAAAAGAGGAAAAGTGATAAAGTGATTTTTTAATAATATGGTGTCATTTTTTCGAATCCTGACAAAATTAATAAATTATTTTTAAAAAATTTAAACGCAGAATGAAAGAATCAATTATTATCGATGGCCGAAAGTCCCTTAGAATAAATAAAGTTTCTTTTGAATAAGATATTTGAAATAAAAAATCACACTACATTTTCTCTTAGTTTTTCACCCCTTTAACTTATTAAAATAAACATTATAGATGTTTTCAGGGACTTTCGTTCCTCGGTAAGAACGTAATATTTCATTCTGCGTTTAAATTTTTCAAAAATACTTATTAGTTTTCTCAGGATTCGAAAAACATGAATCCCATTTAAATAGCATTGGAGCCGAAACTTTGTACCGATCCCCTTAAATCCCTTCGCAATTTAGATTGTTGATCTAAAAACGATTTTTCTCTCTCTTCAATATCAGGTTCGCCGAATTTATTTCAGAAAAATCACAATGGATATTTAAATGCCAGTTGAATTAATAAATCGCGTTTGTTTAATAAAACTGGACTAAATTAATTCATGAATAATGACCCTTTTGATGATTTTTTGAAAAGGCAAAAATATTTAATGTACGTATTTTATAATTTGTTGGACACTGTTAACTATTACCTAAAAATAGTTAACGTTTTTTATTTTATAATAATAATTTTTTTAGTATAAAACCAATTTTTTCAGATATTCAGATATTTTCAGATATTCAACCAGTCAGATATTTTTCAACCTCAGCAATATAAAATCAAAAATGTATAGTACTAGTCTAAGAGCTGGAATCGGATTTTGCTCGTGATAAGTAATGTGGACAAATTATACGGGGATATGTTGAAATAGTCGTGTACATCACTTTCCCACACAGGCGGAAACCAGAGCGCGGGGGATAAGGGTAGTTATAAGGGGTCAAAGTCGCGGTTTTTATTATTTTTTTTTGTGACGCTTATGATCGAGATAGTGCACCAAAATTTGGGAATAAGTAGGTCAAGACGTTACTAAGTAAAATATCCAGGGGCGGAATGCTGAGTGGGGAACAAAGGGGTGGTGGGCAGGGGTGAATATAAAAATTATAAGGCGTTTTTTGTGACGTTTTTGATTGAGATAGTGCACCAAAATTTGGGAACAAGTAAGTCATATCGTAACTAAGCAAAATCTCCAGGGCTGTCATAATTTCGTCATATTTCGGGGCTTCATATTTCTGTAACCATTCTTCTTCATGTGCCTCATCTTTTAAGAACATTGGCGATGCTCCTGGGGTAGAAGAGGGGTAAACAATTATTAGGTCGGCAATAAATTCATAAAAACCTAGCAGATTACTGTGGAATTTTACAAAACTATTTTTTTTTCAATTCTGCTATGTTGAATATTAAGCTACTGGAATAGAACCCATTAAGGGTGGATTAGGAGTGAAAAGTATTTAAAGTGGTAATAAATTCGTAAAAATCTAGCTGTACACTCTGGTATTTCAGAAACAATTGTTTTTGAAATCTGCTAGCTTCAATATTAAGCTAGCATAATTGCTTCCCTTAAGGGCGGTTTAAACTGTTAGGTGAAAAATTATTAGGGTGGTAATAAATTCATAAAAACCTAGCAGTACACTCCGATATTTCAGAAACATTTTTTTTTAATTCTACTAGTCTGAATAGTAAACTAGCGCTACCATAATCGCTCCCCTTACGGGTGGTTTAGAGGTGAAAAATTATCAGGGTGGTAATAAATTCGTAAAAAACTAGCAGAACACTGTGTTATTTAAAAACATTTTTTTAAATTCTCCTAGCTTGAAACCTTAGGCTAGAGAATCGTTCACCTTAAGGGTGGTTAGAGAGGTGAAAAATTATTAGGGTCGTACCTAATAGTAAAAAATTGGTGAAAAAATATGACGTAGGTTAATTTGGATTCCGCTCATGTGGCCCCGCTAGCTTAATGGTCCCTATAAAATCCTTTCGGCAGGAACCAATAATCGTTTGTCATCGAGCCGTGGTAGGTACTCTATATCTCACCGTATAGTCGGAGATATAGAAGCGTATTTTGCTCGTGATAAGTAATATGGACAAACTATACGTGGATATGTTGAATTAGTCGTGTATATGACTTTCCCACACGGGCGGAAACCAGACCGAGGGACGAGGGTAGTTAAAGGGGTCAAAGTCGCGGTTTTTATTATTTTTTTTGTGCCGCTCATGATCGAGATAGTGCACAAAAATTTGGGAATAAGTAGTTCTTGACGTTACTAATTAAAATCTCCAGGGGCGGAATGCTGAGTGGGGAACAAAGGGGTGGTGGGCAGGGGTGAATATAAAAATTATAAGGCGTTTTTTGTGACGTTTTTGATTGAGATAGTGCACCAAAATTTGGGAACAAGTAAGTCATATCGTAACTAAGCAAAATCTCCAGGGCTGTCATAATTTCGTCATATTTCGGGGCTTCATATTTCTGTAACCATTCTTCTTCATGTGCCTCATCTTTTAAGAACATTGGCGATGCTCCTGGGGTAGAAGAGGGGTAAACAATTATTAGGTCGGCAATAAATTCATAAAAACCTAGCAGATTACTGTGGAATTTTACAAAACTATTTTTTTTTTCAATTCTGCTATGTTGAATATTAAGCTACTGGAATAGAACCCATTAAGGGTGGATTAGGAGTGAAAAGTATTTAAAGTGGTAATAAATTCGTAAAAATCTAGCTGTACACTCTGGTATTTCAGAAACAATTGTTTTTGAAATCTGCTAGCTTCAATATTAAGCTAGCATAATTGCTTCCCTTAAGGGCGGTTTAAACTGTTAGGTGAAAAATTATTAGGGTGGTAATAAATTCATAAAAACCTAGCAGTACACTCCGATATTTCAGAAACATTTTTTTTAATTCTACTAGTCTGAATAGTAAACTAGCGCTACCATAATCGCTCCCCTTACGGGTGGTTTAGAGGTGAAAAATTATCAGGGTGGTAATAAATTCGTAAAAAACTAGCAGAACACTGTGTTATTTAAAAACATTTTTTTAAATTCTCCTAGCTTGAAACCTTAGGCTAGAGAATCGTTCCCCTTAAGGGTGGTTAGAGAGGTGAAAAATTATTAGGGTGGTACCTAATAAATTAGTAAAAAATTGGTGAAAAAATATGACGTAGGTTAATTTGGATTCCGCTCATGTGACCCCGCTAGCTTAATGGTCCCTCTAAAATCCTTTCGGTACTCTATATCTCACCGTATAGTCGGATATATAGAAGCGGATTTTGCTCGTGATAAGGGGGACAGAGGGGTGGGGGCAGGGGTGAATATAACAATTATAAGGGGTTTTTTGTGACGTTCGTGATGGAGATAGTGCACCAAAATTTGGGAATAAGTAGACCATGACATAACTAAGTAAAATCTCCAGGGGCGGAAATCAGACCGAGGGACGAGGGTAGTTATAAGGGGTCAAAGTCGCGGTTTTTATTTTTGAAGTTATACTTCTTTAGGCGCGATTGAGATTGAGGGTGAATTTATATTGATCTGCGCGCATGCGCACACCGACAGTTTGGTATTAGTCTTTATACGGGCTCTGATTGGGTGTTGAAATGATCTGTCAATAATTGTTCAATATGGAGGTTATCGGTAAACAAAAATGTGGTATAATATATTAGTTTTTATTGTTGTGAGGACAGAAATAAAATCAAATTTATAATTATAGTGACTTTTAAAATAGTTTTGAAAAGCCACAGGTACGTAATTCTAAATGTTTCAGTTGTATTCCAATAAAAAATTATCTTCATACCTATTTGGAAAATGTAAAAAAATAATGTACTTACCTAGTACTTGCTATGCTATACCCCTAGTAGGCAATGCTTTAATTTACATAATCTGATTACGAACAAACTTTCTACAAATTTTCATCTAATGTATCGTTTTCTTACTCTATATATTGTTGTATTTTAATTCGACAAAAATTAAACTAATAAAAATTCATATAAACAAAATGTCAAAAAGTTGTTTAGTTTGTGTATATTCCCACATGACGTATACGCGAAGGTGGTGCAATTTGAAATCGCTTTGACTCTCGTACGGCGGGATACACGGGAAGTAGGTTCAAGCCCAATGCAAGTTATATCATTTTTTTTTATTTTTTTTTATAGATTTTATGATTGTAAGTATATTATTTTATAATTTTTTTCAGAAAATACGTATTTAATTAAAATTTTTGGCAACAATTATTGTTCAGAAATCATTTGTGGCATTTTTCAATGTGTTTGTGTGTATTCTATTCTTTTATTTTTTAAATTTTTGGTATTGTTTTAATAAAAATTTTTGGAAAGTAGTAGAGAAACTGTTTAAAGTATATTGATTTCGTTGAAATCATATAATAGAAGTATAACTTCTTACGTGCGTACAAAGTACACACATTCTTTTTTTTGTGCCGCTTATGATCGAGATAGTGCACTAAAATTTGGGAATAAGTAAATCATATCGTAACTAAGCAAAATCTCCGGGGGCGTCACAAAAAACACCTTATAATTTTTATATTTACCCCTGCCCCCACCCCTTTGTCTCCCACGCAGCGTTGCGCCCCTGGAGATTTTACTTGGTTATGTCATGGCCTAATAATTTTTATATTTACCCCTGCCCCCACCCCTTTGTCTCCCACGCAGCGTTGCGCCCCTGGAGATTTTACTTAGTTATGTCATGGCCTACTTATTTCCAAATGTTGGTGCACAATCTCGATCATGGGCGTCACAAAAAACCCCTTATAATTTTTATTTTCACCCCTGTCCCCACCTCTTTGTCCCCACGCAGCGTTCTGCCCCTGGATATTTTACTTAGTAACGTCTTGACCTACTTATTCCCAAATTTTGGTGCACTATCTCGATCATGAGCGGCACAAAAAAAATAATAAAAACCGCGACTTTGACCCCTTTAACTACCCTCGTCCCTCGGTCTGGTTTCCGCCCGTGTGGGAAAGTCATATACACGACTAATTCAACATATCCACGTACAGTTTGTCCATATTACTTATCACGAGCAAAATACGCTTCTATATCTCCGACTATACGGTGAGATATAGAGTACCTACCACGGCTCGATGACAAACGATTATTGGTTCCTGCCGAAAGGATTTTATAGGGACCATTAAGCTAGCGGGGCCACATGAGCGGAATCCAAATTAACCTACGTCATATTTTTTCACCAATTTTTTACTATTAGGTACGACCCTAATAATTTTTCACCTCTCTAACCACCCTTAAGGGGAACGATTCTCTAGCCTAAGGTTTCAAGCTAGGAGAATTTAAAAAAATGTTTTTAAATAACACAGTGTTCTGCTAGTTTTTTACGAATTTATTACCACCCTGATAATTTTTCACCTCTAAACCACCCTTAAGGGCAGCAAATATGGTAGCGCTAGTTTAATATTCAGACTAGTAGAATTAAAAAAAATGTTTCTGAAATATCGGAGTGTACTGCTAGGTTTTTATGAATTTATTACCACCCTAATAATTTTTCACCTAACAGTTTAAACCTCCCTTAAGGGAAGCAATTATGCAAGCTTAATATTGAAGCTAGCAGATTTCAAAAACAATTGTTTCTGAAATACCACAGTGTACAGCTCGATTTTTACGAATTTATTACCACTCTAAATATTTTTCACCCCTAATCCACCCTTAATGGATTCTATTCCGCTAGCTTAATATTCAACATAGCAGAATTGAAAAAAAAAATAGTTTTCTAAAATTCCACAGTAATCTGCTAGGTTTTTACGAATTTATTACCGCCGTAATAATTTTTTACCCCTCCACTACCCCAGGATCATCGCCAGTGTTCTTAAAAGATGAGGTACATGAAGAAGAATGGTTGCAGAAATATAGGCAAGAATCCTTCAAATGCAAAGTTTAACAAACGCCAAGTTTCATGGTTCTCATTTGTTCTTGAATTTGAATTGCTGAACTTTATTAGTGAATATATTAATTTACCCTTTATTTCAATGTTTGTTTTATTTCGATTTTCTTTGGAATATTTCTTTATTCCATCTTCATCATGCCATTAATTAATATTCTCATAGGAACAATGTAAATACATACCAATAATTTTTTTATTTGTTTCAGTTGGGGGTAATTTTTCCAACTAGCGACAAACTTACCAACGGTCATAAGGACTTGTTCGCCCCATGCGTCCAAGCTATCAAAGAAACTCTCGCCGGGGAACCGTTTCGGGAATTTACAGCATCCATGTACTTTCATCGGTACTTACAATGGAAATGGCTGGAGTCGCAGTCAGTTACTTACAAAACCTTTCGGATGTACAGGGTACTCGGGAAAGGCGGCTTCGGAGAAGTCTGCGCCTGTCAGGTATGTTGATTTTTTTCTTGGGCGTTAAATATATTCGTGGATGTACGTAAAATAGGTTTCTACCTAGTGTAATCTTGATTATGAAAGGAAACCGAAACCATTGGAAGGAAATCAATACCGAGGTAACAAAATATGCACTATATTAATTTAGAATTTCGTATTTTCGAAATAATTTAATTATATCCGCTAACGTTAACTATTTCAAATCTCTCTCAAATTTACCGTTTTTAAATTTTTATTTAATTAATTAGGTACAGTACAACATTACCGCCATAGCCCATATTCTCTTTTTTTTTTAGTTACTGCTTGTTTTCGTTGTTGATTCTTGAATGGTCTGCACTTATATATAATATAAAGTGCAGAGTTTATATTATAACTATATTATAGTACTTTCACTCTAACTTTTCCCATGCATAAAATTATTCCCGAATTATTTTTTATACTAGGTCTCTTTTGTACTCACAGAAACTAGTATCGACAAGACCATGGACAAGAAACTTGTCCATAGAAACCACAATAAGTTAAACAAGGATAACAACATGGCATGTCGTTGATATAACTTTTCGTTTCACTTTGTTTACTTTAATTGACAGGTTTGTCTATTTTAAGTGACAGTGCCATTAGCGCAGGTGTTGGTTATTATTTGAATTTATTGTTTATTGCTTTTTCAAATTATTTAACTTTTAGTCTTTATATTATTATATGTTACTGTAATTTTTATTTTCAAACATAATTATTGTTACAACTACTGTCCTCTCTTAATTTAATTACTTCCGGTAAGTACCTATTTATTCTTTAAGGAAAAGTGACAAATACCTCATATTTCCTATACGCTCTGAGCTTCGCTGGTGTCGCTCCTGGCGGATTACTAATTCAAGTTTCACTGGTAATTTTTAAATTCATTATTTAATTGTTATCGCTTAATATTTACAACGCAAAATAGTGATTAAATTGTAATCGATTTTTTTTAGATTTTGCTAATCATTTTGACGTTCTATTGATAAAATATGAATTTCTTACTTCGGATACTTTCACAATTATCGTGTAGATGGCGCAGATTAATTTATAAGTACATATTATGGAACATTAAAAAAACTTAAATTCAGCATTTAAAACGTAAGTATATTTAAGGTAAAAATATATACAACAGCTTTGACCAACTAATATTTATTATAATTAATGTTTTTAATTTTAATTTTAAATTGATCACTTTGACATTTATGTCAAATTTCCGGTAAACGTTTACAGACTTGCCACTACTGGCGCTCGCGAATTTGTAAATATCCCCTCTACGTACGAGCTCACAGCGTATAGTTCTGTCGAATGGAACTTATTTGTTTATTTTCGAGAGTACTGTTTACTTTTTGTTTTTTTTTTGTAATTTATTTATTACCATTCTATATTTCTATCTATCTAATCAGCCCTAAACATCCATCCTTGGATATAGGCCTCCTCTTCCTTCTTCCATGCCTCTCTATCTTGGGCGATTTGCATCCATTTTGACCCAGTGTGTTTCTTCAGGTCATCTGACCATCGCATCTGTGGCCTTCCCCTTTTTCGTTTGTGGTTCCATGGTCTCCAATGTATTACCATCTTAGTCCATCTTTCATCCTTCTGCCGTAGGGTGTGTCCGGCGAACTTCCATTTAAGCTTTGCTACTTGGGTAGAGACGTCTTTCACTTTTGTTTTGTTACGGATCCATTCGTTTCTTTTCCTGTCTGATAATTTAATGTTCAGCATTTGTCTTTCCATGGCTCTTTCTGTCTTTGCTATTTTTTCCATATTCTCTTTTGTAAACGTCCATGTCTGAGAGCCATATATTAAAACAGGGAGTATACATTGATTGAAGACTTTTGTTTTTAGGTATTGCGGGTATTTTCTGTTCTTTAGAATATAAGACAGTTTTGCGAATGATGCCCAGGCCAACCTTATTCTTCTCTTTATTTCTTCGGTCTGATTTTCTTTATTTAATCTAGTGATTTGTCCTAGATATATATATTCTTTTAATTGTTCTATTCTTGTTTGTGCCACTGTAATTACTAGTTCTTCTTGTTGATTGGTCATGGTTTTTGTTTTACTGTAATTCATCTTCAGTCCTATCTTTGTCGATTCTCTATCTAGTTCTTCCATCATTCTTTGTAATTCTTCACTTCTTTCTGCTATTAATACAATATCATCAGCATATCGTAAGTGATTCAGATATTGCCCGTTTATGTTTATACCCAAACCATCCCAGTGCAGTTGTTTGAACACATCTTCTAGCGCTTGGTTGAATAGCTTGGGCGAGATGGTATCTCCTTGTCTTACTCCTCGGTTTATTTTAATAGGCTCCGTTTGTTTCATTAGCTTGATAGTTGTTGTTGCCTTATCATATATATTTGTAATTAAGTCGGTATATCTGTAGTCTATTCTGCTGTTTTGTAGGGAATTCTTTACTGCCCAGTGTTCCACACTATCAAATGCTTTTTCGAAGTCAATAAATGCCATGTATAGCGGGATATGATATTCGTTAGCTTTTTCGATTAATATCTTCATCGTTAAAAGGTAGTCACTTGTACTGAACCTTTTTCTAAATCCGGCTTGTTCTCTTGCCTGGTATCCATCTAATTTAGTGGTTAATCTGTTTGTTAATATCTTGGTTAATAGTTTGTACATCACATTTAGTAAAGTTATGGGTCTGTAATTCTTTAGATCCTTTTTATCTCCTTTCTTAAATAGTAACAATGTTACTGCTTCGTTCCAAGTGTGTGGTATTTGTTTTGTCATTAATATTTTATTCATAAGTGTGTACAAAACTTCTGTAGTTGTTTTCCCACCATTTTTTAGCATTTCTACAGTTATCCCGTCTTTTCCTGGCGATTTATTATTCTTCATCTCCTTGAGTGCTCTTTTTATCTCATTCTTACTGATTTCTGGTTGTAAGTCGGAATTGACATTTTTTATTTTTATTTGTAATTGCTTAAGGATTTCTTGTGTTGGTTTCTGTTTTGTATTGTAGAGGTTTTTATAATATTCTTGTGTTATTTGTATAATTTCTTCTATATTATTGGTCTCTATGCCTTCTTTGTTCTTTATACTATTAATCTGTATGCTTCCAAGCTGTGGTTTTAAGCACTTCATATTTTTATTTTGTTCAATGGTTTTTTCTATTTTTTCTTCCTGTACTATCCTTTGACTTTCCTTGATGTTCCTTCTGATAGCTTTGTTTACCTCTTTGTAATCTACTGTGTTTCTCTTATCTTGTTCTATTAATGTTTTTCTTTTGCTCATGAGGTTTTTTGTTTCCTGGGATATATAGTTTTCCTTTTTTATTCTTGTTTGTGCTACCTCTTTTCCCGCCTTTGCTAATGTATCGGTTAATAGCTGATTTATTTCATCGATATGTTTGTTTTCCAAATCTCTAGTGGCCGGTATACTTTCCCTTATTTTTTGTTTATATTCCTCTTTTGCTTTCTTAAGTTTTCCCATATCTAGTTTCGATCTATTTTCCATTTTCTTTTTTGTTTCGAATTGGCTATTAATGCTGAGTTTGGCTCTGACAAGTCTATGATCACTACCGGTTGAGAAACGATTCAGCACTGTAACATCTTTGATGATGGCTTTTTCTGTTGTAAGGATGTAATCTATTTCGTTTTTAGTATTGCCGTTGGGACTTATCCATGTCCATTTTCTTTGCGGTTTTTTGTTAAAAAACGAGTTCATAGCAAAAAGTTGTCTTTCCTCCAAGTAGTTCATTAATGTATGTCCTCTATTATTTCTTTCGCCGTATCCATATTGTCCTATTCTGTGTTCGTCTTCGTCTATTCTTACCCCTAATTTGGCATTGAAGTCTCCAATTATTAGCGTCAATTTAGTTTTCTTTTCTTCCACAGCGAGTGTTATTTCTTCGTAGAAGTTTTCAATATCTTCATCTTTATATGTGCTTGTTGGTGCGTATACCTGTATAATTTTCAACGACGTTCTTTTTAATTTAAGCATAATGTAGGCTACTCTGTCTGATATACCCTTGGTGGATTGTATGTATCTAACGATTCTCTTGTTTATTATAAAACCAACTCCGTTGTTGGTGTTATCTTCATTACCTTTGTAGTACAGCATGTTTCCCGAGTTTAATAGTATTTTTTGTTCTCCTTTTCTTCTTATCTCTGACAGACCGATGACATCCCATTGTATATGAGTTAGTTCTTCTTCTAATTCGTGGAGTTTGGTGTCTTCATTCATGGATCTGATGTTATATGTACCTACGTTTAGTTTAGTCGAATGTTTGCCTCCCCCAGAATCCTTGAGGCGGACCGGTTTGTCGGTGTGGGACTGTGAGTTGTTATCTCTACCCACCTGGGGTAATATTCCGTTTGTTTTGTGATTCGACATGTTTTTCTTTGAAGAGGGTTTTTTGACATTAAAACGCCACGCTTGTCAGGCGAGTTGGCGAGTTTTCATTCAGCCGCCCATTCTGGGTCAGACGCTGTTGTCAGCCGCTCATTCTGAGTCAGACGCTGCTCTGTTTTGATTCCATACAAACCCTAAAATCAAGGGGTTGCCACGTCCGCCATCCATACCGTACCGAAGGTGTTCTTCTCCGCCATGGCTGCCGTTGTGGCGCCATTCTATATTTACTTACAAGTAATACTCAGTATGATATTCAAGCTATTTAATGTTAAGTCGATTAATCTCGTCAATAGTGCAAAAAGTTAAACACTTCAACAAAATAACTTTATAAGATACGTCCACGGGATAATAGCCATTTCCTAATTATTACCACTGACAGTACGTATCAATGATACTACGTCATATCGACGTACGTTTCAATTAATGTTTTGATTTAACTTTAAAATGAAAATGAATCGTGACGTATGGGTATGGGAAAAGATAAAAGGGAACAACTATATCCATGGTAGTTGTTTCTTTTTCTACGACCGCGACCGTGCTAAAACAGCCACTTTTTCGCACGCATTTCCTTTCCGAAATCTGTAATAATATGACTTTATAATAATATTATAATACATGCAATAAACTAATATTTAGATATTATTTACTAATTTATTTCAAATTTATCTTATTGTGTTTATGTTTTAATGAAATTAATGCGATGATGAATTATTTTAACATAATATTCAAAAGTCAAATCAGTAGGCAATAACAATGGTTTTGAATCGTCGTCATGGAAACCAATTTTATTTTATTGAAAATTTGGTTTTGACCACCTTGTCAGAGAACGTATGGAAACAATTCAAGGATCAGCTTGCATCTGGCCTAAAAACATAAAAGGTTGGCGATCATGCCAAGCGGTTTGCCCTCCTGTGCCTATCCACCTCGCAGGAAGATTAATATTTAGATAATTGTGAATTAGAGCAGTGTGATTAACTGGAGCACCGTAATGTAAAAACTGCATTCTTTGTCCAATATTAAATTAACATTTTGCTATAATACCATTCGCACGGCCGTCAAAAAATGTGGGCCAATCACATAATTCTCAACAATACCACCCCAAACATTTATAGACCACCTATTAGTTGGACTAGGGATGTTAATAGAGTAGGGATTGCTTGATGCATAGTAATGAAAATTATGCTGATTTAGTATTCCATTTGTGGAATTTTTGTGAAATATAGCTACAACTCCAAACAGCACATAATCCAAAAAAAAATCGGTCACTATGCACTTTTTGCATTTTATTTTATTTTATTTTATTGAACATTTGGTTTTGACAACTTTGTCAGAAAACGTTAAAACAATTCCAAGGATCAGCTTGCATCTGGCCTAAAAACATAAATGGTTGTCGATCAGGCCAAGCGGTTTGTCCTCCTGTGCATATCCACCTCGCAGGAAGATTAATATGTAGATAATTGTGAATTAGAGCAGTGTGATTAACTAGAGCACCGTAATGTAAAAACTGCATTCTTTGCATTCACACGGCATTCACACGGCCCTCAAAAAAATGTAGGCCAATCACATAATTCTCAACAATACCACCCCAAACATTTACACCTAGTTGGACTAGGGGTGTTAATAGAGTAGGGATTGCTTGATGCATATGCATAGTATTGAAAATTATGCCGGTTCCATTTGTGGAATTTTTGTGATATATAGCTACATCTCCAAACAGCACATTATCCAAAAAAAATCGGTCACTATGCAGTTTCTGCTGAGACATTTGGCAAAAAGCTAATCTACGATGATAATCGACTGTCAGTTTTGAGGATTGAGGACTGAGAATTTTTGGTGCCGAAGTTTGATTAATGCCATGTTGACGTGAAAGTACCCCGCACAAACCTTATGTAAATTAGGTCCCAGTGGATTTCTGAAAAGCATCCTGATAAAAAGTTCTCATGGGCACAACTCAATCGTATGAAGGATTTTCAAGATATAGAGGCACAAACTAGGAAAATTATAAGATTTACTGGGTATTCCAATTTCCTGAGTTACTGGTTATCTGGCAACATGTAGAAGTTTGGATCAAGGAAAAATACTATTAGCTTAGGATTTTTTCCTGGCTATCCAATGGCGACCTTTACTTTGACCTTGACTTTCAACGGACGTCATCTTCTAGAGTTTCGAGAGTTTTCGGCATTAAATTAATATAAACAGATTACTCATGGATTTTTGGGATCGCTAAACACGAATATGCCATCAGAATTGACCTCCGGAGGACGTGGTGGCCTGGGCCACTGCAAGGGACGTCATATTCTAGAGTTTAGATTGTTTTCGGCATTTAATTGATGCAAATGAATTACTGGAGGGTTTTTTGAGGTCGCTAAACGTATTCCGCTAAATGATAAATCACGTATTCCTGTTCAGCAACCCCAAAAACCTATAAGTAATCCGTTTGCATTAATGTAGTACCAAAGATCCTCGAAACTGCAGGAGCGCCTTTCATTGACCTTGGAAACCAGGTGCTCCGGGAGTCGGTTCTGGTGGCATATTCGTGTTTAGCGACCTCAAAAATCCCTCCAGTAATTCATTTGCATCAATTAAATGCCGAAAACCATCGAAACTCTAGAAGATGACGTCCCTTGTAGTGGCCCTGGACACCACGTCCTCCAGAGCTCAATTCTGATGGCACATTCGTGTTTAGCGGTCCCAAAAACCCATGAGTAATCTGTTTATATCAATTTAATGCCGAAAACCCTCGAAACTCTAGAAGATGACGTCCTTTGAAGGTCAAGGTCAAAGTAAAGGTCGCCATTGGATAGCCAGGAAAAAATCCTAGACTACTAGTACTTTTTCTTGATCCAACCTTCTACATCTTGCCAGATAACCAGTAACTCAGGGAATTGGAATACCCAGTAAATCTTATAATTTTCCGAATTTGTGGCTCTATATCTTGAAAATCCTTCATACGATTGAGTTGTGCCCATGAGAACTTTTAATCAGGATGCTTCGAAGAGTATTTTCCCAAAGTATGAACGAAATCCACTGGGACCTAATGTCCATAAGATTTGTGCGGGGTACTTTCACGAGTGCTGATATGGGGATCCTCAGTAGTAGCTAACTGTACTTCATATTCCTTTCATTCACTTCGAACAGTTTTCTCTCTCCTATGGCGCTACAGCATAAGTCGGGTCCTGGCCTCCCCTAGCATCCGCCTCCAAGTATCTCTGTTTCTGGCTGCTCTCCTCCAGTTGTCCACCCTTAATATCTCTCTAGCATCGGTTCTCACTTCGTATATCCACCTCTTCCTTGGTCTTCCTACTGGCTGACGTCCCACCATATTTCCGCTAAGCGTTCTACTAGGTGTTCTGTCGGTATCCATTCTAATAAGGTGACCTGCCCAGCGCAATATTTGTATTTTTGCATAATTTGCTATAGAGGGTTCTCTGTAATATTGGTATAACTCGTGGTTGAACCTTATTCTCCATATACCATTTCCACAAATGGGTCGAACAGTTTTGGTTCTCCAATTTTTCACATGCAACTGACCTAGTGCGAAAAAACGGTTCAATAATTTGTCAAAAGCTGTTACGTTTTATTTCATCCACTCAAGATTGTTGAATTCTGAATTAAAGTCGGCAATTTCTTAAACTTCCTTCTAATATCCAGATCATATCTGTCAACTCTTCTATAAAAAAATTCTTCTTCTTCTTTTTCTTTTATATATAAGCAGTACTGCCTGTTTTTATTCAACGGTGCCTTTAGTCTGCCCCTAAATTGTCGTTCCATCTTTTTCTTGGGCGTCCTATACTTCTTTTGCCTAACGGCGACTTGTACCTGGCTATTCTTACTATCCTTGATTCAGACATCCTGCTTATGTGTTGATTCGTCTCTTCTTTTCTGTTCTTTACCCAGGTATTTATATTGTCTACCCCACATATGCGTCTGATTTCCTCAATTCTTACCCTGTCTTGTAGTCTTTTTCCAGCAATCCTTCTCAAGATCTTCATTTCGTTGGTCTCCAGATGTCTTTGTAGAGCGGGCTGTATCGTCGCCCCCGTTAACGAAATTATTCCGATTCGATTTTTTTGCACAAACTTACTCAAAAAGAGGTCCTGATAGTAAATCCACAGGGTGCTAGGCGGTGCCGTGGTCGAAAAATTGTTTAAACAATTTTTTTTGAACAAATTCACAAAATAGTCATTTATGATATAAGTGTTAAAAGTACACGTTTAAGGCACGCATGTGAAAGTTTGCAGAATGAGCGATAGCGAGTTCTGCGATTCACATGAGTGCCTTAAAAATGTACTTTTTAACACGCATATCATACAATATTTTTTCTACAAACGTAATTACAGGACAATATCTACAAAAACTTTTTTCTATGGATGCTGTACAATGTGCAACTTCTCTCAGTACTTACATACATTCAAAATGAACAATTTCTCAGGCAGTGAGAAAAGTCGGCCATTGCAGTGAGAAATATTTTTTCTCACGGGTTCACCGCCGGTTTACATACATATGATCGCCATTTCCATGGTAACATCCACAATGCAAACACAATTATTTTTGTCAAACAAAATGTGTTCAAACTTGTCAATACTTATCAAAAATTACCTTTTAAGACTGTTTAACTGTGAATTATAATTTTAAATAAATAAAGTATATAAATATGAAGAGTATTAAATACCTATGTGTATATATGTATTTTATTTCAATTTAGGCATATAATATACCTACAAGCACCTAAATTATTTAATTTTGATGTTTGAACTCTTGACGCATCCATAGAAAAAGTACAGTGTACAACATGAGAGAAAATGACATATTTCTCTCTCGCTTGATTTGCGGCACTCGCCTCGTGCCTCGGCTCGTGCCAACAAACTTCTGCGCTCGTGAGAAATATGTCTTTTTTCTCTCTTGTTGTACAATATACTATTACTTGAACTTGACTCACATTCCATTTTTATATTTTTTTGACATTACATCAAAATTGCCTATACGGTCAATACGAACTGCAGTGCCTTAAATATTTTAAAGCACTATTAAAGTAGCATTTTTAACGCTCGTATTGAGTGCTAAAAATTGCATTTTTAACACGGTTGTAGAAAAATATTTTTTTGATTTTCAACAAATTTTTTTTTAGATAAATTCTATCATTCTGAACACAAAAGGTCTCTCGTAATTTTTCTCTAAAATGTATTATTTTCGAGTTATACGCGATTTAAAATTTGAAAAATTCGAAAAGGCCATTTTCAATGCTTAATAACTCGATTAAAAATTATTATTATTAAAGCCAAAAAGTGACTAAATCAAAGTCTAAAACCCCTCCTTCAAGATCCTGAAGAAAGGACCCCGCAGAAACCTTATGGGAAATGGCTCTTTGTCAAATGCTCTGAAACTTTGGGTTCGGGTAGTCCTTGATGTATAGAACAAAAGACTCAATGAGCGCGTAGCTCCAAAAAATCATGGTTTTAAGATATAAGCCTCTGAAGTTATAGGTACAGTGAGGACGTTTGAGTTGGAATAAATTCATTTCCTCGAGAACGGGCGACTCTGGAGATAAATTACAAATCAGGTCGATTTTTATTTTTAAATTATACTTTTTTTGGCATATATATCATACTAGTGACGTCATCCATCTGGGCGTGATGACGCAATCGATGATATTTTAAATAAGAATAGAGGTCGTGTAATTGCTCATTTGAAAGGTTATTAAATTCTCTATTCAATAATATAAACAATAACAATATTATTTATGCAGGGTGCCCAAATTTTTTTTAAATTTAATTAATTGAGACAAAAAGAAGAATGTATATAATTTATTTAATTCGAAATACAATTTACTGTTGTCCGAAACCAGGAAAAATATTTATTTGATAAATAAATATTGTTTTTCGCTTAAATTCAATATTAAAGCTGCCACCACCTGCCTCTTAGCAGTTTGAACATTTAATTTAAGCTAAAGGGATCGTGTGACAGCTCATTTGAAAGGTTATTTAATTCTCTATTCATTAATATAAACATTAACATAATTATTTATACAGGGTGGCCAAATTTTTTTTTAATTAAATTAATTGAGACAAAAAGAAAAATGTATATATTTTATTTAATTCGAAATACATTTTACTGCTGTCAGAAAACAGAAAAAATGTTAATTTGAAAAATAAACATTGCTTTTCGGTTAAATTAAATGTTCAAACTGCAAAGAGACAGGTGGGTGGCAGCTTTAACATTGAATTTAAGCGAAAAACAATATTTATTTATCAAATAAACATTTTTTTCCTGTTTTCGGACAACAGTAAAATGTATTTCGAATTAAATAAATTATATAAATTCTTCTTTTTGTCTCAATTAATTTAATTCAAAAATTTTTTTGGGCACCATGTATAAATAATTATGTTAATGTTTATATTATTGAATTTAGAATTGAATAGCCTTTCAAATGAGCTATCACACGACCCCTATTCTTATTTAAAAAAATCATCGATTGCGTCATCACGCCCAGATGGATGACGTCACTAGTATGACATATATGCCAAAAAATCATAATTTAAAAATAAAATTCGACCTGATTTGTAATTTATCTCCAGAGTCGCCCATTCTCGAGAAAATGAATTTATTCCAACTCAAACGTCCTCACTGTACCTATAACTTCAGAGGCTTATATCTTAAAATCATGATTTTTTGGAGCTATATGCCCATTGAGTCTTTTGTTCTACACATCAAGGACTACCAGAACCCAAAGTTTTAGACCATTTGACAGAGAGCCATTTCCCATAAGGTTTTTGCGGGGTCTTTTTTGTCATTATTTATAACAAAGCTGTTATTTAATTATTAACAATTAGCTCTATAGTCCAGGCTGTATCGTCGCCCCTGTTAGCGACATTATTTCGATTAGATTTTTTTGAACAAAGTTACTCAAAAAGAGGTCTTTATAACAAATTACAGGGTACCAGGCGCTTGGTCGAAAAATTGTTTAAACAATTTTTTTAAACAAATATAATCACAAAAATAATTTTTCCATTTCGAACAATTTTTTTAGATAATTTGGAACATTCTGAGCAAAAAACGTTTCCTGTGATTTTTCTCTAAAATTGATTGTTGTCAAGTTATACGCGATTTAAAATTTGAAAAATGCCAAAATAGCCATTTTCAAAGCTTAATAACTAAGCGTATAACTCGCCAACAATCGATTTTATAGAAAAATCACAAGAGACCTTTTTTGCTCAGAACGACCCAATTTATCTAAAAAAAATTTGCTCGAAGTGAAAAAGTTATTTTTGTAAATTTGTTTAAAAAAAATTGTTTAAACAATTTTTCGACCACAGCACCGCCTGTGAATTTGTTATAAGGACCTCTTTTTGAGTAACTTTGTGCAACAAAATCTAATCGAAATAATTTCTCTAACGGGGCGACCGACGATTCAGCCTAGACTATAGCGCTAATTGTTGATAATTAAAAATAACAGTTTTGTGATAAAATAATGACAAAAATTTGCAGCATCTTGAAGGAGAGGTTTCAAACTTTGCTTTGATCTTTTTCTGACTTTCATAATATAATTTTTAATCGAGTTATTAAGCCATAAAAATGGCCATTTTCGCATTTTTCAAATTTTAAATCGCGTATAACTCGACAACAATCAATTTCAGAGAAAAATCACAACAAACTTTTTTCGTCGGAATGACCCAAATTATCTAAAAAAAATTTGATAGAAATGAAACAATTATTTTTGTGAATTTGTTTAAAAAAAATTGTTCGACCGCGGCACCGCCTGGCACCTTGTGAATTTGTTATAATGACCTCTTTTTGAGTAAGTTTGTGCAAAAAAAATCGAATGGGAATAATTTTGCTAAGAGAGGCGACGATACAGTCCCGTCTATTGTGTTTTGCTTGTGTCTGGACTTGTTTCGGCAGTGTAAGTCATAATTGGCTTAAAAAAATTCAATTTTAAAATTAAAGACAAACCACACATATTATGGATTAAAAAGGTAATACTACGAAAACGTTCATTTTTTTAAAGCCTAGTGCTTTACCTTTGTTAACTGGTATCAGTGGTATTTTACATTAATTATATTAATATTAATAATTATTAGAAAAAGACATTATGACAAAGTGAAATATTCCACCCGGTCGTTCATTCTTATATATGTGCGGCAATCCAGTTTATTATTTTAGTAATATCGCGCTTATATTCCACAAAAAAAACACGCTAAATGTATACGTTATAAAGTGATTTCCATATTCCTTCCACGCCCCCTCCCTGTACACGTTGTTATTGTATTTCAGGTAAAGCCAACTTCGGATCGAGTTTCGCAAGTTTCATTTTGACTTTAATAATTTGTAATACAACTCCCAGGATCGGGGATCTGGGTAATGATCCTATTCTGGTGTTGCCACGTGCCTAGTTAATTTTTTCTCTTACCTCATCTTTGGGGTTAAAAACATCTTACCGAAACTTATTTGCAGAGACGTGGAAATTGGGGACGCCATGGTTACTTTCAAAAATAAACATTAGTTAAAGTACCTATAAATAACTATTTCTCGCATGCATATATTGTACAATATACAAAGAGATATAAAGAGATAATACGTAATTTAAATATAGGGGAATCTTGTTATCGACTAATTTTCGTACATTTTTTAAGCTGTCATTTTTTTTATACTAAGTGTCTCCTTGCATCTCTACGGTTTATCTGCCTGTGTCCTATTCAAATCTATTAATTCAGCGGTTTATTTACCAATGATGCAATTAAAAAAAAATACAGTGAAATTTGTGCGCCCCATAAATATTTTATGGGGGTTTTGTTCCCTAATAAAAATTGTATGGGGGTTTTGTTCTCAAGCCCTCTCAAATGTTTGTGTACCTACGTTCCAATTAAATTGATATTGTGGTACCATTAGTTAAACATACTGTTTTTAAAACTTTTTTGCCTCTTAGTACTTTTTCGATAAGCCAGTTTTTATCGAGATGTGGCTTAATATGTTTCACAATTTTTGAGTCCTTACCTAACAAAATGTAAATTATAAATAAATTTTCATATTATTACCAGGTCTCTTTAATCTTAGCCATTTACAAAATATATGTTTAAGAGGCAAAAAGTTTTAAAAATATTGTGTTTAACTAATCGTACCACAATAATAATTTAATTGGAACGTGCACAAACATTTGCGGGGTTTAAGGCAACAAAACCCCCATCAAATTTTTATGGGTGCACAAATTTCACTATTATTTTTTTTAAGCTGTTCCTAACATAAGAATGCCACAGATCCACTTTCAATATAAAATATCTAACAGTTGTCGATTTATTATTAGAAAAAATCGATTTTCATGTTGTAACTTCAAAGGGCTGTAAATTTTTTTAGTGCATATTTGTACTAAGGTAAGTTAGGTTCAATAGAACTATTTTTCGTATCAGAATATGTGATTTACTTTATGATCTACTTTTTTGTTACACCCTGTATAAACTATAAAAATATTTTAGTAATATTTAAAATATTACCGAAAAACATTACCGTGAAAAACAGCTTAAAATCCAAGTTTTGTCTCTTGTAAAAAAAGTAGACAACGAGAACCTCGGTTAAGTTAGAATTATAATTTAACAATAAATAATTATTATAAAGCCCGTTTTGTCCATTGGTGGACAAATCCCGGATGAACCACCCTTCTTTAAAAGTTATACTATTCGATATAATATAAGCCGACATATAGAGAGCAATTGACAATGTTAAGAGAACAAAGTAACAGTACCAGATAAAATACAGAGTGTTCCAAAGAAAACAGTACACTTCGATATTTGGCAGTATTTATTAGATTTTAAGGAAATGAAGAAACTGGTCGATTTTTTATCTAAGGGTGACTCATTTTTACGATACATACATCTGTCATTTGTCAACCGCCTCCCATCCATTTCCCCCATCCCTAATTTTTAAATAGGAAATGGTGTGCTACCTCATTTGAAGGGTAGGGGTCGTGTGCTACCTCATTTGAAAAGTTATTCAATTCTCTATTAAGTAATATTAATATTGACATAATTATTTATACAGGGTGTGCAAGAAAAAAAATGTTTTGGATTAAATTAATTGACACAAAAAGAAGAATGTATGCAATTTATTTAACTCAAAATACATTCTACTACTGGCAGAAAACCGAGAAAAATGTTTATTTGACAAATAAATATTGTTTTTCGCTTAAAGTCAATATTCAACCTACCAAGAGGCAGATGAGTGGCAGCTTGAACATTGAAATTAACCGAAAAGCAATGTTTATTTATAGCTCCTCTGTTTATAGCTTGCTGTGTGTCTTTGCTGCTGTGGTGACTCTTTTCCATTTCTTCCTGTCCTTGCACTGAACTTTCCAGTCTTTAACATTCCTTGCTTTTATATTCTACATCATGCAGCCATCTTCTTCTAGGTCTTCCTCTACACCTGGGTCATAGTGGTATCCAGTTAGTTATCCTTCTCAACATATCTGAGAGCAAAGAGATTTTATGTATCTGACTATATTTTCTCTCTTTATTTCTTCTTCAATTTCGGCATGTGTTTAATTAGGATGTAAAGCGGTCCTTATAACTGATAAGTTTTCAACAATAGAAGATTTTTATTACTTTACCCTCATTTTTGAGAGTCTTTAATTAATAACTTCTTTTACTTTCGGCGAATACTATGTTTCAATATGATTTATAGACCAGGACTAATCTGTAAAAAATCGTGTATTTTTGGATGTGAGAGGTGGCATTCGGATTTTTGCAGATAAATTTAGGTGACACCTTCAGTAATAATAATTTACTTATGCTCCTTCTCAAATATGCCCGGAACATTAATAAAAAAATTAAAATATTTAAAAATTTCGAAAAACATCGATTTTTTTCTGCTTTCTTCGCTTATAACTTTAAAACGGTTCGTTTTGGAACAAAGTCGTACAGAAATAAAATAAAGATAATTGAATTTTGTATGATATACAACTGGTCAAAAATGTCTGAAGGTATTACCTTTTCTGCAATATAGCAAGAAATACAAAATAAGGAGGCAAAATACGCATGTTGGTATTCAATGTTTCTTAACCACTTTGGTGGCACTTAGAACCTTAGTAATTCGCTTAGAAGATTCTTATAACTTACTTAAATGGTCTACCAAATTTCATTAAAATCGACCTAATAGATTTTGCATAATAAATTTGCAATGTAAATATTTTTAAAAAAGTTCAAATTTCTTAAAATCTTTCTAAACAAAAAGTAGACCATTTAGAAGTTGGTTAATTTTTTTAAATATAAAGAGGTGCTCTACCTATCTAATACACTTTACAGAATTAAAATCGGATTATTTAAGGGGCCTCAGCAATATTTTAAAATTATAAACAATTTTTTGGCTTATAAACAAATAGCTTTGTTTAACCTTTGGAGTACGAAGACTGGGTCAAGCGTGACCCGAAATTCAGTTATTTCTTAATATTTTATGAAATATTTTTTTTACAAATCCGATTGATCGTAAGTTCTCCTTATTTGTTTCAATCTGTTTTTTCGTATATAATTCGTGAACATGTAAATTACAGTTTTTCCTCTACGTAACATCTATGATGCCGGGTCAGTCCTGACCCGGTCTTCGGATTTCGAAGAATATTTTCAATATGTTTGTAGGTACACGTAAATCGCAGCCGTCTCTGTTTACGGGTATACGTATAGTGGAACCCCGATAAGTCGGCCTCCGATAACCCGGAAGTCCGGCTAACCCGAACCGATTTTCATCAGACAAAACAAACATTTTTTCACTTTGACTAAGTTTTTTACCAAGAAATAAACAATACTGTATACAACTGTACGTAATTTAGATGTATTGTGCATATTTTATGTATTTCATGTTTTTGCAATTATAATGGAGTTTATCTGTAAGTATACCGTGTTTTATTAATTTTTACCATATTCTCCGGCTAACTCGGATTTTCGATAACTCGGATCGGCCGCAGTCTCGATTAATCAGACTTATCGAGGTTCCACTGAATTCAAATATATGGCCGGAGCAAATTTACCTATGCCCGTTTTTGTAAGGTATTAAAATCTGGCCGCCGCACATAGGGGTATTTGACCGATCTGGCTGGCCAAAAGTCTATTTTGTCAAACATCTTTTGGGATAACATAAAGTACGTGTTCTATTAGCCCGATAGTTGCTATACACTGGGCAAACTCTTTCCCGGTCCCACGATATCGCCTACTCAGGCAATATCCAGTCAAAACTTGACCATCATCGTTCATAGTGTAAACGATTTTCGCTATTAAAGTGTGATCGCTAAGTTTGAGATTAAATACTATTTACTGAGTGATTGTTACAGTGTAAACAATTATGGATCTTGAAAATACAGGTAAGATCACATATTAATATGTGTAATTTTATACTATATTTGTACAATGCGGTTTCTAAGCAGCGTATTGAACTTTATCATTTTTTTGTTTAAAATTTGATTTGTTTTTAAAATTCTAAAAGAAATTAGTTATACTTCAGGGTGCTTCCCGGTCATATTTTTTATTGGGATAAATTTGATAGACCTCTTGAAATATGATGGTAGAGAAATCACCTGCTATTTTTTGCTCTTTTTCGTTATATTTACATTTAAATTGAGGTAGTCGTAAGAACCAAATTGCACAAACCTTTTTTTTTTCAGCTTTTAACACAACTCTTGTTTGTTTTAGACATGCCAAGTGGTTCAAATTACAGAGTTTTTTCTAGAAAAAGATTATACGATAAAATGCAAGAACAAAACTTGCCGAATTTGAAGCAAAAATAAATTATTTAGAAAATGAGCTTTTAACACATGAAGATTACAGTCAAGACCAAATAAAAGAGTTGAAGCGTAAAAGCGACTTTATAAGATGGCCAAAAGCTAATAGACAGCCAGCCAAATTCTTAGAAGCCACATAAGCCCGAAATAAACATTTCAGGATGTACCGTAACAGCTTTGCACGACAATTTTCAAGGGTGGAATGCAATCTAGACTTCTGTTAAGCTCTGATCCTTTAATAACTTGTTTAAGACCAAAACAGACAAAATCCTCAAAATCTTTTTCAAAGGAAACTATCGAAAAGTTCATTCCAGCTGATTTAGACGAAAATGTTAATAAACTCGGACTCCCAAGAACTAGCTGAAGATAAAGCAGATGACTCAGAAGAACCATGGAGTTCATCGTCCAGTTGATGTTATTTCAATTTAATTACAATTTTTTATTACATTTACAATTGCATTTTTGTTTATTTTTGCTTGTACATAAAAAATATTCTATACCCCTTTCGTTTTTTTTAATAAACTATCAGAAATAATTTCCTTTCATACAAAATATTAAAAGAAACATTAAAATTAAATAATAACGCGATAAATCATTTTGGCCAGCCAGATTGATGAAATACCCCTATGTGCGCCGGAGCGAACTAGTATATGCCCATGGGTAACCATCTTAAAAAATGTAAATACAATAATTTAGGATTTTCTTTGTTTTTTGTTGAATTAAAGATACTGTTTAATAATACTGACTATTTAAAACATCCGTATAAATAAAATGAGAATGGGTCACGCTTGACCCATCTTCGTAATCTAAGTAAGTCAAATAATCTCCGTACTCCGAGGGTTAATAATAAAAGAATTAATTTTTAGCAATGCAAATAATTAAAACCGTTATAATTTTACTTAAAATTTCAAATGCTGTCAGCAGAATTGCTATTTTATTTTTTAATCAAAAGTTATTCTCGTTCAAAAATTGCAATTTTTCGATTTTTTGAATGTTCCACCGTGTTTATCTCGAAAACTATGCATCCTACGAAAAAACTTGGTAAGAACATTTTTGCTTAGAATTACCCAAGAAATACAAAAAAATGTTTTATTTTGCGAAAAATCGATGCTATGTAATCCTAAGTTCTTTGTTTATAACAATCTTATCGACATCCGGATCAACTGTTACCCAAAAAATTCGTGTTCTACGGGTCAAAATACATAAAAATAACTTGCGTAAGTCCATCTAAATAAAGGAGCCCGTAGCACCCCGTCCTGGACACAGCACTAATTTGTTTATAAGCCAAAAAATTGTTTATAACTTTAAAACATTGCTGAGGCTGCTCAAAAATAATCCGATTTCAATTCTGTAAAGTGCATTAGATAGGTGGAGTGCATATGTAAAAAAATTGACGAATCTTTGTATGCTCTAGTTTTTGTTGTGCAAGATTTTAAAAATTTTTTATTTTTTAAAAAAAGTTTAGATTGCAAAATTATTATGCAAAATCTAGTAAGTCAATTTTAATGAAATTTGGTGGACGGTTTTAGCACATTACAAAAATTTTCTTAAGCGAATTAGGAAGGTTCCAAGTGTAACCTAAGTGATGGAAAAACATTGAATAAGGACAGGCTTGTTTTGCCCCCTTATTTTATATTTATTGCTATTTTGCAGCAAGGGTGTTAAATTAAGACATTTTTAACCAATCGTATCTGATAGAAAATTTAGTTATCTTTGTTTTATTCCTATACGACTTTGTTCCAAAATGAATCGTTTTAAAGTTATAAGCAAAGAAAATAGAAAAAAAAACGAAATTTTTTGAAATTTTGAAATATTTTATTTTTTTGTATTAATGTTTCGGGCATATTTGACAAGAAGCATAAGTCAATTATTATTAACGAAGTTATCACCTAACTTTATCCACAAAAATCCGAATGCCACCTCTCACATCCACCTAAAAACAGATCCTTCCTGGTCTATTACTCAATACTGTGAATTGATACATATTTTGCTGCTCCTTTTTTATTTTCCACTATCCTTTTACTTTAACCCTTAATAAATATTCAGTGTGCGTTTATGCTTCTGTTACGCGTCGGTAATGAAGTATTTTTTGGGAAGTTTATTAAGTTGCGTAGTTGCGAAGTTTGTTGGATTATGTTTTTATGATATGAATGTATTATGATGATGTAGTTATTAAAGGTAGAGTAGATGCGGAATGGGGTGCGATCTCCTGTTTATTTAAGGCGAAATGTTAATACTTTAATTTACATAAAAACAGATTACAAGTCTAAAGTTAATTGTTCCTAATTATGGAAGTAAATAACCTTTCAACTCTGTCCATGCTAAATTGGAGTACGGACTTTATAATGTACATTAAAAATACAAGAGCAAATTAATTGTTACCTGTTTTATCAAGAATTATCTTCATAAAATGAATATATTTCTTTGTAAATATTTATTTTTAATTTAATGTTATTGATCTAGAGAGAAATATTTTAGTAGGTTTTTATAGACAGGTGCTAAAAATTTGATACGCGCCTACTATATACCGAAAAAGAAATACTATGGAAATGTCACCTTTAAATTGATTATAAAATAAAAATAAATAACACTAAGCCTTATTAGTGATATCAAGAAATTTCAAAAGAAATAGAAGTCAAAAGACAAAGTTACCACTATTATCTTCTAAACTCACAAACGATATCTGACTAAAGAATATTTAAAGAAGCTTTGCTAAAGTTAAAACTAATTTATAATAAAAACAAAGATAAATTCGTGACAAGATGCTTCACAATAAAGACATATCTAGGGAATAAAGGAAGTACCGAAAGTTGGACAATACTAAAAAACAGTTTTTTACATAAGTTTTACAACAGTTTTAGTACATAATTTTGTTAACCCTGTAGAAATGAATATTCGAATAATACATCCATGCAAAAGATATTAGGAGCTCTTTCAGAGGAGGTGACCAAACCTTAAAAAATCCATCAATTTATTACAAGTTTTAAAATTAAATTATAACCTTAAAAATAAAAAACTGGAGAAAAAAATCACGAAACAGATCAGAATGGAGAAGAATCTTGGAACAGGCCAAGACCCAGAAAGGGTTGTCGAGCATGATGATAATGAAAATTAAATTATAAAATCAGTCATAATAATAATTAAACCAAATAATACAATGAATTTAACGAAAGGAATATAGAAAAATTCAGACTGTTTGAAAAGAGACCCTCCAACATACAGACTGTAACAAAAATACAGGTCATAAATTAAATCACACATTCTGGGACCAAAAATAGTTCGAATGAACCTAACTTACAAGCAAATACGCACATAAAAAAAGTTACAGCCCTTTGAAGTTACAAAATGAAAATCGATTTTTTCGAATATATCGAAAACTATTTTTTATTTTTTTATTGAAAATGGACATGTGGTATTCTTATGACGGGAACATCTTAAAGAAAAATTTTAATGTAATTTGTGAACCCCATAAAAATTTTATGGGGGTTTTGTTCCCTTTAACCCCCCAAACTTTTGTGTACGTTCCAATTAAATTATTATTGTGGTACCATTAGTTAAATTCAATATTTTTAAAACTTTTTTGCATCTTAGTATTTTTTCGATAAGGCAGTTTTTATCGAGTTGCGGCTTCTTTTTTAATATGTTTACATCAAAATTTTATGGGGGATTTGTTCCTTTAAACCCTCCAAATATTTGTGTACGTTCCAATTAAACTATTTCTGCGGTACCATTAGATAAACACAGTGTTTTTAAAACTTTTTTGCTTCTTTGTAGTTTTTCGATAAGGCACCTTTTATCGAGATGTGGCTTCTTTTTTGATATGGTTCAAAATATACCTAAAAATGTAAATCATAAATAAATTTTCATATTATAATATTACATAGGCTCCATAATCGTACTTAACCATATACAAATATGTGGTGGATTTGACAAATATTCAGAATATCTCGATAAAAACTGACTTTTCGAAAAAGTACTAAGAGGCAAAAAGTTTTAAAAACATTGTGCTTAACTAATGGTACCACAATAATAATTTAACTGGAACGTACACAAAAGTTTGGGAGGGTTTAAAGGGACAAAACCCCCATAAAATTTTTATGGGGAGTCTAAATTTTACTATATTTTTTTTAAGATGATACTGCCATAAAAATGTCACATGTCCATTTTCAATAAAAAATCTCTAATAGTTTTCGATATATTAGAAAAAATCGATTTTCATTTTGTAACTTCAAAGGGCTATAACTTTTTTTCTGTGCATATTTGTACTAAGGTAAGTTAGGTTCAATCGAACTATTTTTGGTCCCAAAATATGTGATTACATTTATGACCCGTATTTTTGTTACACCCTGTATAACTCAAACACGAGATCTGGTCAAGTACCTAAGAGGTGGAGGCCAAGAAACTAAACAAAGGAGAAGAAGTAAAATAATCTTTTTTAAAAATTATTTCTAGAGTGGAAATCGAAACGTCAGTGGCATAGAGGTATATATTAACATGGAGTGAGCCTACCCTCCGCGCTTCCTGACGACAAGATATCTTGGACTTGTTTGCGGTATCTTTTTCTAGCACATTGTATCGAGAAATTAAGATGACATTAAGTGTGAATATAGGCACGGAAAGGGAGGACTACTATCGCAGCTTTACTATGCGTAAGAGTGAAACATCACTGAGCCAAATAAAAAAGATGGTGTCGTCACTTCGTTCTGAATGACACTCTGTCTATGATAATATATATTATGTCTATGGTCTGTGGTTCATTTTTTAAATAAGATGGGTAAACTCAACGAACAGATTCACGCCCAATAATGTCACTAGAAAAATAACCAGATTCATCTTCTTTTTTTATTATCATATCATATCGGCCTTCGACGGTAATCCATAAAAATTATATTATACTAATACCACAAACCATACATACTTTTGACTTTAGACCTTTCACGTAAATGGTCAAGGTCAAGACAGCAAATTAGATATCCTTTCCAGTCCATAGATGTCGCCCTGCAGTCAAACGCAGTATTTACATCTCGCGACACGCCTTAATTTACATCCCCGTCTGCCATGCTTTTTACTGCAGCTACTGCCGTTTCATTTTACTGCTCTTACAGCGTCGTAAATTATCGCTTGTCTGGCCGTAGGCTAAGGCTAAGGCTCCACGGGCGACAAATTTACGCTAGCAGTAGCCGTACAACGAACTTAAGGTTCCGCAGAACGGAATAGGAATAGCCGAACTGAACCGACTACGCACAAGTCCTGTGATCGGTTCAGTTCGGCTATTCCTATTCCGTTCCGCGGAACCTTAAGTTTGTTTTACGGCTACTGCTAGCGTAAATTTGTCGTCCGTGGAGCTTTAACCTAAGGCCACACGGGCGATAATTTACGGCGCCGTAAGAGCAGTAAACCTGACGAGGCATTGGTTGACTAACTCCTATTTCATCTCCAATTGGTGGAGGAGTTAGTCAACCAATGGGTTTACTGCTCCTACGGCACCGTAAATTATCGCCCGTGTGGCCTTTCGCTTAGCCCTACAGTGGAGTATATATCTGTTGTCGCTAATAAGATAGAAGATTACATAGACCTCATAGACTGGATGAATAGTACTGTAACAGAGCCTCGTCTAACAGAGCATTTGGCCGACGAGGAATTGTGGGATATGGTGAAACAAGTTCCAAATTTTGACAATTATCCTTGCTATAATCAAGTGTTGGAGAGAGTTAAGATAATAACTGATGCGCCAATAAAAGTGTGTGATGAAGAATCTAGATATGGTTACATACGAGCTAAACTTGATGCCAGAAAGAATTTGCCGATATTTGAAAGTAAGTGTCAATAATAGTAATTAAAAATATTGAGCAAAGGAGAGTGTGTGGGTGGTACTCGCCGTGCAGCTATATCCTCGTGGAGAGTTTTGGGTCAAATGAATATACGAAATAATGTAATATTTGCATATTTCAATGTCAAGAACCTTTCGTGCCGATTATTGATTCAAGCACAGAGACACACAGTTCACAGCACATAAACATATTTTAGATCACAATGAAAATTATTTAACCAGATAATAGCATTGACATTAATATTTTAGACACTAGCCCGCCCCTAACTAAAATTTTTTGGCCTTTCTCCGCCCGGCCTAGTGAAATAGCCGAGAAAGCGGTTATTAATGTATGTCAATTGAAAGATTGGATGTAAAAAATACTAAGAGCACAGATATGGATTACTGGAGTCTATTTCTAACGTTGTGATGCTTTAATATTTATTTAAATTGATGCCTTAAACACTAATTTAATTTAAATGTTTGCTTCTTTTTATAGGATTTTCATAATTTTCCATTAAACTATTAAATTATTTAACCAACCCAAACTTTACAAGTTATTGACTCTATTATGTAAATTTTAAGAGATTCTGGGTTGTAACTTAATAATTCAAGTAAGCAGTTCTCTTCCTATCTCAAACTGGTGGCGGATATTACCCTCTAACCCCTTTGCCTCCTCACGCTCTTTAAAGACTCAACCTTGTCCTTCGCATTAAAGGTCTCCAGCCATCTAGTCATCCGTGTGTTGGGAGTATATCGCTTGATCAATAACTATCTCTATTTCCATCCGGGTGTTTCATCAACATCACAAAATAACGTTAATAAAACGTTACAGTAACGTCTGGGATGTAATGGAGTTCAAGGATTTCTAAAACACCATTTTTATATCCGTCTCATTGGTTTCAGTCTCTTTTTCCTGCCATTGGCGTATTATGGTTTTCTTTTCTCGTAAATATAAAAGTAAATAACCAACGTGAGGGTTGAAGTTACTATAAAGGTAAAACATTTCGACGAGTTTTTGACACGTACTTTTTGGTATAAAAATTAAGTGTGCTACTGGGCAATCCTTTAATAAATCACGCATGATAAAATTGCGATTATGTTTGGTTTTTCTTAGTTTAATATTATTGAAGAATTATTTATAAAAAACAGAGAAAGTGCGATAAGATAAATTTGGATTGAAAAGTCTTCTACATCTAATTTTAACACTTTTATTTATTGTTTTTTTCGAAACTGCTATACTTGTTGTCCAATTAATGCGTAGTATTCTTCTGTGGCTCAAGGGCTCAAAAAGTATGATACAGACATCTTTTACCAAGAGAATCACGAAAACGCTTAATCCTTTACTACCCTTATCTTGAACTTAAGAATTATATCGACAAATAATTACGATTGTAAAGGAATGAAAAATTCAACTGTGATTTAAATATTGTACTTATGTGGGATTAAGCCATGGGTTGTAATAAAAATTACATTTTACATTTGTATTTGATTTCCAATCCTCAAATCGTTATCAAAAAAGCATTATTGTAAATAGAAATAAGAAATACGAAGAATACTAAATGTAGGATCTGAAACACTACCAGAAATTACTAACGAGGAAGTGTCTTACTTGAATTACTGCCTTAAAACAGATGAAAAATGGAAAAACTCCTGGATACAACGGAATAACAAAGGAGATGCTTACAGCTGGAGGTCAAACAATTTTTGAAGCAGTTAAAATCTTAATGAACAAGTGTCTCTTTGACGGTGCTATTCCAACCTCTTGCTACGCCAGTGACGGAATTGCTATTTTAGTGCAATTTTTGGATTTTCCAATACTTTCTATGTAAATAATATACCCTTCATTCGTAACAATAAAGTCACTGATTTTCGAGATCTTTGAAATTAAAAACGAAGTGGCATAATACAAAATAACTGTACCGTTTTATTGTTAACTTCAAATATCTCGAAAACTAATGACTTTATCGTTATGAATGAAGAGTACATTATTTACATACAAAGTATTGGCGAATCTAAAAATTATGCTAAAATAGCGTTCAGTCAGTGGCGTAGAATTTGGGAAGGGTCAACCAATAACTTTTCCTCGTCGTACGCCTCTGATAGTAGCCAGAAACGGTTATTTAACATAATTTAGTAGAGTGTACAGTATCTACACTTTCTGCCAAGTATGATAAGGATAATACATCAAATAATTTTAAAGTACCGGGTACAAATAATAGTTCTTAAAGTTCTAAATTAAAAATGAATTATTAAAAAAAATAATACTTTAAAACTTTTTGACATATCCGTGTCATACTTGGAACAAAGTGTAAGTTCTGTAGACTCCACTAAATTATCTTAATTAATCGTTTCGGGCTACTACCAGAGGCGTACGACAGGGGAAAGTGAATGGGTGACCCTTCCCAAATTCTACGCCACTGACGGAACTGCTATTTTAGCATAATATTTAAATGCTCCAATACTTTGTATGTAAATAATGTACTCTTCATTCGTAACGATAAAGTCATTAGTTTTAGAGATATCTTATGTTTTAGAGATATTTGTTAATGTGCTCTGACGATTTCAATTCTTCTCTGGATTTATTTTGAATGGTCTAGTTTCTAGTTGGTAAGTAAGAACGTTTTGCAGATTGATTCCATTGACACTAACATTAAGATTATGATAAACTTATAAATCTCGGCTGAAAACGTTTTTCTATCTAGGTATGGTAATAATTTCCAACCTCATTCTGATGCTCTCTTCTATGAGTATATTCATTAGTATCGGAGCTGTTGTTTATTTAAATTTAAGCAAAGAAATAATATATATTTATATATAAATATAATATATCTATTTGTTTCCATGATCTTACAGTAGCCGAAGCTTTCAAACAGGTAAAAAAATACTGCAGTACCTTAAGAGGAATTATTAGAAATTGAAGAGAAAAAAATTCTTGCTTGCCCATCAGATCGCTCATAAATCAGTGCATCTGCAGGTACTGCCTAATGTGGAATGAATGAATACCAACTACAAAACAAAAAAATATCGTCAATGGTCCGCTTCGAAGCAGATGATAGAAGTGGTAATCTGTTTAAAACAGCTCCACTACACTTAGTCGTTGTGTAATATATCCGTACACTGAAATAAGTGCTGTTTGCAGATATGCAATGAGCACGTAACGGTAAGGATAATTTCATTTTTTCGTAAATGGACGATTTTGGAAATTAATCCCGAAACAGGTCGATTTTTATTTTTAAACTGTTAATTTTATCCGGTGCCATGCGACGGCGGATCCAATCAATTTCAATCTACAGTAACTCCACCCAATTTTTTCAAAATTTTTGAATCAATAAACATTCATAAGAATTATGTCTTGCATGTAAACCAATTAAATATAAGGTTACATAATGCTTTAAATTATTTTTCTTAATAAAGTAACCAATATTTTTGTCAATTTTGCGAAAGATTTTTACCTTCTGATGAAGTAGTAAATACAAAAGCAATATATTTCTACCAACCTTTTTAACGTTAGTTATTAATAATTCCTTTCATCAAACGATACTCAAATTTTATTTTTAAACATTTTATTTATTTTATAAAATTTATAAACCTAATATCAAATAATATTTATGTTTCATTAATAATTTAAAATAATTCAATATACCTACTTCTAACGCCATTTGATAACGTATGAATAAAGCATACCTAGAACAAACTGTCAAAGTCAAACCGTGTAAATATAAGTATTAATTAATTAGTAAATTAATTTGTGTAAAATTTAATAAACAAATAATAAAATTTCTTTATTTAATTTTAAAAATATTATTTTAATATAATTTTTTGAAAACATAAATAATAAAATTATTATATATTATATACACCGTTTTTAGGCGTAATGGTCTGAATTTTTTTAAAGAAAAAAATAATACGCCACTGAGATATGTCAAATTAAAAATCATTTTTGAATTCCTCGTTCAATTTACGACAAAAATCGTTCTTGCCTATTTTTCATATGAGGCGCCGTTTTTATATAATAAAAATAAAACATCTTAACGCTTACAAATTATTCGAGGTAGTTTCCAAATTAGTACGTTCTTTAACGGTAAAATATTACAAAACCTCTAAATTTTAAAGAACCGCTTGGATTGGCATACACATAGCTAACATGTCAAAGAAAAAAGTGTTTGTTGTTTGTTTGGGTTTATATGACTGCGGACACTAAATCCATTCGCCAAGAAAAAAAAAGTGATATTGTGCCGATATGTGCTTTGGTGGTGAAAAAATATTTGTCCAAAGTAAGTCCGGAAGTGGACAAACTAACTAATTTTAAGTAACTTTTGCTCTATAGAGTTTTTTCACTAAGTCAATACTTTTCGAGTTATTTGCCAGTGAATATGTTCATTTTTTCAACAAAATAACCACGCTTTTAGACGGTTTTTCGCAAATAACTCAAATAGTAAGTATTTTGTCGAAAAAACATTCGTAGTAAAAATATAGCATGTAAAAAATTTAAAAAAATGGTGTATATATCACGTCTCTATACCTAGTAGAAGCAGAGTTATAGCTAATTAAAAATAGGTTCATATTCGTCAAATTCCAAATGGAATACTTTAACGTGAAATAACCAAAAATGAAGCACATTTCGGGGAAAGCTCATTACAACTTATTTAAAGTGTTTAAAAAAAGCTTAATTTTTGTTTCATAAAAAAAATTTCTAGTATCAAAAGTAAACAAGTTACGCTCAAAATAAAGGTAGCCCCTTTTTTTTGGTTAAAAAGTCGGGAAAATCACCCCCTAATTAGTATCTCAAATGAAGTTAATCGTTACGACTTCACAAGTTTCTTGACTCGTGTATGTATTGTATATATGATCTGTAATTTTCATCGGTTCAAAGTCCTTATTTTTGAAAGGGCTGTAGTTAAAAGAGGTTGAACGAGTCACTGATTACGAATGTATGCAAATTTAGAAACACCAAATCCTAATCAATTTTTGTCTTACAGAAAAACAAATAAATAAATTATATTGAGACAAGCAATGCTGACTTTTTTTGTTTTTCGAGATTTTTGGTATCTCTAACAATTTTTAAATTATTTTGAAAAAAAGCATATTTTTCAAAATAAATTTTTTTAAAAATTTTACTTTAAAATCAAATTTTTCCAAAAATAAGCACTTTGAATCGATGAAACTTACAGATCATATAAACACAATATAAGAAAAATAATTTGTGGAGCGGTAACGATTAATTTCATTTAAGTTGCTAATTAGGGGGCGGTCTTCCCGATTTTTTTTGCCAAAACAAAAGGGACCCACTTTATTTTGAGCGTAACTTGCCTAAATTTAATGCTAGAAACTTTTTATAAAAACAAAAATAAATCTTTTTTTAAACACTTTAAAAAAGTTTAAATGGGTTTTCTCCAAAAAGTGCTTAATTTTTTGGATATTTCACTTCGAAATATTCTATTTGAAATTGGGTAAATATGAATCTATTTTTCATTGGCTATAACTCTGGTTCTACGAGGTCCAGAGACCTAACGCGTACACCATTTTTTTTTACTTTTTTACAGGCTATATTTTTGCTAAGAACGTTTTTTTCGACAAAATACTTACTTTCTGAGTTATTTGCGAAAAACCGTTTAAAAATGTAGTTATTTTGTTGAAAAATGAACATATTCACTCGCAAGTAACTCGAACAGTGTTGACTTGGCGAAAAAGCTCTATAGAACAAAAGTTACTTAAAATTAGTCAGTTTATCCATTTCCGGACTTATTTTGGATATATATTTCTTCACCTTCAAGAGGGGGTGAAACTCACCCCCAGGGCAAAAGCACACATCGGCACAATATCACTTTTTTTCTTTGACATGTAAGCTATGCGTATGCCAAATTTCATGTCAATCCAAGCGGTTCTTTAAAATTTAGAGCAAGAACCGTGAAAGAATGTACTAAATACATAGAAATTTATTTAAAAAACTTTGTAAACGTTAAGATGTTTTATTTTTTTTTTGCATAAAAACGGGCCTCAGATGAAAAATAGGCAAGAAATATTTTTTGTCGTAAAATGAACGAGGAATTCAAAAATGATTTTTAGTTTGTCATGTCTCAGTGGCGTACTATTTTTTTCTTTAAAAAAATTCAGAAGATACCTATACGCGCGCCAATGGTGAATATAAAATTATTCTGTCACCTTTCAA
The DNA here is from genome assembly GCF_917563875.1 of Diabrotica virgifera virgifera. Taxonomy (NCBI): domain Eukaryota; kingdom Metazoa; phylum Arthropoda; class Insecta; order Coleoptera; family Chrysomelidae; genus Diabrotica; species Diabrotica virgifera. Next base: position 133,041,188 of record NC_065444.1, read on the forward strand.
GGAGGTAATTGTGAACATTTGTTGTAGCTTTGCATCTAGTTAAAATCTTTTTAGTAATACTTTCTGTTATTGTTCTAGTTTGGTATTATTATAATTATTGGAGAGTTCTTGATAATGTATTAAGAAATGAAAAACACGCGCGAAGATGTTTTATTTTTTGCATAAAAACGGTGCACCATATGAAAAAACGCAAGAAAGGTTCTTCATCATAAATTAAACGAGGAATGCAAAAATTATTTTTAATTTGAAATATCTCAGTGGTGTACTATTTTTTCTTTAAAAAAATTCAGACCATTACCCGTAGGCGCGCCAATGATGAATACAAAAGTGGTTATTTGTATATCAAAAAATGCGCAATAACTACCTTTTAAAACAGACCAAATTTAATTGTCATAGCTGAACCGGTCTTAGAGCAATAAAAAAATTGGCAGTTTGAAGTAAAAATTTCAACACCCCGTATCTCGGAAACCTCTAGTAGAATTTCTCCTGAAAGTATTTCATACTTATTTAGTAACACCCTGTATATTCCAAAAAATCGTAATTTAAAAATAAAAATCGGCCTGTTTCGGGATTTATTTCCAAAATCGCCCATTTACGAAAAATTAATGTTTTCCAACTTTTACGTGCTCACTGTACACTGTACACAGAGGAGCGGTCTGTGCAAAATTGGGTATGGCACATTTTCATTTCAGAGAATAAACTTAAAATCAGTACATATCTTCAAATTGCATAAAAAAGAAAATCTGAATCACTGTATTACCGAGTCTAACAAAAATAGCAATAAAATAGAACAGTACAATAGTAATAATATTTGTCAAATGATAGATCACGAAAAAAAAGGGTCTAACCAAAAACATGTCCACAACGAGTTACTTAAAAATGGACATTCCATATTTCGAGGAATTGAATCAAACTACGAAAAGAAATTTTTACGATATAATTATAGAAGATTCGTTTTACGTAAAGATGTCGATAAGGCCTCTGTGATAATCTAAACTAAACCAGGACGTACATTTTGCTGTTTAATTTAAATCTCGGCTTAATTATCACTTAACCGTTCGGACGCGATACGTATTAGGATCCTCACAAACCTTTAATAATTGGGTTATCCTAATTAAACTTTAGGTATGGCGTTAGTTTAAATAATACCCTACAACAGAGAAACTCTAATTGTGTCATAGTAAAGCACGTCGGCCTTAGTTAATGTTTGGTTGGACCCGAAAGGTCTTCATTATGTCTTTGTAAAGACCGTTAATAAACTTCACTATCAGTCATATGAAAGTTTCTAGGGAACGCTTAAGTATACGAAGTAATTATCGGGAAATCCTCATTAGTACAATGTTTAGCGTTAAGTTACAGGCTGTTCGGAAACTCTCTGTGCAGAAGAACTTCAAATTTCAAACGTAATTTGAATTAAACTACTTCTTTGAAAAAACCTCCTTAAAATAACATAAGCATATGCTCTTCTAAGAATGTTGGAAATCTGCAATCTAACTAGTTAGTTTATTCTATATGATTACTTAAAAATTCGGAGTTCTTCTTATTAGTTTGCCATTACGATGATTTTCGCACAACACTTAGCTATTCATGTTTTTTAAATCAGTCTTGCACTAAATCTTTAGAATCTATCATCTCGTAAAACTTAACTCATCTAATCCAGACAGCTGATGACGTAGAATATCGCTGGAAGCATATTAGTAACATTTTTCAGTTATTATGTTATATAGTCCGTTCTTTAACGGTAAAATATTGCAAAATCTCTAAATTTTAAAGAACCGTTTGGATTGACATGAAATTTGGCATACACATAGCTAACAAGTCAAAGAAAAAAAGTGATATTGTGCCGATATGTGCTTATGCCCTCGGGGTAGTTTTCACCCCCTCTTGGGGGTGAAAAAATATTCGTCCACAGAAAGTCAGGAAATGGCTACTGGCTAATTTTAAGTAACTTTTTTTCTATAGAGTTTTTTTACTAAGTCAAAACTTTTCGAGTTATTTGGCAGTGAATATGTTCATTTTTTCAACAAAATAACCACGCTTTTAGACGGTTTTTCGCATATAACTCAAATAGTAAGTATTTTGTCGAAAAAATATTCGAAGCAAAAATATAGCCTGTAAAAAATTTTAAAAAATGGTGTATATATCACGTTTCTACACCTAGTAGAAGCAGAGTTATAGCTAATGAAAAATAGGTTCATATTCGTCAAATTCAAAATGGAATACTTTAACGTGAAATAACCAAAAATGAAGCACATTTCGGGGAAAACTCATTACAACTTATTTAAAGTGTTGAAAAAAAGCTTCATTTTTGTTTTATAAAAAAAAATTATAGCATCAAAATTATACAAGTTACGCTCAAAATAAAGTTAGTCCCTTTTGGTTTTGGTAAAAAAATCGAGAAAATTACCCCCTAATTAGTATCTTAAATGAACTTAATCGTTACGATTTCACAAATTTCTTAACTCGTGTATATATTGTTTATATTATCTGTAAGTTTTATCGGTTCAAAGTCCTTATTATTGAAAGGGCTGTAGTTAAAAGGGGTTGAACGAGTCACTGATCACGAATGTATGCAAATTTAAAAACACCAAATCTCAATCATTTTTTGTGTAACAGAAAAACAAAAAAATACATGATATTGAGAAAATCAAATCTGACTTTTTTTGTTTTTCGAGATTTTTGGTATCTCTAACAATTTTTGAGTTATGTATTTTGAAAAAAAAAAACATATTTTTTAAAATTTAAATTTTTAAAAATTTTATTTTGAAACCAAATTTTTTCAAAAATAAGCACTTTAAATCGGTGAAACTTACAGATCATATAAAAATAACATAAGTAAAATAATTTGTGGAGCGGTAACGATTCATTTCATTTAAGTTGCTAATTAGGGGGTGGTCTTCCCGATTTTTTTTTTGCAAAAACAAAAGGGACCAACTTTATTTTGAGCGTAACTTGCTTAAATTTAATGCTAGAAACTTTTTGCAAAAATAAAAATAAAGCTTTTTTTAAACACTTTAAAAAAGTTATAATGGGTTTTTCCCAAGAAGTGCTTAATTTTTTGGATATTTCACGTCGAAATATTCTATTTGAAATTTGCTGAATATGAATCTATTTTTCATTGGATATAACTCTGGTTCTACGAGATCCAGAGACCTAACACGTACACCATTTTTTTACTTTTTTATATGCTATATTTTTGCTAACGTTTTTTTCGACAAAATACTTACTTTTTGAGTTATTTGCGAAAAACCGTCTAAAAATGTGGTTATTTTGTTGAAAAATTAACATATTCACTCGCAAATAACTCGAAAAGTGTTGACTTGTCGAAAAAGCTCTATAGAACAAAAGTTACTTAAAATTAGTCAGTTTACCCATTTCCGGACTTATTTTGGGCATATATTTTTGCACCCTCAAGAGGGGGTGAAAGTCACCCCCAGGGCAAAAGCACACATTGGCACAATATCACTTTTTTTCTTTGACATGTAAGCTATACGTATGCCAAATTTCATGTCAAGCCAAGCGGTTCTTTAAAATTTAGAGCAAAAACCGTTAAAGAATGGACTAATACTAATAGTAGAGAAATTTAAAGACTAGTTTACGTATCATTAAATTCAATACAGTTACAATTCAATAAAAATAGTCCAGAGTAATAAGGATTTTCTCGGGACACTCAAAGATCCAGGTAGCTGACTACTTTTTTAGTTATTGTAAACCTTTAGGAAGAAAACCTACCTGTTTCCTGCCTAGAGTTCGCGTCCGTTTTTTAATTATTAACAATTTACTGCAAAAATCGCGATTTTTTCGATTTTTTGCACTCCATTCAAAAGCTAAATAGTTGACATAAAATTACAAAACTCAGTTTTTTAGAACATTGAAAAACATTCAGAATGCCGATTTTTAAAAATTAAAAGTTAATTTGTTGCTACGCAAATTGCAAAATAAGTGAAAATCGTTATTTATTAATAACTTTTACTAAAACTACCTTAGAACTTTAGTGTTTCACCCAAAGTTGGGTATTGGCGTACTTAACAAACCTTCAAAATTTGAGACCGATCCATTAATCAGTTTAAGAGATATTCTATTTGTTTATCCCACAGACCTTTATTTTGCAGTAAGATAAGACAGAAAAAGATAGGGCAATTCTGAGTATGCCAAATGAAAGTAGAAGAGTGATAGTATCAAAATGTATTAAAAAAAGATAAAAAATAATTAATATAGTCAAAAATATGAATGCCAAATTTGTAAAATTTTGTAGTTTATAAACATTTAGAATAACTTTAAAAATGTTGTCAGTAGAAACAATATTTTTATATATTCGAAAAGATAGAAGTTTAACACGAATTTTCAAATAAAAAAATTTAGCCTGGGTTCATTTGGGACAAAGTAAACCATATGTTTTTTTAATTCACAGTTAATTTGTTTATAATAATTAAAGAATCATATTAATGCCATTTTAAAGAATGAGGTTTGTATTTTTTTCTTAAAAAATTTGCACAAACATTGTACCTTCACAGCACCCTCTACGATTTTCTAAAAAAAATGTTCAAACGATTACTAGGGGGAGCCTACAAATCCACAGAGTTAAAATACCGAAAAAGCAATTTCAAACGAATATAATTTTCTGTATCTCCGGATCAACTCAATGGATTTTGATCTTTTTTTTTTAATTTGTATGTAATTTCCCCGTACATTACAAATATGCAATTAGTTTATAAATTTATTAATTAATAAACAGTCTAATTTGTTTAAACAATTCTTGAAAAAATATTTTTTTTTACAAAAATCTATTTTTTTTAATCATAGTACCTATCATCAATGATCATAGAAAAAGTTAAAGTACACTTTAATAAATAGATGATCTTTATTAAATAAAAATTTATTGAAGATACTTTATTTATTAAAGTATACATTAACTTTTTCTATGATTAATAACGACAGTATGATTAAAATCATGGATTTTTGGGAAACAATTATTTTTTCAAAAATTGTTTAAACAAATTAGACTGTTTATTAATTAATAAATGTCTAGACAAATTGCATATTTGTAATGTACAGAAAAATTACATACGAATTAAAAAAAGAACGATCAAAATATATTCAGTATATCCCGAGATATAGTAAATGAAATGATAGTAGTTTTAAGTTGCCTTTTTTAGATTTTGAACTCGTGCATTTGTCGCCTCCCAGCTCCCCTTCACTTACCACGACTAGTCACCAATTGAACTACATTTTGAAAAATTCGTGTAAAATACCAGCTTTTGTAATATGTAAAATTATTTTTCTACGGACAATATTTTGAAAGTTATTCTAAATGTTTATTAACTACAAAATTTCACAAATTTGCCATTAGAATTTTTGACTATATTAGATATTTTTTTTATCTTTTTTTAGTACATTTTGATAGCATCAGTTTTCTACTTTCATTTGGCATACGCAGAATTGCCCTATCTAAATTATGTTCTGTCTTATGTTATTGCAAAATAAAGGTCTCTGGGATAAACAGTTAGAATAACTGTTAAACTAATTAATTAATCGGTCTCAGATTGTGAGGGTTTGTTAAGTAGGTACCCCAATACCTAACTTTGGGTGAAACACTAAAGTTCTAAAGTAGTTTTAGTAAAAGTTATTAACAAATAACGATTTTCACTTATTTTGCAGTTTGCGTAGTAACAAATTATCTTTTTAACTTTCAAAAATCGGCATTTTGAAGGTTTTTTAATGTTCTAAAAAATTAAATTTTGTAATTTTATGTCAACTATTTAGCTTTTGAATGGGGTGCAAAAAATCTGCTAAATTGTTAATAATTAAAAAACGGACGCGAATTCTAGGCAGGAAACAGGTACGTTTTCTTCCTATTGGTCTACAATAACTAAAAAAGTAGTCAGCTACCTGGATCTTTGAGTGTCCCGAACATGGTCTATTTCGAGCTTATTACTCTGGAGTAAAACGGAAACCGACCAGTGGGAATATCACGAACGGGATGGAACGACAAATTACTGGGGGCATTTTGAAAAACAGACAGTCATGTCTACACAAAAAGAAGAAGAAGAGACATTTTAAGAAATCAATGAGAATAATGTAGATCGCCAATCGACCAAAAAATTTACAAGATTTGTAAAATAAAGTTGAATTAGAAATTCTTAATATGACTTCAATGTTCAAGAAGATTATCGTCGTCGGTTCAATAACTGGCAAAAGGCAGGTACATAGATGGCAATTTGAGACATGCAATTGCAATTTTTATTTGTTCAATAAACATTTTATCTGTTATATATGATAGCGGTAAAGTGTATTTTGCATTAAATAAAATACATACATGCATCTTGTTGTGTAAATTAATTTAATTAAGAAAGGAGTTCTTTCCTTGCAACCCCATTTAATTAATTATGTTAATGTTTATATCACTGAATAGAGCATTGATTAAACTTTAAAATGAGCTAACACATGTCCCATATTCCCATTTAAAAATATTATTTACATCATCATGCTTCAATGAATAATGTCATTAGTATCATATATGTATGTACCAAAAAATCATAATTTAAAAATAAACATTGACTTGTTTCGGTATTTGTCTCCAAATTAGAAATATCTCGAGAACTAATGGTAACTGAAGTGTTTTGAAGAGTAAGAGATTTAATAAAATTATTTTCATCTATTTTCTACTTCCGTTTATACCTGAAGTTGTTTAAAACTTCGATTTTTTAAATGGGACACCCTGAATATTCATACATTTTTGGATTTTCCTCGATATCTTATTTCTTAAAATATGAGGTTTTCTTATATTATACAGAGTAGTTTAAACGATAATTACGTTTTTTTTATTAATTTCGTAGCAACATTCACACCCTGTAGAATTGTACTGATTTCACATCAGAAACTCTATTTATGTTCAAGTGATTTTTAATATAATCTACTAGAGGGTTCTCATTCACAGTCATTTGTTTCGAGCTTCTGTCATGTGTCACATATTAATATATCTACGTCATATGTTATTGGTATTTACAAATGATATAAACCAAAGACGTATGACGTAGCTATATTAATATTATGTGACACATGACAGAAGCTCGAAATAAATGACAATCGATGAAAAGCCCTATTGTTAAAAATTATATTAATCTAGCGAAATGTTTAATTTTAGTTTACATGGTTGATCGAAACTCGCAATGAGTATTTTCTGAGTTTTCTAAATGGAACACGCTGTATTTTAGTATTGTAATGAAATAATATTTTAAGGTACTTGTTTTATTTCTTAAGCATCCCCTATACCTAACTGCTTTAATTTTCGAGTCATGTGTGATTGTTTAAGCCAAACTATAATTGCAAAGAAATTACGTGAAATTTTATTAGGTTGGTTATTCAATGAAAAATAATTTTTCGAAAATAAATACTTATTAATCTAGGCTAATCCTTAATACATTAATATTGGATAAGATATCAAAATGTTTACGTTATTAAGATTGCTGGTGCGTAAAATCTTAATAAAAACATACAATATTCTACCTAGTTGGCTTCGACGTTGACACTAAACTTTCTTAAACATTTGACAGTATGCTATATTTATATTTCCAGTTGCTTTGTTACCATTACTAATATGATTTTTTTCTAATGCGGAACTTATTAGTATAGTTTTTGTTCTAGGTAGGTGCATATAACAAAGGTGTGTTACTCTCAGTAAGAATTTAGATAATAAAAGAATATTAATAAATTAAGGATCAGTCTAGATTAATATGTATCTTCTTTCGTCAAATTATTTTTGAATAAATATTTTCACGGCCAACCTTATAAAATTTCACGTAATCTTTGTTGCAATTAATGTTTGGCTTAAAGAATCACGAATAACTCACAAATTAAAGCAGTCAGGTATAGGGAATGTTTAAGAAATAAAAAAGTACCATAAAATATCATTTCATTACAATACTAAATTAGAGGATGTTCTATTTAAAAAGCTCATCCGCCAGATAATACTCATCCCGAGTTTCGACCAACCCTGTATACTAAATTTAAACATTTCGCTATATTAATAATTTTTAACAATAGTAGACTGTATTAAAAATCATTTGGACATAAATATAGTTTTTGATGTCAAATCAGTACAATTCTATAGGGTGTGAATTTTGCTACGAAATTAATAAACAAACGTAATTATCTTTTAAACTACCCCGTATTATATTACAAAACCTCATATTTTAAGAAAGAAGACATCGGGGAGAATTAAAAAATGTAAAAATATACAGGGTGTCCCATTAAAAAAAGAAATTATAAACAACTTCTGGTATACCTAACCGGAAGTAGAAAATAGATGAACATATTTTCATTAAACAGTTCACTCTTCAAAACCCCTTAATTCCAATTTTCAATTTTCTGTTACCTTTAGTTCTCGAGATATTTCTGATTGGCCCATTATCTGCCTCATCCTATATTCTAGTTGTTAAAGCTTTTTGTCGTAGTGTTCAACTTGGAACATTACTTAACCTAGCATTATCAATAGAAAAAAGTAATATTTTATAGTTTCACTAGGGCTCATTTGGAAGAAATGAAGCCCCTAGAGATGTTTTCGATGAACATCTATGATTTCCAGCCATTTGCTTCTCGTTTTATGATCTGTGGATTCAAAAATAACCAGCGTGCACACTTACAATGTTCTTCTGTTGTTTCTTTATTTTTACAGCGCTTTCTTTTTTCTGTGTCATCCTTGGTAAAAGCATAGAAATAGTTCGTAGTACATTAAATGTGTCTTGAACTTCGGGGATACGCGTATGCTTTAAATGAGATCGTAAACAGTGGCAGTTCATTTTTCGTATTATTTTTATAACCGCTATAGCGAAGACTGTAAAAGTTAAATTGTAAACTTTCACAAAACTTCTTTAAATATTTAAAATTACGTAGGGACTGTTTTTACTGTTATTTTTTTACTGTTAAGTAACAGTTAACTATACTTAAAGTCGTGGCACTTATTTTAATATTTAAACAAAACACAATACTATTATATTTATACTTTTTTTTTATTTAATTAAATTTTTCTGTTTTTGATTTGTGTCGCATTAACTACTTGTAGTTATTACCGAGAGTTGATTTTTAATGTACAATTGGTTAAACAGAAGTTTCTTTTAGATCATGTACAATGTTTTTGAATACATAGTGAACTAGATTATTAAGAAGTAAACTTAATCTCCATATCTACCTTTGTACTCTATATAGGGGAGTTAATGGAGTTTTCGCTTACGAAAAAAATCAAACAAGATAGAATTATTTGTTATTTCATTAAAAAATGTTTAATAAACAACATATCAAAAAGTTCTACCCCAAAAGTGGCTGCTTCACCTTTGATTAAACAATTTTTTTTATGGCATATACTTGGGTGTCATTTAGCCAGTCACAACTTTTTTTGTTCTCTGTTCATACATAAGGAAGGCAATGAGGTCCTTAGAGTTCCATAGCAAACTCTTCTACAGCTCTCTACTCAGTTCAAAAGCTGGCCACTATGGACTGTCCAAGTTGCTCACCACATTTTCCATTATGTATCTTCTTCTTCTTCTTTTTTTATATGTACATAATATACCAAATTATCAGGATTAATAAGAATAAGTTTTGAGGTTAATTTTAGTTTCACAGATAAATTTCATTAAACAATCATATATGTTCTTAAATGAATTAAATGATTAAACAAATGAACTGTGAAATTAGTTGTTTTACTTTATCGTACTACATACGTAGTATAATATATAAAGTTATAGAATCTTGCAGAAAAAAAATCAGATTTCGCTTTTTCTCGACGTTTTGAGTCGCCCGGAGTCTAAAAAGCAACTAAAAAAACATGTCGGAAGTATGTACTTACTTATGTATGTATGTTGCCACCACCCAGCAAAAACTGCTGGACCGATTTCGATGAAATTCGGTAAGAGTAAGTTTAAAAGAATTTTGTCTGGAAACTAAGCTTTTAAAATAAATGTCTCAAAGTAGAGCCGAAATAGGGGGTTATTTAGGGCCCATTTTTGCAAATTTTGACCTAAACGAATGAAACTTTGTGCAAAGTTAGCTCATCGATTGGTGAATGTTAATACAGAATTTGACATTTCCAAATTCAAAATGGCTGCCAATATGGCCTACCGCCCACCCGGCACATTTCCTTACCTATCCAAAAACTTATTTAAGATAAGTTTAATTTGAAAAGGTCGTTATAAATATAGTCTAAAGATGGGGCTATAAGGAGAATTTTATCGTTTTTCAGGAAAAGTTATGGGTTGCCTATATTTAAGGCGTCAAAATTTGACATAACTTTGAACTAGGTTTTCTCAAAAATGGCTTCAAGGAATTTGTTTATTTTGTGATATATTTTAGATGCCCTATCGGTTAATTGAATGACGTTAATTGGATTTCTTAACTCCCCACAGGAGGGAAGTTATGAATTTTTATAAAACTAACAAAAATATAAACTAACAAAAAAAGTTTTAGAAAAATATAAGCTTGTTTGGATTTTTCCGAAAAAAGTTTTAGTTCTATATTGACTCCCCTAATATGTTTTTATGAGAACTCAGTTTACTACTACCATGCACTACAAAATTTTTACATTTTCCGCTTTAATCCTAAACTTAACATTATCCGTTGCCTCTAATGACCGTTATTTTTAAATCTAATTTTAGAAAGTAGCTCGTAAAGCTCTTTTTCTTTGTATACTAAAGAGTTGTAAAATTTTCCTTTTAAATTGGATGGGCTACTTCCGTGCTCTTTTTCAAAGAAAGAAGTAACAAAATGATCATATGCACAAAGTCCTTGGGAGTTTTCTAGATGTGCTACATTCACACCTAATCGCGAATAAGGCTGTACGTGCACGTCTGTGAAATTGCATTTTATTGCCGACTCTGTGACAATTCAGGTGGAATTGCCACTCACAATGATATCCAAATGACTAAGCGAGGCAACAGGGTCGAACACTAGTTTGAGGGCAATGGTATTTATGTGATGAGCCATTAAAATCAACTGGCGTTCTACTTTTTAAAATTAGCCTCTCTATTATTTTTATAAAACGTTTTTTAACCTTCCGTGACTAACATTGGGTCTGTGAGACCGACCAGTTAGAGTTTTTACGATTATATCCAAATCGTTCGTTATGAATCTTCGCCGCCATCAGTAGCTGCCTGATTTAGATGCCTGTTTTTAGTGTTGAAGTTTGAGTCTTCAGTGTCAACTAATTATGCAATTATCGGCAAATCTTGTCTCAGAGACCTCACCGATACCCTGTTCCCTCACCGATACCCTGTCAAAAACTACGCCTAATTTTGCAGGCTACACTTCTTACCACCTTCCTAAAAGCCAGGTCAGCCGTGGAAACGGCTTACTTATACACAATAGTATACCTACCTCCCCTCATATCCTTCTCCCCCATATCCAACTCCCTGACCTGGATTTCCTGGCAGTTGACATTTATGTACAAAATAACATCAAAATTACGATAATCTCCTACTATAAACATCCAAATCTACCCCTTTTCGACCTGCTGTTAGAGTATTTTTCCACACTCAACTCAGCAGTGTTGATGGGCGATCGCAATAGCAGGCATACCCAATTCGGTGATACTACAATAAATCCAGCAGGCAGAATGCTCACAAATCTACTTCTTGATCTGCAAATATCCAGAATCACCAACTCTGAAGTCACGTTTTTTGGACCGGCTGGAATGTCCATTATCGACCATATCCTTTGTACAGATAATGTGCTGGGTATGTTCGATGATGAATGCTTCATAGCTGATTCAATAACCTCTGACCACCTTCCATTGTTAGTGAAAACTAACTTCACAGACCCTCCACAAATAAGGCCTGTCATATATAGGGAAGATTATCGTAAAGCTAATTGGGAACTATTCCAAGACTATATCAATCATAACTTTCCTCAGTTAGGTAATATGTCAACCACCAATGAAGTTGACACAGGAATCTCCAAAATTGAGAGCCTTCTACAGAAAGCCTCATTCTTAGCAATTCCAGTAACTCGATACAATCTATATACTCCAGCACTACCTCCCAGAATAATCGCTAACATCAAAACAAAGCGACGACTTATCAGAGAGTATAAAAGATTCCGAGACCCCCTCATCAAAACAGAGTACAACCGACTCTCGGCGTCCATCAGGTTGGAGGTCAACAGGCTGAAACAAGCTCAGTGGAGGCATGTTACTTCCCAGCTGGACTATCGAGAAGGTAGTAAATTCTGGAACAAGTTCAAAATCCTAACTAAACAAAAATCAAAACCTCATTCACATCTTGTAGTCAATAACGTCATTCTTAACAATCCACTAGATAAGGCTGAAGCTTTCAAAAGCTCCCTCCAAGCAGCCTTTATCTCACCTAATAACCCAAATTTTAACGAGCGACACAGGCGCAATGTCGAAATGAGAGTGGAAGAAATACTCCTAACCCCCCAACACATGGCAGCCTACCCTCATCCGATGGTGGCTTCTGTGGAGGAGGAAACCGTCAGGCAGATGTGTAACATCGGTAAAAACACATCTCCTGGCCCAGATGGTATCCACAGAAGATGCCTCAAAAAACTTCCCGGGAGTGTCATTCCGCCGCTAACCAATACAATCAATGTATGTCTTAGGTTGAGCTACTTTCCAACTTCATGGAAAGTAGCCAACACAGTCATGATTCCTAAACCTAGGAAACCACCCACCAGCACAGAATCCTATAGACCTATTTCTCTACTAAACACACTAGGTAAAGTCTACGAGAGGATCCTTAAGGAGAGACTCGTAGAATTCCTAGAGACAAACCACATTCTCCCCAGTTTTCAATTTGGATTCAGAGCTGAACATTCCACACGCAACGCATTGATTGAAGCGGCCACTTACATCTCCCAAACCATAAACGAGCATAGAAAATATGCTGTAGGCATCTTCCTAGACGTTCAAAAGGTTTTTGATCAGGTCTGGCAATCAGGTCTGATCGAAAAACTCCGCCGATTTGGACTGCCTAAAACTTTCGTCAAACTCATTCATTCCTATCTCTCAGATCGAACAATTCTTGTCAAAGTCGCCAACCAATTCTCCACCCCATTCACTCCACAAGCAGGAGTACCACAAGGGTCAATATTAGCTCCTAGACTATATACAGCATACAACAGTGACATCCCCCATCCCATTAATCGAACTGAGTCAGTCCTACTTTACGCCGACGATACTACTTTGCTTACTTCGGGTACTTCATATGGTACGCTGAGGCACCCCTCTGTCTTCGATAGGGCCCAAACACAACTAAACAAGGTTGTTACGTGGTGTAACAAATGGAGAGTCACCCTCAACCCAACAAAAACCCAAATGATAGTCCTCAGACACCCTAGAAGTTCCAGGAACGAAAGGGCTAGAATAACCCTTCAAGGAGAGGCTCTTGAATTTCGTCCGTCGGTGGTCTACTTGGTGGTCCATTTTAGCAGGACACTCAACTGGAACACTGACATCCAACACACCTTAAACAGGGTAAGAAATAGAGCTAAACTCCTTGGAGCGCTAGCTGGAACGTTTGGAGGCACATCAAGCAAGACTCTCCTACACACCTATAAAACGTACATAAGGCCCATCATCGACTACAGAGCGGTTCTCTATGCCTCACTAAGCCGACAATACACCAACAACATCCTCGGTTGCGAACGCAGAATACTCAGAAAGTGCCTCAGGAAGCACTGGAGATATCCGTCGGTAATGGTACACCCACTCGCAAAAATGCCCCCATCAACGAGAGAATACGTTCTCTCAGCAACAAATACGTTTTGAGTACGATTAATGGAAATAACCACAGAACAAAATATGTTCTAACCGCCCCTTGCAATCGGCAAGGTCACATACTCACCAGGATCCCGAAAGACAAAGTTCCATTCCCTCCGGCCAATCTTCTACAATTTGCCAGAAACGAACTACCTGATGAGTACTACGGAATTTTAGAACAAACTCCCGTAATGTATCGCAGATAACCAAGCTGCATCCCCACACGCTGATCCAAGAGCCGTTCCTCTATGGTGACAGATTTGGACCCTCCTTGGCTGACTGGACGCTTTACTGGGCTACGGCAACTTCTCTCCTTCATCTCTATAGCTTCTGCGCTAAAACCACGTTCTGAACCCCTAATTCACTGGCAGTTTTGCTCCTCCACTCTTCACCTTACATTCACAACAAGCTCACTCTTATCGTCCCTATACTCCTGAAAAGGAGGTTCCTTCACCCTGAAGAGGCATAAGCCTAAACGGGGTATAAATAACAAGTTCCATTCCATTCCAGTCTCAGAGACCCATGTTGGACCCATGATCTACTCGATGAAAAATATTTAGATTAACGAAAGACCGTGCAAACAAGTGCTGATAATTTAGTAACCCAATTTCCAGAAGTAAAAAGTGAACCTAGGTAAAAGAAAACAAGAAAAGAAGCAATGTAAATATTGAGGTTGTTTTTGACAAATCAGATGTTATGTGATAGTTTTATTTTCTTTGGTACTTTGCTAATGTTAAAGAGGTTTAATAATTTAAAAATAGGTATCATTTATGTTGAATTTTACTCCTTCATGGAGTAAAAACAATCCTACGCTTGAAAGTGTGTCAATGGAAACATTTTTTTTATGTCGGTCTCTAAGACCCGATGTTAGCTTTAATGTTCAGAAAACCTATGTTAGTTGCGGAAGGTTAATAAAATTGTATCCTTTGAACGTGAACTATTATGCGTATTGTGAACTACTGTATCCGCTGTGAGCTTCGGTGTCGCCAATTAGCGGATTTACTGTACAACTTCGGTTGGAAATTTAAAGAGAAAATTATTGCGTAAATGCAACTTGCAACTTTGGTATACGTTTTTATCAGCTGATGTCTCAAATCGGAAAAGAGAAGCAAGTACCAATCTCCTTCAAAGAAAGTGATATTATACCCATACACAAAAAGAGTGACAAAAAATGTACTGCACCAACTTTAGAAGTATATCACTTTATTAACACAGTCTATAGTTATAGTATATTGTGCAACAAGTGCAGAACGGTATTAATTTCTCACCAATTTGAAAACTTGAAGCATTCAAAGGAGTGCGGAATTACTTTTCTGCACGTGGTACACACCTATAATTTTTCTAAAACCACACTTCTTGCTAAAAGTAAAAATCTAAAATAAATATTTTACAAAATAATGTTTACAAATGTAGGCAGATTGTCAAGTCAGCAACGACCCACCCTGAGTGTAGTGCTAGAGACAATAAGAAGAGAAGAATACTACATGGGGTTTCTGGACTATCTTCTTTTTACCTCTGGAGTACTTTTACTATTTGATTTAATGATTATAAATTAAATGATGGTGCATGTGCATGTGTAATGACTCGCACATCCGAGTATAGGGTAGGTGGGGGCAAAGGTTCGCATTTTCTAAATTTTCATCTCTAGTGAATCTCCTAATGCTTGAATTGGCACAGAGTATAGATGAAAGTGAAATTGATACATTTTGTAATCATATTAGGCAAATTGAAATACTTCAATATTGCCCCACCCAATGGGGCAAAAGTACGCATGTGCGTACTTTTGCGGATTTGAGACATTTTGCAATTGAGACAAAATTAGCTGATAGAATTTCAAGCTCAACTTGCTATTCACTTTGAAGATTGACTTTAAACATGCATTTGCCAAGTCTACCTCACTGGGGGCAAAGGAACGCACTGCGAACGTTTGCCCCATTTGTGTGAGTACTTTTGCCCCATCCGGCAACCAATAATATATCTAACCTCAATATGGAACTATGCACATATGAACTTCAAACTGTCATGTAGAAGAAGTCTTCTAACAATAAACTTTCAGTATGCCTAACCAATAATAATCTGAGTTTAAAAGATTAAACATTAGAATCAATCAATTTTTAAGAAAAATTAGATCAGAAGGTATAAAAATAATTTTTACCTCATTTTTGTTGTTGTATTCGCCCTGATTGCGCCAAAGTTTCTCATTCAATGCTACTGAGTAGTACAAATATATGCCACAAGATGTTGTCGCCAACATATAAGAAGTTACTGAAAAATGTAAGTGCGTACCTTTGCCCGTGCGTACTTTTGCCCCCACCTACCCTACACATTGAATTGTTAGAATCGGACACATTTTATATAGACAAGGCGAAAACGGCGGGTTCTTTGGAGAAAATATTCCCATGAGATTTTTTTGCATAATCACATTCGTGAGACATTCCAGAATAAGATTCAAGAAGTCGCCCACGCGAAAAGTGGTCCAATTTTTTTTTAACAATTTTCTCTAATCAAATTGCAAAAATCAATATTTTCGACCCGGACAATTTTTTTTAGGTTTTTTGGACCATTCTGGATAAAATAGGTCTCTAATAATTTTTCTCTAAAGCTGATCGTATTCGAGGTAAAAGCATTTTAAGATTGAAAAAAACGAAAAATGGCGATTTTCAAGGCTTAATAACTCGGTTAAAAGTTATTACTATGAAAGTCAGAAAGCGACTAAATCAAAGTTTAAATCCCCCCCCCCCCCTCCCTACAAGATCCTGAAGAAATTTTTGTCATTATTTGATTACTAAGTTGTTATTTTTAAGTTATAATAATGAGCACCATGCACGTATTAAGCGGCCGTCCATGATGAGTGCGAAAGAGATTCCATTCAGTCAGTCCAATGGCCCATCTCACTCGCAATCACATTTACAGCCGCGTCAATACGATTTTATCGCTCATTATTAATAATTAAAATAACAGCTTAGTAATTAATTAATGACAAAAATTTCTTTAGTATCATGTAGGGGGAGGGGGCCTTTAAATTTGATTTAGTCACTTTCTGACTTTCTTAATAATAATTTTTAACCGAGTTATTAAGTCTTAAAAATGGCCATTTTCGCGTTTTCCAAATTTTAAATTGCTTATAACTCGAACACGATCAACTTTAGAGAAAAATTACATCTGGGATGTCTCGCGAATGTGATTATGCAAAAAAATCTTATGGGAATATGTTTTCCAACGAATCCGCCGTTTTCGCCTTGTCTAATATTTTATGGAAATAAAATATGAAGTCTGGACATATATTTTCCACTAATAGCATTACTAAATTAAAAATGATTTAAAATTCACATTTCCATTTTGATATGCCTTTAATGTAAATACAGTATTTTTTTTATTAAACGAAAAGAACGAACCACTGCAAATAACTGCAATAACCATTTATCTTTGCGACTTTTTGCCAGTTAGGGGCATCCAAAAAACGAAAAGAATTCTTTATTGCACTGAATAAAAATCGAGAAAATCCAAAGTCCGTTCCCTTCGCCGAGTGCAGACAACATGCATCTCTCTCTTTTGTTGCTTGTACCTTTCCAGAAAACCCATTTGGATTTTTGCTTTTTACAAGCACAGTCCTTTTTTCCTGGAGTTGAAGTTTGTTTTTTTAACCTGTCATTTCATCGTTACGGTACTGAGGAAAAATTACGGGCATCCGAAAAAAGAGGAAAAAGAACAACTACGTGAGGGATAAGGATCAGATGAGACTAATTTTATTAGAGTTTTCTGTGTGTTGTTTGTAAAAAATTCCGAAATAAGATTGGAGTTGATATAGGTAGAAGTACTTAAATAAATTGCCCGTTTCGACGCTTTCAGTTTATTTTTCTTTTTCCCGAAAGGAAGGAATACGGCTATTTATAAATATATAGTAGATCTCGAAGACATTATAGTAATAATTTCGCTTTACTTTATTTAGAAGTAAACCGCTTAGATTTACCTTTTCGTCGCTGGTAGGTTTTTTTGGTAGTAATAGGTCTGGATCCGGCGTATGAAAAAAAAGTTGATTAATAGACCAGGGCGCATCTGTAAAAACATTAGTACATTTGGACGTTGAGAGGTGACTCAAATTTTTTTGGAGAAATTGCTTGAAAATAACTCAAATAATAATAATTGAGTTATCCTCCCACTCAAAAAGGTCCGGAATATTGTTTAAATAATCAAAATGTCAAAAAATAAAGGAAAAATTCGATTTTTTTCTTCGTTTTTTGATTATAACTTTAAAAGTATTCATTTCCGAGAAAAGTTGTACTGACATAAAAGTTGCGTAATTAAATGTCCTACAATATAGAATTGGTTAAAAATTTAAAAAATTGTCACCCTTGTTGCAAAATAGCAATAATTGCGAAAAAACCATACAAAAACCAGTATTCGCATTTTACGTGTTTCTACCATTTATGCTACACTTAGGACCTTCATATTTCACCCAGAAAAACTAATATGATACAGTAAAACAATACTGTAAATTTCATTAAGATCGGTTCAACAGATTTTGCAAAATAAATTTTGCAATCCAGCTTTCGCAAAAAAAATTCATTTTTTCAAAATATTACAGAACTGAAAATAAAGTAGATAGCAAGTTGAATTTTTTTTGCGTATAGAAGTGTACTGTACCTTTAATTTGCAATTTGCAAAATTAAAATCGATTAATTACCACGGCGCGGCGTCAGGATATTTTTTAAATAAACATTAATTTTTGGTGCTACGCGGAGGATAGCGGATAGTTTGCTCTGATTGGGCATTCCAATGACATTTGATAATGATTGATACATTTTAATTTTTATTACATTTCGATATAAATAAATAAATTTGTTTATTGCAAAATAAAAACACATACTCTATACTTTGAAATAACACTTTTTTTAGCAAAAACTTTCTTTGTTTATATATTTTAACTTAGAGAATAAAAGTTTATTATTTTTAAAGATATGCAATTGTTTAAACAATATTTCACAAACAATAATAAAATTGGTTTGATTTTTCTGGAATTAAAATATCAAAATACAACAAAATATAGAGTAAGAAAATAATATATTAGATAAAGATTGGAAGAAATTTTGGTGGAAATCAACTTGTGTGAATCGAACACCGCTGTCCTGCGCGTAGCACCAAAAACTAATGTATCTTAAAAAAATTTCCTGACGCCGTGGTAATTAATCGATGTTAATTTTGCAAATTGCAAATGAAAGGTACTTCTATAAGCAAAAGAAAAATTCAACTTGCTACCAGCTTTATTTTCAGTCCTGCGACATTTAAAAAAAATGAATTTTTTTTTGCGAAAACTAGATTGCAAAAGATCTTAATGAAATTTACAGTGTTGATTTACTATATCATAAAGTTTTTCTGGGTAAAATATGAAGGTCCTAAGTCTAGCATAAATGGTTAAAAAACGTAAAATGCGAATACTTGTTTTTGTATGGTTTTTTCGCAATTATTGCTATTTTGCAACAAGGGTGACTATTTTTTAAATTATTAACCAATTCTATATTGTAGGAAATTTAAGTACGCAACTTTTATGTTAGTACAACTTTTCTCAGAAATGAATAGTTTTAAGGTTATAATCAAAAAACCAATAAAAAAATCGAATTTTTCCTTCATATTTAGACATTTTGATTATTTAAACAGGACAACGAGACATAAGGACAACAGGCATAAGGACAACGAGAAGAAGAAGAAGATTATTTAAACAATGTTTCGGACCATTTTGAGTGGGAGGATAACTCAGATATTATTATTTGAGTTATTTTCAATCAATTTCTGCAAAAAAATTTGAGTCACCTCTCAACGTCCATCTCAAAACAGATGCGCCCTGGACTATAATAGCAAGCTGAAAATTTGTTAATAGCTTAAGGGTGTCTAGTCGGACAAACTTTGATATATGGGAACACTGGAACAGGGGAAGTTTTAATTGTGGAACAGGTTAAAAATTTGGAACGGTCAGACCACGAAAACGGCACACGTATTTTGTCCGACAGAACAGACTTAAACTCTCCGAACAGAGATTAAACTCTCATGCAAAAATCAGACTGCTATTTATCACGAAATGGGCGTTTTAATGAGTGGAACATGTAGAATATGTCAAATGACAGGAATTATGACAGGTGATAAATAGCAGTCTGATTTTTGCATGAGAGTTTAATCTCTGTTCGGAGAGTTTAAGTCTGTTCTGTCGGACAAAATAAATGTTCCGTTTTTATGGTCTGACCGTTCCAAATTTTTAACCTGTTCCACAATTAAAACTGCCCCTGTTACAGTGCTCCCATATATCAAAGTTTATCCGACTAGACACCCTTAAGCTATTAACAAATTTTCAGCTTGCTATTAATCAACTTTTTTTTCATACGCGGGATCCAGACCTATAAATTATTCATTGGAAGTTTATCATAACCTTGTTAAAATTGCATATTTTACAGTACTCCAATAAATTAACGCACCATGTTAAAATTTGAACATTTTGATGTTCGATTTTCCTAAACCTGTTGTCCGATTTGAGCAATTTTTTTAATATGTTACAGCCTTATTCTTTGAAAACATCACTATAATAATATTGTTGCTAGACAAGTAAATGTAATTGTGTAACAATCATAATGTGTTTTTTCTAAAAGTTGTGAAATTAAAATGTGAAAATTAAAAATAAATTGCAGTCGTAGGCTTTCTTAACATTTTGTTAAGAGATATGTACTTTTCTATCACAAATGAGGTTTGCTATTTGGTCTCAACCAATATCATTCCAAATCTCGAGTGCTACTGTTTCTACCTCTTGTAAGGCTTTAGGAGGTGGCAAAGGTACCCCGGCAAAATAGCCCCGAAGAAAGAGCTCCGACAAAATAGCCCCGACATAGCTCCGACAAAATAGCCTGCAGACAAAATAGCCGCGGAATAATAGCTCGCCCACAAAATAGCCCCAAAATAGTCCCGACAAAAAAGCTTCTTTCAGAATTTATCATGAAATAATCCCTTAAAAATTCATTTTTTCGGAAATGGTAATTATCCTCTATTCAGATGTGTATCTTAACCACATCAAATAAAAATGGTCTTTACAGAGAACTCCAAATTCAATGTTCACGCCAGCTCCCGCCAGCCATCTCTTTGCCTCTTGGAAGTTTGAACATTTAAGCGAAAATCAATGTTTATTTGTGATATAAACATTTTTGTCTGATTTCTGACAGCAGTAAAATGTATTTTGAATTAAATAAATTACATACATTCTTCTTTTTTTGTCAAATAATTTAATTAAAAAAAAGTTTTTTTAATTTGACACCTTGTATAAATAATTATGTAAATGTTTATATTACTGAATGGAGAATTAAATAACCTTTCAAATGAGCTAACACAAGACCCCTATTCTCATTTAAAAAATCATCGATTACGTCATCACGCCCAGATGGATGACGTCACTAGTACGACATACACTGCGGTGCAAAAAAATCGATCCACTAAAAATTTGGTCATTTTTGAAGTTTCGAATTTCCTAAACCTTTTGTTCGATTTAAGTGATTTTTTTACCACGGTATAGCCTTATTCATTGACAATACCGCTGTAATAATATTGTTGCTAGACAGTCAAACTGTCATTGTATACCGGGTGTACGAATCAAACTGTGTCTTTTTCTCAGCATTTGCATCACCTTGTGGACTATTCTAGCACTTATAAAATACTGAAATTAAAACCTAACTATAGCCTCAGCTTTTCTTAACATTTTGTCTTTCGATTCATTCGCTTATGTTGGATAATAAACAAGTTAGGTACTTTAACAACTGGCTATGTTCGTCATCAGTACAGGGTTTTTTTTAAATAAGTGCAGCAAACTTTAAGGAATATTTTACACATGAAAATAATGACAGTTTGGTTAATAATCATATGTCCGCAAACGCTTCGTTTCCTAGATACGGGATGTTCAATATTTTTTTACAAACTGACGATTTATTTATTGCTTTAAAACCAGTTGAGATATGCAAATCAAATTTGGTGGGTTTTAAGACGTAGTTATTGCATATTTTTTAACGTTCAATTAAGAATTTTATATTCACCATTGGTGTGCGTACGGGTAATATTATCGGTCATAATACCCATTTGCGCGCCAATGGTAAATATAAAATTCCTAATTGAATGTCAAAAAATGTGCAATAACTACGTCTTAAAACCCACCAAATTTGATTTGCATATCTCAACTGGTTTTAAAGCAATAAATAAATCGTCAGTTTGTAAAAAAAATTGAACATCCCGTATCTCGGAAACGAAGCGTTTGCGGACATATGATTATAAAGTAAATTGTCATTATTTTCTCATGTAAAATTACCCCTTAAAGTTTGTCACACTTATTTAGTAACACCCTGTACTGATGACGAACATGGCAAGTTGTTAAAGTACGTAACTTTTTTATTACCCAATATAAGCGAATAAATCGAAAGACAAAATGTTAAGAAAACCTGGGCTATAGTTAGGTTTTAATTTCAGTATTTTATAAATGCTAGAATAGTCCACAGGGTGGTGCGAACTTTGAGAAGAAGACACAGTTTGATTCGTACACCCGGTATACAATGACAGTTTGACTGTCTAGCAACAACATTATTACAGCGATATTGTCAATGAATAAGGCTATAACGTGGTAAAAAAATCACTTAAATCGAACAACAGGTTTAGGAAATTCGAAACTTCAAAAATGACCAAATTTTTAGTGGATCGATTTTTTTGCACCGCAGTGTATATACCGAAATATCGTAATTTAAAAATAAAACTCGACCTATTTCAGGATTTTTCCTTAACGTCGCGGGTTTACGAAATAAAGAATTTATTCCTTTCATTTGCACCATACTGTATGTCGATGGTTAAGAGCACAGATATAGTATGTCCACTTTTGCTGATTTTAAGATAACATCATAAGAATATTCAGTAGGGTCATATGAATGTTCTGCATAATTATTGTAAGTCCAGAATGATTGTAAATGGGTTAAACCGCCTTGCCAAAATATAGTATTTCAGATTTGTACTAAAAACCGACTTGCACAGATATTTTATGTCCGTTAACACAGTGCACAAACATAGTATGTTTTGGGACATACAATATTAGTGCTCATGCGATCAAACTTATCATGGCTGTAAATATTGTTTATCCGGACATGCAGTAATATGCGGTAACAACCCTTATGTTGTATGTCCATACACATTTTCAAAAAAAATATTTTTTAACCCAATAATACATAATATTTTAAAAAATATCTACATTAAGCTAATAATGATACCCGAACTTATTACCCAAACATTATGATATATCGGTATATCAGCAGTATCAAACAAAAAGTAACGCGAAAACTTCAAAACGTTCTCCTCAACAATTAGGATATTTGGGCATACTATATCTGCGCTCTTAACCATCGATGTATGAATTGCCGATATAAATGAGTCAGATTAAATAAAATTATTAGCAGAATTTTTTTACTAACCAACAACATTTTTGTTTCATTTATTAATATTTTGTATTTTGACAACGACGTCCGAAGTGGAAGTCGAAACGTTAATAAAATATTTTTTCAAGTTAAATTGTAGCGTATTTCGCAATTAAAATTTTAAAATAAATCGTACTCCGTTAAAAGGTAAAACTTTTTATTGGGGGTGTTTTCGCCGGAGCCGTTCTATTTTGTGTGCGATCTATTTTGTCGGGGCTATTTTGTTTACGGGCTATTTTGTCGAGGCTATTTTGTATCCGGTCTATTTTGAAGGGGCTGTTTTGACCAGGCCATTTTGACGGGTCACGGGTGGCAAACGCTGCCTAGTCTTATTATGTCCCACAAATGTTCATGCGGTGGTTAATTTAAAGTCCGAAGATTTACCTGTTGTAAATATTCGGTTACAATTCGTGCAACGTGAGGTCTTGCATTATCATGAATTAGCAAAAAATTGTTACCAACAAGACTGGATTTACGTATGGGCTGAATGGGCTATAGGCCTGGACGACAGAATTCAAGGAGCGGCAAATTTTGGTAAAAAAGTAAAAAATGGCGGGGCCAGGGCGGCAAATCTTGAAATCCACCTCTGGTTACCAGTATAAGGAGCCGATAGCATGGTAGGTAAGTCCTTCACTATGTAAGGTCACTGCTTGAACACACTCATCGCGGGTCTATGTAATTCCTTGTAGAGCGTTTCATTTCCACCAAACAGCAAAAATGGTTGCGGAGTTAATTGAAACTTTAATTAATAAATCTACTAATTGTCACAACAAACCAGACACTTTTTGACTATTAACAATTATTTGACATTTATCAAATTGTTAATTTCTCATAGCCTACTTTAGGCTTGTAAACTAAGCAGAAAATGGGGATATATTGATGAAAAACATGGCTAAAGTACCCAACTTTTTTAAGCGAACGAATCAAGAAACAAAATGATAAGAAAACCTGACGATATAGTGGATAGTGGGGTTTTAATTATAGTATTTTATAAATGCTAGATCCACAGAGTATTGCAAACTTTGAAAAAAAAAACTCGGTTTGATTGGTACACCCAGTATACAATGACAATTTACCTGTCTAGCAACAATATTATTATATCGATATTGTTAAAGAATAAGGCTATAACGTAGTAAAAAAATATTTAAATTGGACAACAGGTTTAGGAAACTCATTGAACATCAAAATGACCCATTTTTAGGGTGGTGCGTTAATTTCTTAGAGAAGTGTATAAGAGTGGGCCAAATAAAAGGAGCCACCCCGATATTTGGCAGTATTTATTAGATTTTAAGAAAATAAAAAAACAGGTCAATTTTTGATCTAAGAGGGACACATTTTTATGATACAAACATCTGTCATTTGTCAACTCCCTCCTTTCCACTTCCCCCGCCCCTTATTTTTAAATAGGGAATAGGGGTCGTGTGCTAGCTCATTTGAAAGGTTATTCAATTCTCTATTCAGTAATATCAATATCGACTTAAAAATGTATACAGGGTGTCCAAGAAAAATTATTTTGAATTAAATTAATTAACACAAAAAGAAGAATGTATGTAATTTATTTAACTCAGAACACATTTTACTGCTGACAGAAGACAGAAAAAAATGCTTTTTGCTTAATTTTAATGTTCAAGCTTTCACCCATCTGCCTCTTGGTAGGTTGAATATTGAATTTAAGCAACAAACAGTGTTTATTTATCAGATAAACATTTTTTTCTGTTTTTTATCAGCAGTAGAATGTATTCTGAGTTAAATAAATTACATACATTCTTCTTTTTGTGTCAATTAATTTAATTTAAAATAATTTTTCTTGGACACCCTGCATAAATTTTTATGTCAATGTTGATATTACTGAATAGAGATTTAAATAACCTTTCAAGTGAGCTAGCACACGACCCCTATTCCCTATTTAAAAATAAGGGGTGGGGGAAGTGGAAGGGAGGGAGTTGACAAATTACAGATGTTTGTACCGTAAAAATGTGTCCCCCTTAGATCAAAAATTGACCTGTTTTTTTATTTTCTTAAAATCTAAGAAATACTGCCAAATATCGAGGTGGCTCCTTTTATTTGGCCCACTCTGTATAATCGGAGCATAAGTCAAAATACATCAGCCAGATTCTGCCATTAACAAACAGATTATTTTTCAATTTATTTTACAAAAATAGCTTTGTTAATAAAAATAATTAATATTATTAATGGTTATTACATTTTGAAATGAAGTTTATCGAGGTTCTAAAACTATTACACAATACACGACCATACATGCATAAACGCATAATAACATATAAATGCAGAAACATAAGAAATAATCACATTTTGATGTCCCGAGGGCACACATACCACCCTCAGATTTCTTCAGCCCAAAAGTATGGTTATTACCTCTAACACCGTGGCCAAATAAGTCAACCGGCAATTTGAAAAAAATAACCCCATCAACTACTTCGGTGATCATAATCTTTTCATATGATTCTTAAATCTGTAGTTGTCTGCAAAAGTTGATATATCCATCTAGCCTTACATTGTGCACGAATCAGTGGCGGCTCGTGGTAATTTAAGGAGGGTGTTCAATTAAAGAATGTAAGTATACAAACGGTGAATAAGCGCTGCAGGCGAAAAATTTTTGGGGCCTCGCCAAAAGATGTTCTGTAAAATGAAACCTATCTTTGAACCGATTAGTCAGGATGTCACACACTTTTTTTGTTTTGTGCAGAATATGATACCTACTGAATGATGGCGCTTCTTCGGTGGTGAAGGTGGAGACAGAAGTTACGAATATTGAAATGGCTTTGACAAAACTGTTTAAAAATCCGTTTATTTTAACGGCATCCAAAGACCGAGATTGAAATTATAGTTTTATTCTTTGAAAATACTAAACACGGAAAACAAAATAAAGAATGTAGTTTATCACACCCACATAATCACGAAGTTTTTCTATATTGTTCAACTTTAAAACGATTTTTAAACTTTTTGTTTCTTATTGCACATTCTTGTACCAAGTTTATCTCCGGCCAAGTTAGTCCATTCTTTTTATAAGAAGTCGATTTTCAAAACTATTTGCATTTTCTTTTATAAACTTCACTGAATAAGGCTCCGTCCTAAAAAAACTACCTACCAATATTGTATTTAATACAATCCCACAACAGAAAATGCCAAACTTTGAATCGAAACGCTCCGCCCGGTCTCTGTGTGCAGTGCACAAATCGTCAATGTTTTAAGATAGGAGAATTACTGGTTCACGGATTTAATAGCTCTCGTTCTTCTATAGGGTTACTGTATAGTGGCTGGGTTCAATTTGAATTCTGCACTTACCACGTGCATCTAGCGTAGCGGTGTTGTGCAAATAAATTATGAGAATAATAAAAATACAGTTATATTTTAATGATACTATGATATTTATAAGATATAAGAAAAAATATTTTAATGATATTTTGAGATTTTTAAAAATATGTGTTTTAATGAAATTTGATTGGGTGTTCACTGCACAAGTGAACCAATGGAGAAACCGCCCCTGGCACGAATACAGATTGATTAAACATTAATCATTGGAAAATGTTTTCTTTTCGTACGAAGAAAATTAAGGTTAAAAGTTTGCGAGAAATTGAAAAAAGAAGGAGGGAAGGACAAAACATTGGAGAAAATCCAGTGCTAGTGTTCATAAAGCATGTATTATTTTATTTTCTTTGTCATTTCGAGATATGCAACAATCTCATTGCATTTCGTCTTTTTTTATAATGTTTTTATAAATACAACAATTTTATTCTGATTGACCCTTACTATTTCTGACTGTTTGGAATTATTTATCTTCTTTGTCTTTGAATATACTTCTTTAGGTCAATCAACACATATTATGTTCTTGAATAGATAGCCGTAAAATATTCCAATTTAAATCAGGACACATTCAAGCTTCTACTTCACTATACCAAAGATGATCAAATAATAAACTTTTGATTAGATTTTCCTTTTATTTTTGCTAGTCTATAAATTAAAATTTGTGCTTTTTAAACACACAAAAGTACAGAATCGATTAGTTGATTAACCTTTCAGCTGAGAGCAGTGTATAAAAACGTCAGTGAACTAACTGCAGATTTCCGAATTGGATTATTTCATTACTGGATCTGATTCATTACCTGATTAAACTTTCCTCACAGATTGGAAACAATAGGATCGTTTTTATTTCAAAAAGAGAAGTACTGTTTTTAAATTCCAATTGATACGAGAAATGCGAGAAATTTACTGAGTAAATTGTTTTACTTGTTTTAATTGTTGGAGTTAACAAATATTTAAATGGCTAATTCAGGCATTCAAAAAGAGATTCATAAAGGCCATCAAAAAAACTCACAAATAAAATAAATGTTTATCTGAAGTCAAAAGCTCCATACTAGGCCTACTCTATAAGGCCTAGAATAGACCTTACTCCGGACCTTAAATTTTATAAAATGATGACCGTTTTGGAATGTAATTTTCAGGTTAAACTCAGAAATGCATGAAAATTTGAATTTCGGTTCTACCTACTATCCACTTCGCAAGTTGGACTTGTGCCGTTGATTGCTTTTACTTGAGGGGTGAAAGTCACCCCTTCACGGGGGTGAAAAAACAAAAGTTTAAAACAAGTCTGGGAATGGCTAATTCTAAGCAACTCTTGTTCTATAGAGTTTTTTAACTAACTCAATACTTTTCGAGTTATTTGCGAGTGAAAATGTTTATTTCTCAACAAAGAAAGACACGTTTTCAGTCAGTTTATCGATTTCCGGACTTATTTTAAACGTTGTTTTTTCACCCCCGAGAAGAAGTAGGTAACTTTCACCCCCTAAGTAAAAGCAACAAGTTCAACTTTTAAGTGGAGTGTAAGTAGAACCTAAATCAAAATTTTCATGCAATTCGGAGTTGACCCTGTGAGACAGCGTTTTACATTGTGACCATTGTTAATTTGTTTCTGTAACACAAGATTTAGCGAATCAAAATGAAAAAAAAAATATAAAGAATACAAGATACACAGATCCACAGATGCCTTAACTATATTCTTTCATAGAGAAATGTGGTTTTACAAAATGTGAAGAATAGCAAGGATCCTGGCACAGATAATATTCCTGGTGAAGTTTTTAAGGAATATAAAGATCCGGTTACTTAACTCGCTAATTCGACGGATTTTTCAGGAAGAAAGGTCACCCGAAGAATGCATACAAGCTGTTGTGGTTCGTCCAGTTATTATGAAATCTCGTTGTTGTCCACAGTACATTGTCCTTTTTGGAAGATGGTTACAAAAGTCTTAAAAATGGTTTTATCTGCTTCGTTTGAGCGAGTCTATCAGTTTCAGAAAAATTTCAGAGTGCAGGTTGGACGCGTTTCCGCGTCCCGCGTCATTAACATATTTATGTTGTCGGACTAACGAGACGAGGCTGTAAATGTGTCGGACAAGAGATTGAAAATCTTTATTAATTAAATATAAGTACTTTCAATTGAAAATTAAGAGTTTTGTAATAACAAAACTACCGCGCTAGAGTGACATCTTGCGGATGTCGGACTATACGATAGCGCCCTCTTTTTTGTCCGACAAAAATAATTTATTTTATCGCCAACCGTCACTAAAGTCATTCATTATTGTACTCATTTGCCCTCATTTGCGGCAGTAAAGTAACACTTTATTGTACTGAAAGAAGAATTTTACTTTACCTGCCGCGATTAATCAAATTAACCGAGATTCAATGCAAGTGGTCAATAGCAGTAATCGATTATTTATTTGAGTGAACTTAAAATTTATTTACTTTAATTATTAAAAATATTGTACATAATTTACGTTACTGTTAATTAAATTTATGCCAAAAAGTGAAATTCTGTAGTATTTTGCAATTATATTCATATAAAATTAATCAAAACTTTACCGATTTTGTAATTGTTCAATATTAATATTTATCTATCGATTAAAAATCGAAAGCGGCATGCAGAAGTCATCTGTCATCACTGTCATATTTAAAAAATTTAAATTGAAAATTGTATTTAGTGTAATAAAAGTTTTAAAACGAATATCAAATTATAGTATATACAGTAGTGCTGCTTTGGAAATGGAAGAAATTACATGTACGCCACCTAAAATACGCAAGAAATCGTTAGAGGCAGCTTCAGAGCTTCTCCCAGCAAAATCCATCGAAAAATACAATAGGCAATATGACATATTTGAAGCATGGCCTGAAAAAAATAGTATTATTAATTATAGTGAAAGTGTTTTACTAGCATATTTCTCTGAATTGTCTAAAGAATATTCTCCATCGACTATGTGGTCCTATTATTCAATGTTGAAGGCAACTTTGACCACAAATAAAGACATAGATATAAGCAAGTTTACGAATGTCTTGTATAATTATTGTACCTAGGTAACAAATGTTACAAATGTTTCTGCTAAAATTTAGGAATATATTAATTTATAAGTATGTAAGTAGTAATTTTCTTTACAATTGTTACTCACCTATTTCTTTTTTTATATCTAATATCGGCCTTGTCTAGCAAGTGGTTGCGTGGGGTAGTGGTATGTGTATCTAATTACGGACGTGGTAGTACTTGGTTCGAGTCCACCGTAAGGAAAAATTTTTTGTTTAATATTAATGGTTATTGACATACTTAAGCAAGAAACCCATTATGAACGCCCGGCACGGCACAGCCCGGCACGGCACAGCACAGGCCGGCACGTCCAAAAACCCATTTGTAACGGCCGGCACGGCACGGCACCGGAAAAATGAACATATATTTTAAAAACTATCGTAAAATAAAAGTTTTTAAACTACATAAACTACACAATTTTAATGAATATGCATCATGTTAAAAAAACGAATTCATGGTTAAAAGATAATGTACGTACCTGTCCATTGATCAAAATTTTCGGATATTTGTACCCATGTATTGTCCTTTTTCTTACTATCATGATAACTTGAGTCCGATGCATCATACAAAATGGGTATTCTCTGACACTCTCAATGAAAAGTTCTTCCATATTATTTTATTTCAAAAGAAACAACGCGCTTTCAATTAAAAAGTCAACAATATGTCTGCTTATTCCAACAATTATGACGCACTGGCGCCGACTGGCCGTTCAGGCCGTTCGACTTCAACGGATTTTATTCTCCTCGGAGAATTTTGGCCGTTCCGTTTGCGTGCTGGCCTGTGCCGGGCCAAGCCGGCCGCTACGTTGCATTTAAAACTACACAAATGAATTTGGACTGTCCTGTGCCGGGCCGGGCTGTGCCGTGCCGGCCGTTCATAATGGGTTTCTTGCTTTAAGCAAGAAACCCATTATGAACGGCCAGCACGGCACAGCCCGGCACAGCCCGGCACGGCACAGCACAGGCCGGCCCATCCAAAAACCCATTTGTAACGGCCAGCGCGGCACGGCACCGGAAAAATGATCATTTGCCATAAATGATAATGTATTTTTATTAATAAAATATATACAGAGAGGGGCTAAATTATCGAATAAATTCATTTTCTCTAAAATGGACGGCTTTGGAAGAAAATACCAAAACAGGTCGATTTTTACTTTTAAATTACAATTTTTTGGCATATTTTGTCAGGGTCCATTAAGTTATATATTGTATACACAAGTAAAAATTGAGTCATCAATTCATTTTGTTTGAGCATTGCGATAAGCCAAACGAAATTCATTGAAATGTACACATGCAGTTATGCCATCACCGCATTTTTTATGTAAATAATTTTTGTTCTTATTCAGGGCTCTGGATTAAATTTCAATTTAAATAGGTAATGATAAATGATACCATACAGTAAAACCTCGATAGAACGGACCTCTATTTAACGGACTTCGGATATAACGGACAAAAAATCAGATCAAATGTAAAAAAAATTGAATGCAAAAAAAATCGAATTCTAGAAGGAAAGACAACAAGGACACGAACTCGGCACTGCTTTGTGCTAATGCCAATGGATCGCATGGATTGACTACTATAATAATTGTTGGTAAATCTCTTAAACCTAGTGTTGTCAAAGATATAATCATCAAAAGGCATCATCTGCCCGTTTCGTATTATAGCTCTAATAGGGCATGGTTCACCAGATATTTTTAAAAATTTCTTTTTAAAGGATTTGTACTTGCAGTGAGAAAATTTCAAGAGAAGAAACTGGTAACACTGCCTAAAGAGGTGAAATGTTTATTGCTTTTAGACAATGCTCCTGCTAATCCCCCTGAAAGTATTCTAAATTCCGAAGATCGCAACTTAAATTGTATGTTTTGCCAAAAAATACATCGCTTATTCAACCCATGAATCAGTGAATAATTTCTTCAACCAAATGAAGTATATCGTAGAAAGTTTTTAGATCAAGTAGAAAAGTAAAAAACTAGTGAACAAAACTTTATTCCTTTTTTAACTTACAGATTTGTATATACAGTACCCATATAATTAAAAAAAAATTTGATTGATTTTAAACCTATTTTTATACAACGGACTTTCGGCTTTAACGGACATCCCGTTCCCCCAATTAGTCCGTAATATCGAGGTTTGACTGTACTTTTAGAGCTCTATTTTTAGAATCGCAAGCCGAAAATAAAAATGTACATCACACAAATTATTAGTTAATATCTGTGTGTCACCATAACAGTATGATTTTTATTTTTTTTTATGTTCTATTAACCGTCTTCTCGATTATACGTCATACCCTTGGTCCGGTGCCCTGACGGATAATCGAGGTTCCACTGTATTTCATACTAGAGACGTCATTCATCTGAGCCTAATGATGTAATCGATGATTTTTTTAAATGGGAATAGGGGTTGTGTGGCATCTCATTTGAAAGGGTGTTCAATCCTCTATTCAGTAATATAAACAATAATATCATTATTTATACAGGGTGGCCAAAACAATAATTTTTAAATTACATTAACTGACGCAAAAAGAAGAATGTATGTAATTTATTTAACTCAAAATACATTGTACTGCTGTCAGTAAATAGAAAAAAATGTTTATTTCACAAATAAACATTTCGTTTCACTTAAATTAAATCACAAACAGCCTCCCACCTACCTCTTGACAGTTTGAACATTTAATTTAAGCGAAAAGCAATGTTTTTTTGCCAAATAAACATTTTTTCTATTTTCTGACATCATTATAAAGTATTTTGAGTTAAATAAATTTCATACATTCTTCTTTTTTCGTCAATTAATTTAATTAAAAAAGTATTTTTTGGCCACAAATGAGATGCCACACGAACCATATTCCCATTTAAAATAATCATAGATTACGTCATCACGCTCAGATGGATAACGTCACTAGTATGAAATATATGCCAAAAAATTGTAATTTAAAAATAAAAATCGACGTGTTTCGGGATTTTTCTCCAAAGCCGTCCATTTTAAAGAAAATGAATTTATTCCATAATTTAGCCCATCTCTATATAGGAGAAAAATGTTATGTATTGTTTTAATTTTATTTTAGAAACGCATCATGTCATCTATGATATATTTTAAAAACTATCGTATAATAAAAGTTTTTAAAAGACATAAACTACACAATTTTAATGAATATGCATCATGTTAAAAAAACGAATTCATGGTTAAAAGATAATGTACGTACCTGTCCATTGATCAAAATGTTCGGATATTTGTACCTATGCATTGTCCTTTTTCTTGCTATCGTGATAACCTGGGTCCGATGCATCATACAAAAATGGGTATTCTCTGACACTCTCAATTAAAAGTTCGTCCATATTATTTCAAAAGAAACAACGCGCTTTCAATTAAAAAATCAACAATATAATATTTTATAACAATTATGACACACCGGCGCCGACTGGCCGTTGAGGCCGTTCGACTCCAACGGATTTTATTCTACTCGGAGAATTTCGGCCGTTCCGTTTGCGTGCTGGCCTGTGCCGGGCCGGGCTGGCTGCTCATAATGGGTTACGTTGCATTTAAAACTATACAAATGAATTTGGACTGTCCTGTGCCGTGCCGGGCTGTGCCGGGCTGTGCCGTGCTGGCTGTTCATAATGGGTTTCTTGCTTTAGACTATTATAAGGACTTAAAAAATGATTAATTAAAAAATAATTAATCGGGCTGTTGCCCAATGACGTCACCCGACAAGTTACCCCAATGACTTCACCCCGACAAGTCGGATTGTACATTGTACAATAAAAAGATTAAACAAAATATTACTATTTATTTAGATTTTCTACGATTAAACAAGGAAAAAGCAACTTCGAAAGTCTGTTATTTTTAGTTCTTACATGCATACAAAGTACACACACTCTTTTTTCATTAGAAGGATGTAATTAAGTAAGTGTTAATGTTTTGTATGATTGGCGATAAAATTTTGTATGCACCACGTCAGTAAAGACTCTATCGAACTCGTCTGTTATTCGCCTCGCTCGCTAGGCTCGCTCGGCTCATAATATCAGACTCGTTCGATAAAGAGTAACTTTACTGACTTGGTACATAAATAACTATTATTTTAACGTATAATCTTTTGATTAGAATTAAAATTTTTATAGTTTTGCCATAACAAGACCTAATTGCGCTAAAGCTACAAGTTTAGGTGTGGGACGTGCGGAAACGCCCAACCAGCACTCTGAAATTTTTCAGAAAGTGGTAGACTCGCTCAAACGAAGCACTTTTAAGACTTTTGTAATCATCTTCCAAACAAGACGATGTACTGTGGACTATAGGACAGGTTAATGCAACAAATATAGACCATCCCTTGGATGTTGGAGATATCCCAATAGAAAGGCATTAAAGGCAGGATTATATTAAAAGGACGAACGCTTCATTTGTTTAGCTCTACCCTATCCAGAAGAAAGTAGATATAAAAATAGCATCACAGCCCCAGGTTTTATCAATCGTAATCTCAGGCGAATCATGAATATTTTGTGACCTGAGACTATTTTAAACGAAGAATGGTGGAAGGAGACAGGACAAAGGATTTAATTTATTTTGTAGCGATTCCATAAGAACAAATATGTAATATGTATTGTGCATGTCAGTTATATCTTTCCATCCGTCAGCAGAGAGCCGTTATACACAATTTACATGTCATTTAAGGGTCGTGAATTTGTTAATAAATTTTTTCGTAGATTTGGAAAACATTATGTTTCAGAACTATTTGAGAGAACTAGTATATGATCAAAATTTGCCCATACCCCAGAAAACGAAGCCGTAAAGCACTTGAAAAATTGAAAAATTACTGGCCCCTATTTTTTAACTATGTTTTATAAAAATGTAAAAATGTTTTATAAAAATGCCCTAAATGTCGTAACGGCCTGTGTGCGTATAAATAAATACATTTTTTAACAGGAATATCTGGAGGAAGTCAATAGAAAAGGCGTAACATTTCGTGAATATTGAATTTTTTACTGAATCATCGTTTTTTTATTAACTTAAATCAGAAAAAGTGACTTTTTTCATTCATTTCAATATAGTGAAAAAACTACGCATTGTAGATGCAAACGTTCAATGGAAAATATATGTATTTCTTGGAAAATACTTGTCCTTTAAAATAAAATTATCTAAATTAAAAAATAAACAAAAAGTTATTGCAAATTAAGCCCGAAAATAAGCATGGGAAAGAAGCCTTTCCCATGGTTTATAATTGTTATTAAATGGTTTGCGTTACCTTGCGTTTTTTGGGTTTATCTTGTAATCTTTTTTGTTTATAAACCTTTTTTGAATTTACAAAATCGCATTTTACAGAGTAAACATTTTTAAGAATATCCAAAAGACTATACTGTTCATTTTGATCTATGTACAATGTACAATGCGTAGTTGTTTCACAATACTTATCGAAATTAATGAACATAGCTTTTTTGCTTATAGTTAATAAAAAACTGTGACGCAGTAATAATTTCGCTGCCCACGAGTCTTTTCTATTGCTTCGTTTCCTGGGAAAATATACGTATCGTGAATTTGTTCATGAATTTTTGCGCAGATTTAGAAGACATTGTATTTTAAAAATTATACAATAAAATTGTAATCGATGTCGGAGGAGTTCAACATTATGTATTCCCTTCTTTATAGGCAGGCAGATTTTAATACGCCTTCCATCGGATATTCTAACTTAACAAATAGCCCGATCAAAGAACAATCTGACCACAAAAAAAATAAAGGAAGGATGAAAATTTGGTAATGGGTAGTTGAAATTGTCTATTATTATATAAGAAAAAGTTTACAATTCTACATCCCCTCCATTTTACAAAAATTGAGCAATAAGGGTTGGTTTTTCATTAAATGTGCTGTATGCATTTCGGAAAATAATGCAATAATCAAAAACATTTTTTTAAAACATTTTTTTTTGGCATAAAAATTTATACATTTGTCATTTAAATTAAAATTGCTTTGATATTTACGTTCTAAAATAGCTATACAGTAAGAAAAATGAAAGAAAACCCATGAACGAACATATAAAACACGCTGTATTTTCCTGTCACCGTGTCACGCAAAAAATTGGCCAGCGCAAATACAGGTAATGATTGTTGTTACATGTACTTGCACCGGACAATTTTCTTTGTGACACGGTGACAGGAAAATACAGCGTGTTTTGTATGTTCGTTCATGGGTATTCTTTCATTTTTCCAACTGTATAACATTTATATTGCAAAACCTCAAAATTTTAAGAAACTGCTTGGATTGACATGAAATTTGGCAGAGGCATAGGTAACATCTCAAAAAAAAAGGGTGATATTGTACAGATGTGCGCTTGCGCTTGGGGGGTGAGTTTCGCCCCTTTTTGATGGTGAAAAAACATATGTTCAAAATAAGTCCGGAATTGGATAAAATGATTAATTTCTAAGTAACCTTTTGTTCTATAGCTTGGAAGAACCTATAGTTTTCTAACTTCGCTTCTGGTGAAGCAACGGAGTTGGAACAAGCAGATATACAGAGTGGGCCAAATAAAAGGAGCCACCCCGATATTTGGCAATATTTATTAGGTTTTAAGAAAATAAAAAAACAGGTCAATTTTTGATCTAAGGGGGACACATTTTTACGATACAAACATCTGTCATTTGTCAACTCCCTCCCTTCCACTTCCCCCACCCCTTATTTTTAAATAGGGAATAGGGGGCGTGTGCTAGCTCATTTGAAAGGTTATTCAATTCTCTATTCAGTAATATCAACATTGACATAAAAATTTATACAGGGTGTCCAAGAAAAATTATTTTAAATTAAATTAATTGACACAAAATGAAGAATGTATGTAATTTATTTAACTCAGAATACATTCTACTGCTGATAAAAAACAGAAAACAATGTTTATTTGATAAATAAACACTGTTTGTTGCTTAAATTCAGTATTCAACCTACCAAGTGGCAGATGGGTGGAAGCTTGAACATTAAAATTAAGCAAAAAGCAGTGTCTATTTATCAAAAAACATTTTTTTCTGCTTTCTGTCAGCAGTGGAATGTGTTCTGAGTTAAATAAATTACATACATTCTTCTTTTTGTGTCAATTAATTTAATTCAAAATAATTTTTCTTGGACACCCTGTATACATTTTTAAGTCGATGTTGATATGACTGAATAGAGAATTGAATAACCTTTCAAATGAACTAGCACACGACCCCTATTCCCTATTTAAAAATAAGGGGTGGGGGAAGTGGAAGGGAGGGAGTTGACAAATGACAGATGTTTGTATCGTAAAAATGTGTCCCCCTTAGATCAAAAATTGACCTGTTTTTTTATTTTCTTAAAATCTAATAAATATTGCCAAATATCGGGGTGGCTCCTTTTATTTGGCCCACTCTGTATTATAATTGTGTCACCGGTAAGCGAAAAAGGTAACGCACAACTTGGAAGAACCTATAGTTTTCAGGGACTACCTATGTCGCTTTCCGGTGACACAATTATAGTATATCTGCTTGTTCCAACTGCGTTGCTTCACCAGAAACGAATTTAGAAAACTATAGGCTCTTCCAAGTTGTTAGTTACCTTTTTCGCTTTCCGGTGACACAATTATAATATATCTGCTTGTTCCAACTGCGTTACTTCACCAGAAACCAAGTTGGAAATCTATAGGTTCTTCCAAGTTGTGCGTTACCTTTTTCGCTTTCCGGTGACACAATTATAATATATCTGCTTGTTCCAACTCTGTTGCTTCACCAGAAACGAAGTTAGAAAACTATAGGCTTTTCCAAGTTGTGCGTTACCTTTTTCGCTTTCCGGTGACACAATTATAATAATATCTGCTTGTTCCAACTGCGTTGCTTCACCAGAAACGAAGTTAGAAAACTATAGGTTCTTCCAAGTTGTGCGTTACCTTTTTCGCTTTCCGGTGACACAATTATAATATATCTGCTTGTTCCAACTGCGTTGCTTCACCAAAAACGAACTTAGAAATCTATAAGTTCTTTCAAGTTGTGCGTTACCTTTTTCGGTTTTCGGTGACATTTATAATATTCTGCTTGTTCCAACTGCGTTGCTTCACCAGAAACAAAGTTAAATTTTTAATTTATGAATGTTTTTTTTTATATTGATAACGATTTCCAAAGTGAAAGCCGAAACGTCAAGTAAACTTGATTTCAAACTCGAATTATGGCTTATGCCCAAATAAAATAGTAAATCTTATTTTGTATTTCTCACGCCGCGCCGGTAAGAAGACAACAATGAAATTACCTTTTTTACATTGGTCCGCATGTATATTTTTTATTTCAGCTTCGAAATGGATGACGTCACTAGTATGTAAATGCCAAAAAATCATAATTTAAAAATAAAAATCGACCTGTTTCCGGATTTTTTAGTCGTCGGTTTACGAAATAATGAATTTATTCCATTTGGTTTTGCCACACTGTAGAACTAATAATAATTATTATTAAGTTACATAATATTTACAGTCCGTCTAATTTAGTTACCGTTGCACGTCATTATCTACGTTAGAGATCTAAGTTGACATTGTTGCCCAATTACAAAAAATTCTTGAATTCATTTTAAATCAAATACAGCACACAATTTTTGCGGAAGTGGATTATACAGCAAAACAAAATAATATTCAATGTAAATAAATAAAAACTTTAGAAATAGAAAACAAGAATTAAGTTATAATCTTACCTTAAAGTACATAATTAAAACAGTAAATATAATAAAATAAATACTTATAGTAAAGAATATAAACAAATATGAAGTGTCATCATTGCAACTGTCAAATAAATGTTACCAATTTATGCCAAAATATCACCTTCGTTCGATTATAGTTACAGTGTATTCCGAACCAATGTGCTTCATAAAAACGATTTATAATCCATTTATACAAATTAAATGAAACATATTATTGTGTATTTCTTTAAGTTAACATTAATAGAAATCTTTAAATATTATTTCTACGCATATATAATAAAATATGTCTAGTGGCTGTAATGCCAGTGTACTCGGCAAAGTGATTCTAAAAAAGAACACACCTACCGCCTAAATATTTCGTGTTGGTATCATGTGACGTCACAAGCAATGACGCGGATGACGTGCAACGGTAAGTAAATTAGATGGAGTATATTTAATTATAAAATTGCATAAAGTTATGAATTTAAAAAGTCATCGTCGTCATCTGAATAGGGAATCTTTCTGATCCAATAACAGCTTTCTTTGAAACACTTCAGCTATCAGGACATCGAGATTCATTTTTCGGAGAAATAACAAAGAGTGCGAGCGGAGAAATCAAACTTGTTTGGTTTCGCCGCTTTGCTTTTTGCTAGTACTCTGTGTACCTCCGTTTCCCAGTAGTAGTTTGATTTATCCGCTTTGCTCTTTGCTCGCACTCTTTCTACGCTCCACTCTGAACGTACGCTTACTCGGCAGAAACAAGACCAGATACAAGAAAAACACGAAGACATCTGGAAACCAACGAAATGAAGATCTTAAGCAGGATTGCTGGAAAAGAACTACAGGATAGGGTAAGAAGTGAGGAAATCAGACGCATATGTGGGGTAGACAATATGATTACCTGGGTAAAGAACAGAAACGAAGAGTGGAATGAGCACATAAGCAGGATGTCTGAATCAAGGACAGTAAAAATAGCCAAACACAAGTCACCGTTAGGCAGGAGAAGTATAGGACGATCAAGGAAAAGACGGAATGACAACTTAGGGGCAGAATGAAAGGCACTGTTGAAGAAAAACAGGCAGTACTGCCTATATAAAAGAAGAAGAAGAAGAACAAAAGTTGCTCAGAATTGTCAGTTTCGCCAATTCCGGACTTATTTTGGACGTATGTTTTTCCAAACCAACCCCCCCCCCCCCCCCCGAGAAGGGGTGACACTCAACTCCCCAGCAACAGCGCACATCTGTAACATCTGTACAATATCACTTTTTTTTTCTTTGATATGTTAGCTATGTGTCTGCCAAATTTCATGTCAATCCCAGCCGTTGCTTAAAATTTGGAGGTTTTTGCAATATTTTACCGTTAGTGAATGGACTGCGTTGTGCAATTTTTAATATAAATGTTGTATAGCTATTTTAGAACGTAAATCTCAAAGCAATTTTAATTTAAATGATTATATAAATTTTTATGACAAAAAAATGTTTTTGATTATTGCATTATTTTTCGAAATACAGCACATTTAATGAAAAACCAACCCTTATTACCAAATTTTGTAAGATGGATGGGATGTATAATTGTAAACATTTTGTTACATTATAATAGATACTTTCAACTACCTACGTATTCGGAAATTTTCATTCCTCCTTTGTTTTTTTTTTGAGGTTTTCGTAAAGTTTTGTGTTCTTTGATCGGGCTAAAAGTGTAAACGATTGTGATCTAGATTCGAACTTTCCCCGCGTTGACGAAATAAACAGACCTTATATTTATCGCTACAGCATCGTCCCCTTGAATGAGTCCACATAAACATTTATATATTTTCCGCTAGTAAAACCGCCTCCCTTCTTTACAATTTTGACGCCCTTCCCTCGTCGCACACCTTCCTATTAGTCCAGGCTGTATGCTCGCCCCTGTTAGGTAAATTATTCCCATTGGTTTTTTTTGCACAAACTTACCCAAAAAGAGGTCCTTATAACATAACAAATACACAGGGTGCCAGGAGGTGCAGCGGTCGGAAAATTGTTTAACCACTAATGCGAGGGTTTTTCTGTGAAATGAGGTCACAAAACCAGCAGTTTTTTTGTTTTTATTTATAATATTGATAAAATAGAAATCATAATATAATAAACTTAATAAAACATAAAAAAATGAAAAACGTTAATTTTACACAATAAAAAATAAAAATTGAACTTTGTGTGATGAATACATATTTATATTTTTATCTGGGGCGATACCTTATCGCCCGTTTGTATTTCATAGAGCAACGAAGATACGATATAGTGCTGTTTGGCAATGTTATCTTTGTTTTCTTTTTCCTTGATACCCTCGGTGTCTAATCTCCTTTCATTCGATACGAATAGCAATAGCAACGAAGATAAGATATATTGCACTTTTGGTAATGTCGACGTGTTTGTTTTTTATCTTAACATATTCGTTACCCCCTCCTCTTTAACAACCAACAACAAC
The DNA here is from genome assembly GCF_917563875.1 of Diabrotica virgifera virgifera. Classification (NCBI taxonomy): domain Eukaryota; kingdom Metazoa; phylum Arthropoda; class Insecta; order Coleoptera; family Chrysomelidae; genus Diabrotica; species Diabrotica virgifera. The sequence goes on from NC_065444.1 coordinate 133,081,900, forward strand.
GGAAGTACGATATAGTGTCCTTTTGGCAATGCCATTGTGTTTGTTTTCTATCTATACGTATTGGATATCTCCTCCCTTTCATTTAACGTCTCGTACGTCAAAATCGTATCAATTACAACGAAGATATAATATAGTTCTTTATTGAAAATACCATTGTGTTTGGATTTTCCTCTGTTAACCTCGATATACCCTCCCCTTTCATGTAGTGCCTCAAACGTAGCAATCGGACCAATAACAACGAAGATATGATGTAATGTCGTTTTGACAATGCGGCCATGTTTAATTTTTCTATGTCTTCTTATTCAACATTCCCTTCCCTTTCCAACGACTCCTCTTACGTCAAGATCCGACGAGCCTACACCATAAAAAGCGTCAAAAACGAGCAGAATGGACCTTGAATTTTGGCGGAGGTGCCCATGTTATTTCTTATCGGCGCATGCACCAAATAGCAGGTTTTAGTGTATATTTATTGTATGCTCGTTCGAATTCAGTGCGTGCGCCAGTGGCATGAGCCCGAATGCATATACCAGAACAAACATAAACAAGCACGACCAGACGTGTTTTTTCTTGTCATTCATGGTTTTATGCAGTGTTTTTCAGTTGCATGTTAAGTGTATTATTTTGCAAATATTTTTTGTTTATTGTTTTCTGACCGTAAAGTAAGAAGTTTTTACTTTATTTAAAAAGTATCCGCCAAAATAAACAGTACCGAATATAAAAAAAATATAGTTATGAATTAATTTTCATAATACATTATGTGTTCAAAATATGCACCATGGCGTTGCAAACAAGCTTCATAACGTTTCTAAACATATTTAACAAAAGTGGTTGCTGCAAATGTTGAAAATAAGTTATTATTTGCCGTAGTTCTCCAACAGTTTCTGGCGGATTTTCCGAGCGAAATATGGAATTCTTCATCATACCCTAAATGTAGGCATCAGGTGGTATTAAATCCGGTGAATGAGGTGTGTACTCGAAATATACATTGCGTCTAACTCCGTATGAGCGGAAATAATTCTCTATTAAAAAAAAAGAATGTGTGTGTACTTTGTACGCACGTAAGAAATTATACTTCTATTATATAATTTCAACGAAATAAATATACTAAACAGTTTATTTGTATTTTATTTAAATATTAAACTAATTTTAATACTCACCTACCACTTTCAAAAAATTTGTATTAAAACAATACCAAAAATAATAAAAAAAAGAATATGAATCGTCCGGATTCGAACCCGGGACTTCTCCATCTGTGGTCTAATGCTCTACCAACGAAGCCATCATCCTTCTGTTTACGTGACATCTCGGACATAATTACAAATCATGGTGACAAATAGATCAAGTGAAGTATAAAGATGTTATAATCGATACTTACTATCTTACTCCCGAGGAAGACAAATCCAAAGACACAAAAATTATAATAAATAATATATTTACTAAAAACACTAATATATTCTTTTAATGACTTATTTGCGCTGGTACATACGTAACTTGAAAGATTAGCAACGAACTCCATACTGTCGGTATGCGCATGCGCGTGGCATAATAAAAATTCACTCTCAATCGCGCCTAAAGAAGTATAACTTCAAAAACTTTTTCTTCAGTAGAAAGAATCATGATGACAAAAATTTTAACCGTAACGTAATGTCAAGTTGATAACTAATAACAAGTATACCAAATATGATAAATGCAACTTGCGTGCGCAATTTCACAGCCCTCTTAATTTCGGTACTGCTTATTTTGGCGGATACCGTCATAAATTTCTATATTCAACAATGTTCATGTATTTTTTCTGATTTTTGTTCAATTCATTTGCAGAATAGAGAGCGATAGCGGAGAGAAGTTCAAAATTGAATAGTTTGAAACCGATTAAACATGTTCAACTCTGAGTTCTACTTCCGACTAGAAGTACTAGCACTATATCTTCGTCGTTGCTCTATGAAATACAAACCAGCGAGAAGGTATCGCTCCAGATAAAAATATAATCTTAATATTTATAGTGGCGATAGGTACCTGGGATTGCGCAAATCGGAAATACATTTGATCCGCGAGAGGGTCTTATTCCAGATGCTTAAATGTTTAATAGCTATTTGTATAATAAGGGAGGAAAGTGCTACTTTTCCTCCTGAGAATGAACAAGTAATTTTTTCATTTTTACCTAATTTATTTATGTAACTAACCAACAAAATTTATTAGAACTAAAACTAACAAGTAGGTACAATATAACTGTCAACTGTCAAATATAAGTCAAATTATTAACGTAAACATTGTTAAATCGCAGAACATCTTTCGACAGTATTTAGTCCCTTTACTAGAGTAGTACCATTAGAACAAGAAGAACCATTTCATTCTTTTCTTGAGGCTCCATATCAAATGGAACCGCCAATCTCCAAGTTTAATATTAAAGAAGTAAAACAGATAATAAATAATGAGATACAACCTAATAAGGCACCAGGATTCGACCTCATAACGGGTAAGGTCCTTCAGGAACTAACCGATGATTGTTACAGAATAATCACTATGATCTTTAATGCTATGTTAAGTCTGCACTACTTCCCGTTGCAATGGAAAGTGGCACAGATTATACTAATTCAAAAACCTGGAAAAGATCCAAAAGATGTCAACTCATACCGACCGATAAGTCTGCTCCCAGTCATCTCTAAGGTGTTTGAAAAACTTCTGTTAAGAAAAATAAAACCAATACTAGAAGAGAAGGGTCTCATACCTGACCATCAATTCGGATTTCGTAATCAACATAGTACAATAGAACAAGTTCACAGACTGTACACAACAATAAGAACTAGTCTCGAAAACAAGCAATACTGCACTGCAGCCTTTTTAGACGCCTCTCAAGCTTTTGACAAGGTGTGGCACACAGGACTTCTGTACAAATTAAAGAAAAACCTACCTTACACTTACTTCAAACTGCTTCAATCATACCTTACAGAAAGGAGATATCTGGTAAAATATAGTGAAGCCTATACAAAACTCTACCCCATCCTATCTGGTGTACCTCAGGGTAGTGTGCTCGGACCGATCCTATACCTAATATATACGGCTGACTTGCCAACAAGCAACGACCTAACACTTGCAACATTCGCAGATGATACTGCTTTCCTGGCCTCTCATGGTAATCCAATAATAGCATCAGAGAGACTGCAACTACATCTGAACAAAACAAATGAATGGCTTAAACTCTGGAGAATTAGAGTAAACCCCTCAAAATCCACACACATTACATTCACTCTAAGAAGAGGTACATGTCCAGAACTTAATCTCGATGGACATCCTTTACCTCAAAAGGATGACGTAAAATATCTAGGTATTCACCTTGACAAACGACTAACTTGGACCAAGCATATATGGACGAAAAGACTTCAACTGGGAATTGTATACAGAAAACTTTACTGGATGTTGGGAAAAAACTCTCACCTATCGATCGATAACAAGCTGCTTATATACAAAACAATAATAAAACCCATTTGGACATATGGTTCGCAGCTCTGGGGATCAGCTAGCAAATCTAATATTATGAAAATACAAAGATTTCAATCCAAAACTCTAAGAACAATCGCTAATGCCCCTTGGTACATCCATAATGACGCAATACATAGAGATCTTCAGGTACTATCAGTCTCCGAAGAGTGCAAAAAATCTTCTGAACAATATCAAAATAGGTTGCGGGTACATCCAAACACCCTGGCACACAATCTTCTCAACAAGCAACAAGCGAAGAGATTGAAGCGATATGATCCCTTGGACCTACCTAACCGATCCTGACAGAGCCTACAGCAGAGGAAGCTACGCCTTCAACAGCGTCCAGCCATTGTGTTCTGTGCCAGTTTTAGTTTTAGTTTTCGTGCTCGCGTATCAGTGTATGTGCGCATCTCACCGGTAAACAAGGTAATGTGTGTGTGTGTCGTGATGCTTTGGTCACTGGACCTTACATCTCTCTGCCATTGTAAAGACAAACAATTTTACTTATTGTTTTCATTGTAAAACAGATTGTAAAAAAACTTGGATGTTAATAAAAAAAAAAAAAAAAAAAACATTGTTAAATCAAAATAACAATTTATTGTTTTTTACCATTCTGCAAAATACAGGGTGTTTTATAAATAAACGTTAAAATGTATAGATACTTGCGTAATAGAAAATAGATATTGTACAGGGCGTCAATAAGTTATATTTCATGAATGAAATACCATGACGTCACTTTTCCTTTTCCTCCTTAGGGAGAAAAATATTTTTCCTCACTAGGGAGGAAAAGTATAACTTTGCTCCCTACAATCAGGTCCGGAAAAGTATACTTTCGGTAGAGGTAGGTGGAAAACAATTTTTTTCTATGGATGCTATACAATGTGCAACTTCTCTCACTACTTACATACATTCAAAACGAACAATTCCTCACGCAGTGAGAAAAGTCGACCATTGCAGTGAGAAATATTTTTTTTCACGGGTTCTCCTACGGTTTTCCGTACATACGATCGCCGTTTCCATGGTAACATGAACAATACAAACACAATTAATGTTGTCAAACAAATTGTGTTGCAAAACTTACCAGGAATTACCTTCAAAACTGTTCAAAAATAACTGTTAATGAGAATTTTAAATAAATGACGTATATAAATTTTAATATATATATATATATATATATATATATATATATATATATATATATATATATATATATATATATATATATATATATATACCTCAAAGTACCTAAATTAATTAATTTTGAAGTTTGAGCTCTCGACAAAAAAGCATCAATATAAAAAGTACAGTGTAGAAGACATGAGAAAATGACATATTTCTCCCTCGCTTGATTTGCGGCACTCAACAAATTTCTGCGCTCGTGAGAAATATGTCTTTTTTCTCACTTTTTGTACCATATACTATTTTTAAACAAATTCAAAATACCTATCAATTTTTTCACTTCGGACAATTATTTTTATTGCTGATTGTTGTTGATTCTTTGGACTATTATGAACAAAAAAGGTATCTCTTGATTTTTCTCTAAAATTGTTTGTTGTCGAGTTATAAGCGATCCAAAATTTAAAAAACTCAAATATGGCCATTTTCAAGGCTTAGTAACTCAGTTAAAAATTATTACATATTATAAAAGTCAGAAAGTGACCAAATCAAAGTTTAAAGCCCCCTCCCCCCTCCTACAAGACATTTTTGTCATTATTTTATTACTATGCTATTATTTGTAATCATGAACAATGAGCGCTAAGCGCGTATTAGCCATTGACGTCCGGCTAATACGCGCTTGACGCTCATTCTTAATAATCAAAAATAACAGCTTAGTAATAAAATAATAAATGGAAATACTATTATAACGACTGACGAAAAGCTAAAACGATGGAAAGAATATATGGAAGAGCTCTTCGACGCCGAAAGAGGAAACCTACAGGACATATCTTTCGAAAACAGAGAAACAAGTGTAGAAATTACACAGGAAGAAATTTGTATGCGCTAAAGAACACCAGCAACGGCAAAAGCCTGGAGCCAGATCAACTGCCTATTGATAGCCTTAAAATAATAGAAAATGAGTACATGGATGTCCTCTTAAAACTCTTTAATGAAATTTATCAGTCGGGTGACATACCCAATTAATGGTTGACCTCAACATTTGTTTGTCTCCCAAAAAAGAAAAATACTAGAGAATGCATAAGCCTGATGTCTCACACACTTAAAATGTTTTTAAGATCATTCATAAACGAATTTACCAAACACTTGATATGGATATTGAAGAAACCCAATTTGGATTCCGTAGAGCCGTAGGTACCCGTGAAGCTCTCTTTGCATTCAACGTACTAATCCAGAGATGCTTGGATGTGAACCAGGATATGTATGTCTGTTTCATAGATTACAACAAGGCTTTCGATAAAGTCCGCCACAAACAGTAAATGGACGTCCTCAAAGCAAAACAATTACAATACAATGACCTTCGAATTATAAAAAATCTATATTATAAACAACAGGCACACATACGCATTAACGAACACACATCAGAAGAGTTCGAAATTAAAAGAGGAGTGCGACAGGGGTGTGTATTGTCACTACTACTCTTCATTATAGGGTGGGCCGTTGAGTAATGTGTTTTTATTTTGTTTTTTTAATAAGTTCCCTGGCCTCAGAAAAGATGTATGATAAGATAACTTACTTCACAGTGTTTTGTTTTATAATTAATTTTATTTTTTTCCACTGCCACAGATCTGTATAAGAATGAGATTTTTATGAAAAAATCAAATCATCTAATAAATGTCAAATTCGTTTTTTTTTAATTTATTATGGTCGCCTGAGCCAAAAAACGTGTTTGATAAGATAACTGCCATCATAGTATGTATTTTGGCCGATAAATAATTTTTTTCCACTACCACAGAGCTATATAAAACTAGAGATTTTTCAAAAAAAAACTACATTTTTTTGTATGAATGTTTTTTATGCATACAAAAAAATTAAATTGGGCTAAAGCTGACTTTGGTTTGAACACAAAAAGTAAACGAAAATACGCCCTCTCAACCGCTTGTGTGCTACAAGGGTATGCTGTTACATATGCCAAAAGACTGGTGTCGGGATTTTCAACAACTTCCCTTAGTTGGTCTTTGGATAGTTTCATAGCTACACGAGGCTCTATTCATAACACTTTCTGACAGTCGATAAGGTCAAGGTATTCCTTAGCGCAAAAAAATAATTATCTTACTACGAAATATCGCTTATCTTTGTAATTTAATTATTTACTCTTAAAAATTGTTTAAAATCCCAGTTGTCTTATGTTTTTAGGTTCACCAATTAGCATAATCAAAATAATATTCTCTGGTTACATATATATTCTCCATGAATATTTTTGTATGCTAAATCTTTTAATGCTGGTAGTAAGAAGAGGTCTGCTCGCAGAGTCTTATTGTCTTCAATAGATGTCTTGCACCATCAAGTCATGATGGTTGAGTCTTAATGCAAAACCACATGGGCGCATACACTTTTATTATAAAATGGCTTAGTATTTGTAAATTTTCCGAGGGGTTTCAGATTGATACATATAACCGAAAGATATGGGAAGCAGTGGTAAGCCAGCAAGAATAAACCATTTTCCCAAGCTGTCTCTTAGAAAGTTGTTCTGAACAAACACCACTTTCTGTTTTGACAAATATCGTACAGGAATTCTTGATCTGCACTAAGATCGTCACTGCGGAAATCGTCAGCTGATGATTCTATTTTTGAAAATGAAGCTAAGATAGAGTTTCGCAAACATGCAGTCGTTCTCCAAAATCGAAAATGCACGTGGTCCACTGGTACTGCTATCCAGTTGTTCAAATAGATGAATTATAGGCAACTTGTTGGCAGACAAACCACTGCAGGGACCTTTCAAATTTATTCTCCAGTAGGTAACAATATAATGTCTCCTCTACGCCTGTATTTATGACAGAACCGTTCAGTACAGAAGCGTTGGTAATGTTAACTTTTTTACACTATCGTATATTTTATTTGAGTATTTTACCCATTTTTTGAAGTATGTTTCTAAATTAATTTTTGTCTATTTATTATTTAGTGGCGACATACCCAAATAAAGTATACGTTAGTATACAGGGTGTCCCGAAAAGATTGGTCATAAATTATACCACATAGTCTGGGGTCAAAAATAGTTCGATTGAACCTAACCTACCTTAGTACAAATGTGCTCATAAAAAAAGTTACAGCCCTTTGAAGTTACAAAATGAAAATCGATTTTTTTCAATATATCTAAAACTATTAGAGATTTTTTATTGAAAATGGACATGTATGATTCTTACGGCAGGAACATCTTAAAACAAAATTATAGTGAAATTTGTCCACCCCATAAAAATTTATGGGGATTTTGTTCCCTTAAACCCCCCCAAACTTTTATGTACGTTCCAATTAATTCATTATTGTGGTACCATTAGTTAAACACAACGTTTTTAAAACTTGTTTGCCTCTTAGTATTTTTTCGATAAACCGGTTTTTATTGAGATGCGGCTTCTTTTTCAATATATTTACGTAAAAATTTTATGGGGGTTTTGTTCCTTTAAACCCCCCAAATATTTGTGTACGTTCCAATTAAACTATTATTGTGGTACCATTAGTTAAACACAGTGTTTTTAAAACTTTTGCCTCTTAGTCTTGTTTTCATAAGTCACCTTTTATCGAGATGTAGCTTCTTTTTCAAAATATACCTAAAAATGTAAATTATAAATAAATTTTCAGATTATTAACAGGTCTCTATAATCGTATTAATCATATACAAATATGTGGTGGATTCGACAAATATTCAAAATATCTCGATAAACACTGGCTTATCGAAAAAGTACTAAGAGGCAAAAATGTTTTAAAAACGGTGTGTTTAACTAATGGTGCCACACTAATAATTAAATTGGAACGTACACAAAAGTTTGGGGGGGTTTAAGAGAACAATACCCCCATAAAATTTTTATGGGGTGTACAAATTTTACTTAAATTTTTTTTTAAGATGTTGCTGCCATAAAAATGCCACATGTCCATTTTCAATAAAAAATCTCTGAGAGTTTTCGATATATGAAAAAAAATCGATTTTCATTTTGTAACTTCATTTTGTAACTTTTTTTGTGTGCACTATTGTATATAGGTAAGTAAGGTTCAATCAACTTATTTTTGACCCCAGAATCTGTGGTCTAATTTATGACCAATCTTTTCGGGACACCCTGTATAACGTATACCTACATGAACCAGCCACAACAATACAGATTTTATTTCAACTTTTTTTGGGGTACAAAATAAATAACCCTAATGTTTCAAAAATTAGATAATAAAAAAATATGAAGATCTGTTTGAAAAAGTTAATTTTTTTTTATTTTTTCCACTGCCACAATGACGTTTCATATTAAAATAATATAGAGCTTTTGTGGCAGTGGAGAAAAATATTTCTAGCTACTCATTTTGGGCTTAAAATTTGTGTTTTAGTACAACGCAACTTTTTTGACCTCAGGTGTTGTTATATTACAGAAAAAATTTTTTCGGCCCACCCTACCTTCAATGCATACTCTGAAGAAATTATGAAAAGAGCTCTTGAGCAACAGCAGGAATAAAGGTAAATGGAACGCAAATTAACAACATTAGATATGCGGACGATACTATCATAATAGCAGACAATCTTCAAGACCTCCAAAAGCTAATGAACAAGATAGTTGAGTTTGGAGAAGAAGATGGATTATCAATAAACATCAAGAAAACTAAATTTATGAGGATGTCAAAAACCCAAAGTAATAATGAAAGCCTGACAATTAAAGGTAAACCTTTAGAACAAGTTAAAAACTACAACTATCTTGGCACAATAATTAATCACACAAACGATTACTCCAAATAAATCAAAGTTCGAATAGAGAAAGCAAGAACAAACTTCAATAAAATGAGAAAGGTACTTTGTGCAAGACCTTAATAAGACCGGTTTTGATATATGGAGCTGAAACGTGGACCCTATCTCAAAGTGATGAAAGACTTCTTGGTATTCTTGAGAGAAAAATTCTTAGAAAGATTTTTGGGGCAGTAAATGAAACTGGGCTATGGCGTCGAAGATACAGCTTTGAACTGCATCAGTTATACACCGATCCAGATATTGTGAAATTCGTTAAAGTGCAGAGACTTAGATGGGCTGGACATATTGCTAGGATGTCAGACCACGAATACACCAAGAGATTAACATTTTCAAAACCCGAGGGCACAAGAAGTAGAGGACGACCACGAAGAAGATGGATTGATGATGTGGAAGGAGACCTAAAAATTCTAGGTGTCAGAAGATGGAGGGAAGTTGCCAGGAATCGACAGGAGTGGAGACTTCTTTGTGAGCAGGCCAAGATCCACAACGGATTGTCGAGCCACTTATGATGATGATGATGACTTTGTGCAAGAGAACTGAAATTGGACTTGAGAGTTAGGCTGGCAAGGTGTTATATTTTCTCGACTTTTCTTTACGGGATAGAAGCATGGACACTTAACGCGTCGACTACTAAAAAGTTGGAAGCATTTGAACTGTGGGTGTATAGAAGAATCCTGAAGATATCATGGACCGAACAAACAACGAAGTGATGAGAAGAGACAACAAAAGACTGGAACTATTGGAAACCATCAAGACACGAAAGCTGCAATACCTGGGGCATTTTATGCGTAATGAGAGATACAACATACTTCAATGAATTATACAGGGGAAAATCCAGGGCAAGAGAAGTGTAGGAAGAAGAAAAATCTCATGGTGGCGTAACTTGAGGGAATGGTACGGATGCACATCAACCGAACTATTCAGAGCAGCAGCATCTAAGAACAGAATAGCCGTGATGATTGCCAACCTCCGTCGCGGAGATGGCACGTAAAGAAGAATTAGAATAAAATAATGACAAAAATTTCTTCAGGATCTTGTAGGAGGGGCTTTAAATTTTGATTTGGTCACTTTAAGACTTTTTGAGACTTTGAGACCATAATAATTTTTAACGGAGTTATAGTTTGAACCTACCGTCCTTTATAAAGGCCGGGCCGAAAGGTCCCGGCCAAATTACAAATTTCAATGTTTCAAATGTAGATGCGGCATTAGTTTTACAATCCTAAATTATCATAATAGACAAGGTGGAAACGGCGAGTTCGTTGGGAAAAATATTCCCATGAGATATTTTTGCATAATTACATTCGTGAGACATCATAGAAGAAGGTTCAAGGAGTCGCCCACGAGAAAAGTGGGCCAATTTTTTTTAACAATTTTTTTTTAACCAAATTGCAAAAAATCAATATTTTGGCCCGGACTAATTTTTTTTAGTTTTTTGGACAATTCTGGACAAAAAACGTCTCTTATAATTTTTCTCTAAAGTTGATCTTTTTCGAGTTATAAGCAAGTTAAAATTTGAAAAACGCGAAAATGGCCATTTTTAAGGCTTAATAACTCGGTCAAAAATTATTATTTTGAAAGCCAGAAAGTGACTAAATCAAAGTTTAAAGTCGCCGTTATATGATCCTGAAGAAATATGTGTCATTAATTTACTACTAAGCTGTTATTTTTAATTAATAACAATGAGTGGTTGTATCGTATTGTCGCTGCTGTAAATGTGAGTGCGAGTAAGATGCACAATTGGACTGCTGGAATAGCTTCTCTCTCGCACTCAGCATTTACAGCCCCGCACACTTGCATGGCGCATATTATTATTACTTAAAAATAACAGCTTAGTAATGACAAAAATTTCTTCAGGATCTTGTAGGGGGGGCTTCAAACTTTGATTTAGGAATATAATATTAATAATGATTGATTTAGGAATATATTATATAATAATAACTTTTAACCGAGTTATTAAGCCTTGAAAATCGCCATTTTTCGTTTTTTCAATTTTAAATTGCTTATAAGTCGAAAACGATCAACTTTAGAGAAAAATTATAAGAGACCTTTTTTGTCCAGAATGGTCCAAAAAATTAAAGAAAAAATTGTTGGGGCCAAAAATATTGATTCTTGCAATCTGATTAAAAAAAATTGTAAAAAAAAAAAATTGGCCCACTTCTCACTTGGGCGACTTCTTGAACCTTATTCTGGGATGTTTCACGAATGTGATTATGCAAAAAAATATCATGGGAATTGTTGGAAATTACATACAATTGATTTGTTGTGTGAATAGTTCGAAATCATGTCCCTTTTTTTACCCTTGTCGACGCCCGTGGTTCCTCGCTTGCATATTTTCGAATGCCCATCTGGGCCGCGGGCAAAAGGACCTGATCACGTGAAAACCAGGAATTCTGTTCTCCCTTCGACATCGAAGAAAAGCATTGAGACGGCCAACGCGTAACAGCTTGTTTACATGGGCGGTTTGCCAACGTTTGACGCCGCGGTTTACCTGAAAAACCCAACCGCCGCGGTTCGTACACATGAGAGCGATTGACTGGCGGTCTCATTCCTCCCCTAGTAAACTTACAACCGCCGCGATTTGACGACGGAAAGGTTGCATGTGTACGATGTTGAGCGGTTGCATTTGTTTCTATGTTAAACTTGAACCGCGGCGGTTGGGTTTTTCAGGTAAACCGCGGCGTCAAACGTTGGCAAACCGCCCATGTAAACAAAGCGTTATCACGTAAAATGGTGACTTCGTAGATGATGTCCGATAGTAAGTACATACCTAGTATTTTCACCTTATATTTTGTTATTACCTATATCCTGTTATCGTTTTTTGTGCTATTTGACCACCAACAATTGATTTAAATGTGCGTATTAAGTTTATATGCGCCTATGAGAATTTCCATTTAATCTCTACCAATAGTAGCTATTCGAAGAGACAGAGTAATTGGCAGGTAATTTGTATTGTTTATTGCTTGTGTTGATTTTATTAAATTATTTTCGTTCAATACCTGCTAATAACCTACATTTTTGATCCTTCTAACCGGATATGAATTATTTTTTAATATTATTTGATACACATAAAAATGTAAATGGTGGTTTGATTGATTCGTCGCAATTATAATACATATATTCGTTTATTATTATATATTACAATAGGTTTATAATATAGAATTGATATATTAATTAATAATTATATTTGTTTTGTCTGATATGATATGTACCTATTAGGAAAGTTTTATCGTTTGATTTTGCGTTGTGTCGAAGCGAAGCTTATCTGTTTACCGTGACGGATTTGTGGGGTCCTCGTCGTCGGGTGATTTATTATTCAAAGTAGGTACTAAATAGTGTTGAGTTTCGGGTTCCTTGAATGGGTCTAAAGATTTAATATTATTATCGTTTCTCCGTTTTAAGAAACAGAATATTAGGTTGTATTTTTCCGAGCGTCGCCCCATGGGCGTAGAGAAATATTTTTTGTGTTATACTTTTAATTTTTTGATTTTAGACAATAATCGCGTTTCGTGTTAGTATTTTATTATTACTTTATTATTGCATTTTTTTTTATCGTCGCACTTATAGTACAGTTAATAATATTTTATTTTGATCATTTCATTTCTGTTTGAAATTTTTTTATATAAAAGATTAGAATGGATAAATCCAGAAAATTGAAATTCCAGCGGCATACAGCGCTCAATGACATTCAGTCGATTTATGATCTAGGTAGTAAAGCTGTTTCTGATCAGAGTTTACGATCGTTGTTTAAAATAAGGTGTAGCGAGTTAGACGTGATTAAGGAGGAATTTTTAAAGCAGCATACAAGCATTATTAATAATGTTTTGTCGGTACCGGATTCAGATACGGGGGACGAAGAAAAGATCCGAGAATTATTCTTGGACTTATTCTACAAAATAAAAGTTTTTGACGCGTAATTCTTTGGGTCACCATCTGAAAGTCCAGGTCCAGCGTCTTGTGCTTCCGGCGGAGCTCATCCTTCCCACATTCGCTTACCTCGTATTGATCTTCCGCATTTTCAAGGAAATTTTATTAATTTTGCATCCTTTATAGACCTTTATAATTCGATAGTGCATAACAATGCAGCCCTAGGAAACGTAGAAAAATTCAAATATTTGAAAGGTTGTTTAGACGGGACTCCGCTTAGCTTAATTCGCAATTTGCCCATAACTAACGATAATTACCAAGTGGCTTACGATTTAATTGTTAAACGGTACACAAATGTTCGTCGTTGTGCGACCGCCCATTGGGATGCGATAATGGGCGTTCAAAAAATCTCCGCGGTTAACTCGAAAAATCTAGCTAAATTAGTAGACACCTTTTTAGAAAATTTAGCTGCATTGAAAACTTTAGGCCTTCCCACTGAGCATTGGGATTTCATTATGTTCAATTTGCTTTTGTCGAAATTAGATGTTGACTCCATTAAGTTATTCGAGTTGGAAAATAAGTCTAATGAAATTCCTTCATTTAAAAAATTAGTAGCGTTCATCGAAACCCAATACATCGCATATGATAATTTAGACAGTAGTATAGGTGAGGGAAAGAAGTCGTCGCGGGCCCCAAATAACACGGAGCCAAAGGCCAACTCCAAGCACCAGACTGGTGATTCAAGGCACAATCGTAGTAGCTCGTCGTTCGTAACAAATTCGTCTTCAGTATGTTGCGCTTTATGCAAACAAAGCCATTATCTCAACCAGTGTTCGTTGTTCTTGAAAAAATCGCCAAAAGAGAGATATCAGTTTTGTAAAGAGTCTTCTTCCTGTTTTAAGTGTCTTAATCAGGCTAACCATTCAGTCAAGTCGTGTCCTAAATCCTTCAAATGTAGCAAATGTAGTAGTCATCTCCATAATAGTTTGTTACACTTCGAGAGAAACCGTTCCAATAGTCAGTCGTCCTCAGAAAATAATAGTCCAGGGACATCGGGAATCGAATCGTCTCCTGAAGTATCCCATTGTGCAGCTAGTTTTGTAGGAAATAAAAATGAAACCAAAAAGGAAATCTTGCTCGGTACTGTTTTGGTTCATGCAATTGACAGTAAAGGGTGCAAACAACCCTTGAGATGTCTTATTGATTCGGGTTCGATGAGTTCGTTCATTAGTCGAAAGGCTGCCAATCGATTGGGATGGCCTAAAACTCCTTGCTCGTTCGAAGTTAACGGACTCAATTCGATGCAAACGAAACTGAATCAGGGGCAAATAAGTTTCTCTATCCAACCTCGTCATCAGGAGTCACCGGTGTTTCATTTGGAGGCTATTATTACAGATCGGGTTTGCTCGGATTTGCCCAGCACCCAAATAGATATTTCTGCTTGGAATTATATTAAAAATTTGAAGTTAGCTGATCCCAAATTTAATTGTAGTCAATCGGTCGATTTGTTAATTGGTTGTAGTATATTTTCGAAGGTGTTGTTAGAGGGTAAAATTTAAGGTAAATTGGGACAACCTGATGCCCTAAATACCGTTTTTGGATATATTTTGTTGGGCCCAACTAGCACACCTAACCTTTCGTCAACTTGTTCTTCTTCTTCGTCGCTTGTTTGTCTTTCAAATGTGGAAGACTCGTTAGATTCTTCGTTAAGGAAATTTTGGGAACTGGAGAACATACCGGAAGAGCCAGTTTCAGAACCGGAAGACGTTCTGTGCGAAACCATTTATCGGGAAACACATAGTCGGGACGTCTCGGGAAAATATGTTGTGTCTTTGCCTTTTCGTGAATCGCCGCCTTGTTTAAAAGATAGCTATGATGTTGCTTTAAACAGATTTATTTCGTTGGAACGTCGCTTGTTTCGTCAGCCGGGTTTGCAAAAGGAATATTCGTCCCATATGCAGGAGTATATTGATTTAGGTCATATGCAATTGGTTCCTGAGGGCGAAAAGACAAAGGGAATGTATTATATCCCACACCATTGCGTTGTTAAATCGGAAAGTGTCTCTACTAAAATTCGAGTGGTATATAATGCGTCTCAGAAAAGTCCCAGACTTGGTAAATCGTTGAATGATTATTTATTAGTCGGTCCTAAGCTACAACAGGACATCGTCTCGCTTTTGTTAAATTTTAGACTTAATCGTTTTGCGTTGTGTGCAGATATTCGTCAGATGTATCGTAATATTTTAGTAGTTCCTGAGCATACGGATTATCAACGTGTGTTATGGAGATTTTCTAGCTTTGAGGAGATTCAGGAATATCGTTTGTTAACTGTCACTTTTGGAGTTGTATCCTCGCCGTATCTCGCTCTAAGAACCCTTCAACAACTAGTGTTGGACGAAGGCTCTCGTTTTCCTAAAGCCGCCTCGCTCGTTTGTAATGCTTCGTATATTGATGATTTTGTTTTCGGTGCTTCGACGCTCGAAGAAGCACAAAGTTTAGTCGAAGAATTAGTCGCTTTGTTGAAGTTAGGAGGCTTTGAGTTACGGAAATGGTGTTCGAACGAACCCAAATTGTTGTCGCAATTTCCTGAATCACATATTAATCCTCATTCTATTAATTTTGATCTAGAATCAAATGGTCCTTCTTTAAAAATCCTTGGTTTGAAGTGGATTGCACAGTCCGATGTCTTTCAATTTGCAGTCAAATTGCAGGATGTCCCTTGTACTAAAAGATCGTTTTTGTCCGAATTAGCTCGAATTTATGACCCGTGAGGTTATCTAACACCTATTACCTTTTTCATCAAGCATTTAATCCAACGACTTTGGGCAACTGGTCTTGAATGGGATGATCGTCCTCCCTCAGAAATTATTCGTGTGTGGGAGCAATATAAAAGTGAATTATCTCTTATTTCACAGTTTAAAATTCCTCGTTTTTTGAATATTTCCTCGTGTCCCATCTTAGAACTTCATGGATTTGCTGATGCCAGTGAAAAGGGATACGCTTGTGTCGTTTATATTCGTAGTATTGATAGTCAGAACATGGTCCAAGTTAATTTACTTTGTGCCAAATCGAAAGTAGCTCCTATGAAACAGATTACGATCCCTCGATTAGAATTGTTAGCTGCTGTTCATTTGGTCAAACTTATGTCGTTTTTGTCACAGTCGTGGAAGAATATAATCTTTCAAAAGGTTTATGCTTGGGTAGACTCGCAAATAGTATTGCACTGGATTAAAAGTTCACCTTCTAGGTTTAAAACTTTCGTCGCAAATCGCATTTCGTATATCCAGACCCGTAGTCAAAATTATTCGTGGCATTACATTGAATCTCAAAGTAATGCAGCCGATGCGCCTTCGCGAGGCATGTTACCGGCCGCTTTTGTATCAAAACTAGACTGGTTGACAGGTCCTTCGTTTTTGTATCATGTTCCATTAATCTTTCCAGAGGTTCCTCCATCATTGCGGGAAAAATCCCCTTCGGAAGAGGTAAAGAAAAGTTTAGTGTTTGTTTCCACTCGTGAGGAACATTTTTTGTCTTGTTTGTTAGAAAACCAATCGTCTTTTACCTCTATCCAAAGAATTTTGGCCTTTATGTTGCGATTCGCGCACAACTCTCGTTTGAAAAGGTCAAGACGTGTAGGACCCTTGAGTGCAGTAGAATTGGAAAGCTCGTTAATTATTCTTGTTAGGTTTACACAGGAACAGTATTTTGAAGACCAGCTTCAGTCGAACTCGTTTCCAAAACCATTTCGCAAATTAGGAGTATTTTTAGATGATAATACTCAGTGCTTAAGAGTAGGTGGTCGTCTATCGCAGTCTTCCTTGTCGTATGAGGCAAAACACCCCTTTTTGTTACCAAAGAAATCTCGTCTTACGACTCTCCTAGTTCGTCATTATCATGAAAAGTACTTACATGCTGGATTTAAGAGTACTCAATTTTTGGTGAGTCAAAGGTTTTGGATATTGTCTTCTAAGCAGTCCGTTAATTCAGTCTTGTCTAAGTGCATTAGATGTTGGAAGCAATCTCCTAGGGCCTTACAGCCCCCTATGGGTGATTTGCCTAAATTTCGTCTCGGAGCCATTAAACCCTTTTCGATTTGTGGGGTAGATTATGGTGGGCCCTTTTCGATAACTATGTCTCGTTATCGAGGAGTTAGAAGTCAAAAAGCATATTTGTGCCTTTTTGTTTGTTGTGCCACAAAGGCTTTACATCTTGAATTGGCTAGTGATTTGTCCGCAGAAGCCTTTTTAGCCGCTTTACAGCGTTTTATTGCTCGGAGAGGTCGAGTATCGCAAGTATTTTGTGATAACGGTACCAACTTTCATGGCGCGTATCGACAATTGCGTAGCTTTATGGAGGGTGCTCTTGATAAAGAAAATATTAAATTTTCTTTTGCTCCTCCTGCGGCTCCGCATTTTGGTGGTATTTATGAGCGCGGCATTCGTTCTGTAAAAGAACATATTGCTCGGATAGTCGGGGCTCAAATTTTGACATATGAAGAGTTTTACACTGTTTTGACGTTGATTGAGTCCGTTTTGAATTCGCGTCCTCTCACCTCATTGACCAATGATGTTGAAGATCTCAACGCTTTGACCCCAGGGCATTTCCTGACTCTCGAACCTTTAACATCATTGCCTGTGCCTGATTTTTCGGAGGTATCCCTCAATCGTTTGTCCCGATGGCAGTTGTTACAACGCATCCATAGGAATTTTTGGGCTCGATGGCGTAAGGAGTATTTACATACCTTACAACAAAGGTCCAAATGGTTAGATTCTGGCTTTGTACCCAAAATCGGTAGTTTAGTTGTTTTGAAGGAGGATAATTTGGCTCCGTGTAAATGGCCTCTCGCGCGTCTTGTTGAATTGCATGCGGGCAAAGACGGGGTAGCTCGGGTAGCCACCGTGCGTACGACTAACGGAACTTTGAAACGGCCTCTTGTTCGACTCTGTCCCTTGCCGATAGAGGACTAGATGTCAACTTTTCGTTACTTTAGATTTACTTTAGATTTACGTTTCGTTACTTTAGATTTAGTTTTTTGTTCTGATTTGTTAGTACGACTGCGACAAAACCACCATTTTAATTTTAGTTTTGATTTGAGCTTAAGTTTTAATATCTTTTGTTTAAGTATTTTAGTATTTTTTTGTTTATTGGATTTGTTTTTTTTTTGTCATTACTTGTTGCCCAAGTAGTGATATATAGTATTAGTAATTGTTAAATGCCTTATGGCCTTTAAAGAGGGGAGAATGTTGGAAATTCCATACAATTGATTTGTTGTGTGAATAGTTCGAAATCATGTCCCTTTTTTTACCCTTGTCGACGCCCGTGGTTCCTCGCTTGCATATTTTCGAATGCCCATCTGGGCCGCGGGCAAAAGGACCTGATCACGTGAAAACCAGGAATTCTGTTCTCCCTTCGACATCGAAGAAAAGCATTGAGACGGCCAACGCGTAATCACGTAAAATGGTGACTTCGTAGATGATGTCCGATAGTAAGTACATACCTAGTATTTTCACCTTATATTTTGTTATTACCTATATCCTGTTATCGTTTTTTGTGCTATTTGACCACCAACAATTGATTTAAATGTGCGTATTAAGTTTATATGCGCCTATGAGAATTTCCATTTAATCTCTACCAATATTAGCTATTCGAAGAGACAGAGTAATTGGCAGGTAATTTGTATTGTTTATTGCTTGTGTTGATTTTATTAAATTGTTTTCGTTCAATACCTGCTAATAACCTACATGAATATTTTTCCCTTCGAACCCGCCGTTTTCGCCTTGTCTATAATTACCCATCGAATACTATTATGAATCATTTAGTAAATAATTTCCAGTGTGCCAGGAAGTTTTTGTGTAGGAGTGATTTAATCTACTTGAAATGGATAAAGCTAGGTAAGCTATTACTGGTTTGTTTATAATTAATAATGTCGGATCATGATAAAAAATTAAGTTTAGAGATTAAATAATTATTTAACAACTAATACAAAAGAATTTTTGTCGGTTATAATATTATAACACAACACATGCTCAAAGTATCATGTTCATGTTCTTTTAAAAGGCCAGTAGGACAATCAGCGTCTATAGTGTTCTGTATATTAATCATATTATGGTTCTGTATTACTAATATACATATATTTTTTTTGCATTTCTCAGTCGTTCGTACTGGAAATAGCCCCTTACACGAGCGGAGCTTCTTGAAGAAATAGAAAAAGAAGATATTGACGGCGATTTTGCCTCCTGAAAATGCTAATGATGACGTTACCGATGAGGATTCGGGTGAAGAACATAATGTTGATATTGATAATTTACCTGGATGTCAACTAAGGGCAGAGTCTCAAGCTAGTGTACCAAATCAATCTGATTCAGATGATGATAAGTCATTAGCAGACTTTTTTGAACACAAACCTAAGAAATTTAAAAAATTCAAGTACTCAACGAGATTTATAATCTAATTTCCCTATATGGATTCCATTTATTTTGTTCCATATCGGGGAGCATCTTCAACTCTATCACCACAATATAGTCATTTAGGTTTAGGGTCTCAAGTGTTGTACTTAAATACGCATATGTTTTACAAAAGATGCCATTTGCGCCAATTCATTTCTTTTTTTTTTTTGATAACTACTTTTACATCTGTGTCTCTCCTGAAAGAATTGAAGTTCAGAAACATAAAAGGCAAATTTTATTTGTAATAAAAGTGTAATGTTGTCCTTCAATGAATATAAATTGTACTTGCTAATAAAGAAATATAATTTTGGAAAAAAATATTCATAAAGTAGCTTATAGTCCTACTGTCCTTTTAAAAAAAAACACCCAATTGTGGCCAATCTGGATGTCGGATATTTTTTTGCTCATTTTTCCCTGACTTTTGAAGCCTTTTTAATCACTACTCAACTCAAATCACAACTTTAATCACTACTCAACTACTTTTTTATGTTTAAACAAAAAAACAGTTTCAGGACTAAATGGGTGTTATTAAGCATTGAAAATGGCCATTTTCGTGTTTTTCAAATTTTAATCGCGTATAACTCAATAACAATCAATTTTAGAGAATAATCACAACAGACCTTTTTTGCTCATAATGACCAAAGAATCTAAAAAAATTGTTAGAAGTGAAAAAATTGAATTTTGAATTTGTTTGAAGAAATAGTTTAAACAATTTTCCGACAGCGGTACCTCCATGTTGATTTGTTATAAGGACCTATTTTTGAGTTATTTTGTGCAAAAAACGAATCGGAATAATTTACCTAACGGGGGCGAGCATACATTCTGGACTATATCTCAATTTTTTTATTCTGCTGTTTAGTATGCGAAAAATGTTCTCTCCGGTCTACAACGGTCGGCGCTCTGCAACGTTGTACGCGACATTGCAAAAGAACGTCGTAGGTAGATACGTAACTACCCCTTTGACAATATGGAATATAAATTGAAATATGGCGAAAGCCTGGCATAATTCTTCTCACGATTAGGCCGTCGAGGAATGTGAATGACAAGGAGATGATGACAAATGTTTGAGTCGGTTTGAATTGTCTCAGAGAGATTACCAAAATTGTTTGCCGTATTATTTGAGGAGGATGAAGATTAGGGGGTAAACCTTACAGTGCTTAAACAAAACATTTTAGTATTAGGGTTTAAGGATGAATTTTGAAATCAATTAAATAAGATTGTATGATATAGATGTGAGCAATACATAACGATCGGTTTCAAATCGATATCGATAATGAATATAATTTTAAAAAGCAATAAAAAGTTTTAATTTTTGATTATTACACTTTGAATTTTTTACCTTCATATTTCGGGGTCTTCTTCGTTTTTTAGATTTATCATACGATGATGCATGTGGGGTGCATGCCATACATCATTGTATGAGGCAACATTGGCATTGGCAGTCTTTAATATATTTCGCATGACTAAGTGGCACCTTACCAAGTGAAAACATATTTTCATTGTATCCTGCTTAATAATCACTTGACCACTATGATATTCTCATAGTCTGTCTATAGTACATTATTTTCTTTTACGAAAATAAAGTAAGATATACTTACAACATTTAAAAAAAAGTTGTTTCAGACATATTTTTGATTACAAAAATTGCCAGAGTTATAATACAGAGTTATTTGACTCTAGTGTTTTCAATGTAATAATTAAAACGTGATGGGCAATCACAAAATGAATTTAGAGCAAATCACTGTGACTTATAATAATATTTAATAAATGCAATATTTATATTTGGCTCCGATTTCCATCCTACTACATCGATTTACTTGATATTTTCAGAGTAAGTAGGAAATAGATTAGGAAACAAAGTATACCCCATGCCGATGTGCGCTTTTATCTTGGGGTGGTTCCAACCCCTTCTGGTTGGTGGAAAATTCTTTGGTTAAAATAACCACGGAAGTGGTTAGAGACCCTAATTCTCAGCAAAAACTATGCGATCATATTCTAACGATAGCCAACTTATACAAGAGCTGCCAAGAAACCCAAGAACAGCAAAAGAAAGATCAACATAAAAGATAGAAATACTTAAAGAAGAAAAAACGGCAAACAGATTTGTGGCAGAGATAAATAAAAGACTTCGTTACCCCACCGCAGAAGATATTGATGAAGAATGGAAGATTATACAGATAGCGATGACAGAAGCAACGGAACTATGTCTAGGAAAAGTACAAGCAGAGAAACGAAGAGACTGGTTTGACGAGGATTGTAAAATAGCATTGATACGTAGAAATAAAGCAAAAATAGAAAAAGACAAAAATAATACACAGGATACTACAGAAAAATATAAACTGGCAAGAAGAGAAGTAAAACAAATCTGCAGAAAAATGAAAAGAGAACATCTTGACAAACAGTTGAAAACAATAGAAGAATCATACATAAACAAGGAAATAAGAAATTTCTACCAAGAATTAAAAAAATCACGAGGAATTGCAAAGAGTAAAACAAGTTACTGTAGAGGTAAAGACGGTGTGCTTTTAGGAGAAACAACAGAAAAATTGAACAGATGGGCGGAGTATTTTGAAGAACTATTAAATGCAAATAAACAAGCAGAACCCCAGGAAATAAAACAACATCAACAGGATAACACAGAACAACAACGTGAAGAAGAACCCACACTACAAGAAGTAAAAGAAGCAATCTTGAAGCAAAAAAATAACAAAAGCGCAGGAGAAAGCGGAATTCCGGCAGAGATCTTTAAAGCAGGAGAAGAAAAGCTGCAAGAAAAATTTTTCCGACCAATATTAACAGTCTGGCAAAAAGAGGAAATGCCGCAACAATGGAACAATGCACTCATCTGTCCAATCTACAGAAAACGTGATGAAACAAGTTGCGAAAATTATAGAGGAATATCGCTATTAGAAGTGGCCTATAAAATACTTGTAAAAATCATCCGAGATAGATTGCAAAACGAGGTAAATAAGAGCGTTGGAGAATACCAAGGAGGTTTTAGACCAGGAAGATCAACAACAGATCAAATATGTTTATTAAAACTAATACAGAACAACAGCTACGAACAAAATTTGGGACTCCACATGTTGTTAATTGATTTTAAACAGGCTTACGACTCAGTAGACCGAGATATGCTATATGAAGCAATGAGATCCTTAGGTATTTCAGGAAAGCTGGTTAAATTAGTGAGAATGACGCTCAACAATACAAAAAACAGGATAACAATGGAAGGAAATTTTTTAAAACAATTCACAGTGAATAAAGGACTGAAACAGGGTGACCCTCTATCCACAGACTTATTTAACTTGGTACTAGAGCACATAGTAAGAAGGATAAAAATTAGTACAAGCGGTATCATATTTAACAACAGACAGCAGTTTATAGCTTGCGCTGATGATCTAATCATCCTAACAAGAACAAAGGAACATCTCCAAAAAATATTCCAAAAGTTCGAAGCGGAAGCAAAAAGGTATGGATTAAGAATCAACCAAGGAAAAACACAATAAATGGTAATGAAAGGAAATATAAATAAAGAGGATATCTATATAAAATTGAAAGGAGAAGGAGATGAATATAAATTTAAGGAAGTATCAGAATTCGAATACCTGGGAGTGACTGTAACCAATACTGGAAGGGAAGAAAAAGAAATAGATAAAAGATTATTGAAGGGAAGTCGAGTTGTGGGTGCCTTAAACACGATATTAAAAGCAAAAAATGTATCAATAAACGCAAAAATCAGAATGTACGAAACGATAATACGGCCCACAGTGTTGTATGCGAGCGAAACGTGGGTAATGAATCAACAAGAGGAGAAGAAGATACAGATATGGGAAAGGAAGGTCCTGAGAAAGATTTTTGGAGGTATACAGATAGCAGAGAAAACCTGGAGGAGACGAACAAATGAAGAAGTAATGAGGATGTATGGGAGACCAAAAATAACGACAAAAATACGAGCCCAAAGAGTTATATGGCTGGGACATATTACTCGAATGCCAGAAAGTAGAAACGTCAAACGAATATTGGATGACAGAGCACTGGGAAAAAGGAGACGAGGTCGCCCAAGGAAGAGATGGTTAGAGGCCGCAGAGAGGGATATAATGAGGATATTTGGCTCCGAATTCCATCCTACTACATCGATTTACTTATATTTTCAGAGTAAGTAGGGAATAGATCAGGAAACAAAGTCTACCCCATGCCGATGTGCGCTTTTATCTTGGGGTGGTTTCAACCCCTTCTGGGTGGTGGAAAATTCTTTGGTTAAAATAACCACGGAAGTGGTTAGAGACCCTAATTCTCAGCAAAACTGTTCTATATTTTTTTTTTGAAAACTTAATACTTTTTGAGTTTTTCGTGGTTGAAGATTGGCCATTTTCATTGAAAAATGACACTTTTTCGGACGGTTTTCTGCGAATACGTAGGTTCTATAGCCTCTTCCGTGGTTATTTTAACCGAAAAATTTTCCACCCCCTGAGAAGGGGTGGGAACCACCCCAAAGATAAAAGCACACATCGACTTTGAATTAGAAGATAAGTAGAGGCTATTCCCAAAATTTCATTAAAATCCATGCAGTAGGATAGAATTCGGAGGAATATCCTATTCTTGCTCTCATTGACTGGCGTAATTATGTAATATTTATAAGGGTATCTATGGGTCTTCTTAAATGCATTCATTTTTTTTAATCCTGAAAAACTAATTAATATTTTGAAAAATTTAAATGTCGAATGAAAGATTGCATTATTACCGAGGAAACCTTAGAATAAACAAAATCTTCTTTTGAATGAGATGTTTGAAATTAAAAATCACACTCAATTTTCTCTTCCTTTTCACCGCTGTAACTTATTAAAATAAACATAGAAGCTATCGGCCCTCGGTAATAATGAAAAAAATTTTCAATAGTACTTATTAGTTTTCTCAGGATTAAAAAAAATTAATGCATTTAAAACGCATTGACCCGAAATTTTGCGCCTACGCTCCTAAACAAAAATTATACAGAACGTTATTAAATTACAATAATAAAACGTTTTTACAGCGCGTTTACTTTCTAATTAGATATACCACATTGAAGGAAGCGCTAAAATCGGCAACATTGCTTATTAGTCCACTATACGCTCTGAGCTTCGCTGGTGTCGCTTCTAGCGGTTACTAATTCAACTTTCACCGGTAATTTTTAAATTTATTATTTAATTGTTATCGCTTAATATTTACAACGCTAAAAAGTAATTAAATTGTAATAGATTTTTTTAAGATTTTGCTAATCATTTTGACGTTTTATTGATGAAATATTAATTTCTTACTTCGGATACTTTCACAATTATCATGTAGATGGCGCCAAGATTAATTTATAATTACATATTACAGAACATTAAAAAACGCAAATTCAGTATTTAAAACGTAAGTATATTTAAGGTAAAAATATAAACCACAGCTTTGATCAACTAATATTTTTTATAATTAATGTTTTTAATTTTAATTTAAAATTAATCACTTTGACATTTATGTCAAATTTCCGGTAAACGTTTACAGACTTGTCACTACTGGCGCTCAAGAATTTATAAATATCCCCTCTACGTACGAGCTCACAGCGTATAGTATCCATGTTTAATCGTCCATCGGTAGATTCAAACAAATAATTTAAGTTCGGAAATTACTCATTTACAAGGGGTATGTAACGTAATACAATTGTTAAATTACTGGCAGTGGTTATCTGCATTAATCCCTTTTTGCTTATTATTCCATCGTTCAGCACTCTCCTCTCTATATTTTAACTGTTATTAAAGATGTTCAAAATGTATGTACTCGTTCCGATAATAACAGTATGTTATTAGAATCACGTTGTCAATTTGTCTCTTTTCTCGATTATTAGTCTCATTATTGCAAAGTATATAAATTATTGTAATCACTGAATATATAGTTGGTGAAAAAATAATCCTATTTATTAATTAATGAATAAGTAAAGCAATTAACAGGTATGGATTTTTAAAAGGACATTTAAAAACTAAAGAAATAGTCACCTCTATTTTAAAGGTGAAGTCGATACTAACATGTTTATAAAGACATTTCTATAAATTATAATATTAGGTCTGGATCCCGCGTATGAAAAAAAAAGTTGATTAATAGCAAGCTGAAAATTTGTTAGTAGCTTAAGGGTGTCTAGTCGGACAAACTTTGATATATGGGAACACTGGAATAGGGGAAGTTTTAATTGTGGAACAAGTTAAAAATTTGGAACGGTCAGACCACGAAAACGGCACATGTATTTTGTCCGACAGAACAGACTTAAACTCTTCGAACAGAGATTAAACGCTCATGCAAAAATCAGACTGCTATTTATTACTAAATGGGCGTTTTAATGAGTGGAACGTGTAGAATATGTCAAATGGCAGGAATTATGACAGGTGATAAATAGCAGTCTGATTTTTGCATGAGAGTTTAATCTCTGTTCGGAGAGTTTAAGTCTGTTCTGTCGGACAAAATAAATGTGCCGTTTTCGTGGTGTGACCGTTCGAAATTTTTAACCTGTTCCACAATTAAAACTGCCCCTGTTCGAGCGTTCCCATATATTAAAGTTTATCCGACTAGACACTCTTAAGCTATTAACAAATTTTCAGCTTGCTATTAATTAACTTTTTAAAGTTATACTTCTTTACGCGCGTTAGAGGGTGAATTTTAATAGGATTAAAACCTTTGATCCCGGCGCAGTCGCATTACAACTTTGTTCTGATTGGATGTTCAAATGACATGACAAAAATTATCCAATATGGCAAAACAAAAAAGTTTATAATTGTAGTGATTTTTAAATAGTTTTTAAAGCAACAGGTACGTAATAATTGTAAATGTATCATAGGTACCTACCAAAATACATAGTATGTAATATCATTTGAACTATCATTTGAACCTACCAAAATACATAGTATGTAATACTTTTTTGATTTACATAATGCAAAAATGTCAAAAGTTTAATCCGTTTAGTTAGTCGATCTTCGCACATAATGACACACTGTCTCCGTGGCGAAGCGTAAAATGCAAGTGAACCCCAATACAACAAGTTGGTTCAAATCCCAATAGAAACTTTTATTTTTTTATTTTTTTTATACATTTTATGATTGTAAGTATATTTATTATATAATTTTATTTTCAGAAAATACGTATTTAATTAAAAAATTTTCCGACAATTAATGTTCAGAAATCATTTGTGGCATTTTTAATGTGTTTGTGTGTGTTTTATTCTTTTATTATTTTAATTTTTGGCACTGTTTTAATAAAAATGTTTGAGAAGTAGTAAGTATAAATAAGTTTTATATTTAAATAAAATATAAATAAAAAGTATATTAATTTCGTTTATAATTATATAATCATATAATAGAAGTATAACTTCTTACGTGCGTACAAAGTACACACACATTCTTTTTTTTTCATACGCGGGATCCAGACCTATATCTCATATATGTAGCTTATTGAATGTGGGAAGCAGACAGTATTGCCATTTTAAGTCCTTATACCTAATCGAAAAGTAAACGTAGTGTATTAAAACCTCCAGTAAATACTAAGACCACAATTACAAATAACTGTGTGATCATATACTATCAGCGAGCTCTTGATGTATCTTATTCCTTCTGTAGTAAGTTTTTGTAAATACTCCTACACACATTTGACAGTTTTGTCAGTTTTAAAATTTACTACAGTCGATCGGCCAGTTTTTACAGGAGTTTAAAGGAACCAATCCAAAAATTTTTTTATGGGGTGCACAAATTTCACTAAAGATGTCCTGCCATAAGAAAATGCGACATCTCCATTTTCAATAAAAATATCTAATAGTTTTCAATATATTGGGAAAAAAATCGCCGGTTTACGAAATAACGAATTTATAAAGTTGTGCTCACTACGGAGAGCAATGTATTGTATCCTCGCTCCGACCCTTGCTCCCTGGTATTTATATTCGTTATATTCGTGAATTCTCGCATTTAAAATAATGTATTTATTTTACATAGCGATCGATAATATAGTTTCGATCGCTATGTAAAATAAATACATTATTTTAAATGCGAGAATTCACGAATATAAATACCAGGGAGCAAGGGTCGGAGCGAGGATACAATCCATTGCTCTCCGTAGTAAGCAAACCCTTACTTTCATGTGCATCATACTGTATACATATTTCTATTGTATTGAGTAGGAGAGCTAAAGCATAGCAATAAATAACGTGTTTCACGTTATTTCTCGATGGAATAACTGGAATACCGTGCTACCATGATTATGTAGAAAATTATATTGACAGATAAAATATATTTTTTGAAAATACATAGAATTAAGAAAGTTTTATTCTTGGGTTTAATTTCTTAAATACATAAATTATCAACATTGTATGTAAAACTTTCTCTCCCTTCTACTTTTTTACTCTCCTTAAGCTTTGCATCTGCTACATGATTATTTGATTTGCTTTGTGTTAACACTCTCTATTTAAAAAATCCTAATTGTGTTATCGATCTTAACTAATTTCCTAAGTAGCAGAATGTATATATGCAGTCATCAATCAATATTATTTATGGCCCTAATGAACATACCATGTACATATTACCACTGAGGCATATGTAGCGTACGCGCCAATTAGAGTAATGTATGCAGAATATAGGGAGACCAAATCAGAATTACATTGTCCAGCAAAGATTTTTATTTATATTTGGTTAGCATTTACATTATCAGTTACAGTTTAGGTCGTAAACAAACTGAACACTAATATTCATTGTGTAATATGTAGATTTTAATGTCATATATATATATATATATATATATATATATATATATATATATATAACAGCGCTAACAGGCCTTATAGGCCTACGGCTTCTAAATTCTGGATAATATTTCTCCATTCTGTTCGGTCCTCTGCACTCTTTCTCCAGTCCTTCACCCCGATTTCTTCCAAATCCCTCTCTGCAGCCTCTAACCATCTCTTCCTTGGTCGACCTCGTCTCCTTTTTCCCAATGCTCTGTCATTCAATATTCGTTTGACGTTTCTAGTTTCTGGCATTCGAGTAATATGTCCCAGCCATCTAACTCTTTGGGCTCGTATTTTTGTCGTTATTTTTGGTCTCCCATACATCCTCATTACTTCTTCATTTGTTCGTCTCCTCCAGGTTTTCTCCGCTATCTGTATACCTCCAAAAATTTTTCTCAGGATCTTCCTTTCCCATATCTGTATCTTCTTCTCCTCTTGTTGATTCATTACCCACGTTTCGCTCGCATACAACACTGTGGGCCGTATTATCGTTTCATACATTCTGATTTTCGCGTTGATTGATACATTTTTTGCTTTTAATATCGTGTTTAAGGCACCCACAACTCGACTTCCCTTCAATAATCTTTTATCTATTTCTTTTTCTTCCCTTCCAGTACTGGTTACAGTCACTCCCAGGTATTCGAATTCTGCTACTTCCTTAAATTTATATTCATCTCCTTCTCCTTTCATTTTTATATAGTTATCCTCTTTATTTATATCTCCTTTCATTACCATGTATTGTGTTTTTCCTTGGTTGATTCTTAATCCATACCTTTTTGCTTCCGCTTCGAACTTTTGGAATATTTTTTGGAGATGTTCCTTTGTTCTTGTTAGGATGACTAGATCATCAGCGTAAGCTATAAACTGCTGTCTGTTGTTAAATATGGTACCGCTTGTATTAATTTTTATCCTTCTTACTATGTGTTCTAGTACCAAGTTAAATAAGTCTGTAGATAGAGGGTCACCCTGTTTCAGTCCTTTATTCACTGTGAATTGTTTTGAAAAATTTCCTTCCAGTGTTATCCTGTTTTTTGTATTGTTGAGCGTCATTCTCACTAATTTAACCAGCTTTCCTGAAATACCCAAGGATCTCATTGCTTCATATAGCATATCTCGGTCTACTGAGTCGTAAGCCTGTTTAAAGTCAATGAACAACATGTGTAGTCCCAAATTTTGTTCGTAGCTGTTGTTCTGTATTAGTTTTAATAAACATATTTGATCTGTTGTTGATCTTCCTGGTCTAAAACCTCCTTGGTATTCTCCAATGATCTTATTTACCTCCTTTTGCAATCTATTTCGGATGATTTTTGCAAGTATTTTATAGGCCACTTCTAATAGCGATATTCCTCTATAATTTTCGCAACTTGTTTCATCACCTTTTTTGTAGATTGGACAGATGAGTGCATTGTTCCATTGTTGCGGCATTTCCTCTTTTTGCCAGACTGTTAATATTAGTCGGAAAATTTTTTCTTGCAGCTTTTCTCCTCCTACTTTAAAAATCTCTGCCGGAATTCCGCTTTCTCCTGCGCTTTTGTTATTTTTTTGCTTCAATATTGCTTCTTTTACTTCTTGTAGTGTAGGTTCTTCTTCACGTTGTTGTTCTGTGTTATCCTGTTCATGTTGTTTTATTTCCTGGGGTTCTGCTTGTTTATTTTCATTTAATAGTTCTTCAAAATACTCCGCCCATCTGTTCAATTTTTCTGTTGTTTCTCCTAAAAGCACACCGTCTTTACCTCTACAATAACTTGTTTTACTCTTTGCAGTTCCTCGAGATTTTTTTACTTCTTGGTAGAAATTTCTTATTTCCTTGTTTATGTATGATTCTTCTATTGTTTTCAACTGTTTGTCAAGATGTTCTCTTTTCTTTTTTCTGCAGATTTGTTTTACTTCTCTTCTTGCCATTTTATATTTTTCTGTAGTATCCTGTGTATTATTTTTGTCTTTTTCTATTTTTGCTTTATTTCTACGTATCAATGCTATTTTACAATCCTCGTCAAACCAGTCTCTTCGTTTCTCTGCTTGTACTTTTCCTAGACATAGTTCCGTTGCTTCTGTCATCGCTATCTGTATATTCCTCCATTCTTCATCAATATCTTCTGCGGTGGGGTAACGAAGTCTTTTATTTATCTCTGCCACAAATTTGTTTGCCGTTTTTTCTTCTTTAAGTAATTCTATCTTGTATGTTAATCTTTCTTTTGCTGTTCTTGGGTTTCTTGGCAGCTCTTGTTTAAGTTTGGCTATCGTTAGAATATGATCGCTATTGGTATCTGCCCCTCTGTAGCTTCTGGAATCGGTAATTGCTCTGATATGTTTACTTTCTATTAATACGTGGTCTATCTGGTTTTTTGTCCTTCCATCTGGAGATATCCAAGTTATCTTATGAATATCCTTATGGTCAAATCTTGTGCTTACAATTTTCATTATATTTTCTGTTGCAAATTCAATTAATTTTTTCCCATTTTCATTTGATTCCTTATGCAAACTTTTTCCACCCGTTATACTTCTGTAAATCTCTTCTCTTCCTATTTTGGCATTCATATCTCCTACGATTATCTTTATGTCATATTTCTGAATTTTATCCATCAAATTACTTAGCTTCTCATAGAACTCTGTCTTGGTTTCTAGGTCTTTTTCTTCAGTGGGGGCATGTGCATTAATGATGCTAATTTTTCTGTACTTTCCTCTTATTCTTAAATAACATATTCTATCTGATATTGCTTGGAAGTCTATAACTAATTTACTTATTTTTTCTGTCACCATAAATCCAACTCCAAAATATCTGTTTGTCCCGCCACTCTTAAAAAAGGTTCTTTTTCCTATTTTGACTATTTCAGTTCCCAACTGTTTTGTTTCTTGTAAGGCCAGGATGTCTACTTTGTAATTCTCCATAATATTATCTAAATTTTTTAAGGCACCCTCTTCGTACGTACTTCGTACATTCCAGGTTCCAATTTTTATTATTTCCTCATGTTTTTCTTTATTTGTATCGTTTTTTCCCTCATTTTCCAAAGTCGTTATTCCTTTTTTTGCCATGTCAATACCATATTTCAGCCGCTGTTCTTCGTTTATTAGTTTTTTGAATTTTCTATCAGCTGTTCTCTCTCCTCGTCCCATATCCAGATTTTGCCATTTACTATTAATCTCTTGTAGCCGATTTTCGTTTGCTTACCTTTGCTTCTTTCTTCCTTTGCTATTTTAGTTATTTCCTTTTGTATTTCTTTTTCTTTCGATGTCAAATCGTTGTTTATATAGATACGGTCTTTATGCTGTTTTAGTTTACTTTTCTTGTTTAGGATTTCCATTTTATCCGTGAAAGTTTCTGTCTCTATTGCGCATACTGTTTCTCCTATTTTTGTTGCACTTCTTAGTTTTATTTGTGTTTGCAACTCTTGGGCTATGAAATTTTCAATTTTAATGTCATATGGAACATAAATTTCAGTCAGCTCTAAATAGTTGTGGTTTTATAATTTTACGTCTCTTGACAACATGAAAACTAATATACAAAATGGATAGTGGGGCATGATCATTATGGGAATGCAATGTGGTTAATACATGGTTAATAATGTTTCATCTACAGTTGAACTCATCATCATCATCAATCTGTACCTGTCCACTGCTGGATCTAAGTCTCCCTCAGCCATTTTCGTCTTCTCTGTCTTGTGCGGCTTCAGGTCATCAATCATCAATTGTCTGATAATCTGGCGACGTGTTTTGCACAATAATTCTGACAGAACCAAACAACGTCTGTTCACTGCCTTTTTTATGAGAGTTAATGTTTGCTCTCCATGAGTGATTATAGTTAACATACACTGGACAAAGGTTCTCTTTTTGAGGCATATGGATAGTTCCGATCTAAATACATAGTTTCATTTACCAAACTCTGCCCAGGCTAATCCTATGCGGCATTGGGAGCTCACATGTCTGTTTATCTTTGCCCAACCGAATTTTATGTCCGAAGTACTTGCAATCAAGTAATTTATACTGTAGAAGTCAAAAAAACTTCCTTTTGTAGCTGGTATATATATAAATTTTATTAAAATTTTTTCTTAAAAGATCCAAGTTGGACAAAAACTTTACATCACAGATTACCGAACGTTTTCGGCCTTAGCAGACCATCATCAGGTTAAACTCTAAATCGTTGTAGTTGAAACTAGCCACAGAAATTGGTCTCATGACCTTTGAAAAACAAATTTTAAGCCATATTTGTTTAATCTAATGCGACAAGTCGATGTTAGATGATTAAAATAATATCGGATGTGCGTCTTCATCTTTGCTTCAAGATTGGCACCGTGCACATACTGGTATTATGAGGAAGTCGGACCAACTGAGTGGTCCGTTGGGTAATACCAGCACGTGCACGGTGCCAATCTTGAAGCAAAGACGAAGACGCACATCTAATAATATTTTAATCATCTAACATCGACTTGTCGCATTAGATTAAGCAAATGTGACTTAAATGTTGTTTTTAAAAGGTCATGTGACCAATTTCTGTGGCTAGTTTCAACTACAACGATCTAGAGCAGGGGTCGGCAACACGTCGATCGCGTTCGACCAGTCGATCTTAACCTTAGTTCGAGTCGCTCGTCGTGCGAATCAAATAAAATAAAAAATATAACATATGTAAACATATATAAAGTACATAGATACACCCTTGAATTATCTGAAATTATCCAAAAAATTGTTCAATCCGAAAATTATCCGATGGTCCACGAAATTATCCGAAAATCGGATAATTATCCGAACATTGGCAACACTGCGTGCGATGACCCCGGCCGTCTCGATCCCCGGCCGTCTTGATATCGCTAAAACGTGCCGGAGCTGAAAATACTTATCTTTACCACGATTGCGCAATTCTTAAGGATCGTTTAAACACAGCGATAAATCAAACAACTTATCAAGGTCAATCGAGTTGTTGCAACTTATCATTGTGTGTAAACGGTGCATCGCACAACTTATCAAAGTTGGAGTTGGGTTGAAGGTGGTATCGCATTGAATCGCAGCGTCTAAACAGCGTTTCAACTTGTCATCACAACTAGTTGCTGTGACTTATCGTTGTGTTTAAACGACGCTTTAGTCTTCACTGGCGGTTGTCGCCTAAACGTGCTTATCGGCTTAGTTACTATTATTTGTTAGTCCCTTCACGAGTGCTAGAATATAGTTTTAATCGTGACGTGAACCCATTATTTATAAAAATGAATCCTTCAAAGAAATCAAAAGTTTATCACTTTCATATAGAGTGGGAAGACGATTATTTTTTTACTCAAGTGAAAGGCAAGTGTATATGTCTATTGTGCCAAGCAAGTATCGCAGTTGGAAAAAAAGGTAACGTCGAAAGACATTTTAATAGTACCCATCCGAAAATAAACACAGAATATCCCGCCAATAGTAGCATCCGAAAAGAGAAAGTGAAACAGTTGAAAAATCAATTAGTTAGGCAGCAGTCTGTATTATTACAAGTCAGCGATAAAACTAAAGCCACCACTCTAGCTTCTTACAAAGTGTCTCAAGTTATTGCCAAAAAGAAGAGACCCTTTGAAGATGGCGAGTACATCAAGGAATGTTTTGTAGAAGCTGCAAACTGCCTATTTGAAGGTTTTAAAAATAAATACGAAATAATGTCGGCTATAAACTTCCTCCAGCTTTCAGCGCGAACCGTGACTAGACGAGTGGAAAATATGTCAGAAGATGTTGTTTCCCAGATGAAGACGGAGTTACAGCGATGTATTTTCTTCTCCTTATAATTTGACGAGTCCACAGATATTAGTGATACGTCTCAACTAGCCATATTTGTCAGAATGATATTCGATGATTTTACTGCTAAGGAAGAACTTGTTAAAATTATTCCTTTAAAAGGGCGGACTTGAGGTGAAGACATATTTTCTTCCGTTCAAGATTATTTTATCTCTGAAAACATTCCACTTCCGAAACTGGTTGGCATTACAACTGACGGAGCCCCAGCGTTTACTGGAGTGCATAACGGATTCATTGCCCTTTGCCGCAAAGATGACACGTTTCCAAATTTTTTAACATACCACTGCATCGTGCATCAGCAAGCACTTTGTGGTAAATTTTTAAATGCCGACATGTTATGAAAGTCGTTGTTAAACTTGTAAACCAAGTAGGAGCTCATGCTTTGCAGAGAAGACAGTTCCGAACTCTAATTACAGAAATTAATCTAGAATACGGAGAATTGCTTCTGCATACAGAGATACGCTGGTTAAGCAACGGGAAGATTCTTCGGCGCTTTTATGAGCTCCTACCAGCTTTAATCGCTTTTCTTAAGGAGCGTAAAGAAGACTACTCAACATTAGAAGAACCCGCATGATTAAGAGATTTTGGATTCTTGACCGATGTCACAGGAAAGCTGAATGAACTAAATTTGCAGCTTCAGGGTAAAGAAAAAAGTATTCTTCAAATGATTTCCGAAGTAAAGTCATTCATTGCGAAACTTGAACTATGGGAAAAAATCTACTGGAAGGAAATTTAAGACATTTTCCGTGTTTAAAAGAAGTAATCGAAAAAGAAGTAGTAAACATTCAACCTTACACAGGAGAGGGGCATATAGAAATGTTGACCAGACTGAGGCATGAATTCGATACCCGATTTAGTGACTTCAACAAAATTGAAGCGATTGCTCAGTTTGTATCTTATCCGTACATGCCCCTCGATGCAGAAAGCTTATCCCAAACCATCCAACAGCATTTCAGCGAAAGCAGACCAGAGACTGAATTAGAAATAGTCACACTGCAGAATGATTTGTGTTTGAAGAGCGTTGCCGGAAAAGAAAATTTTTGGTGTTTAGTGTCCAAACAGAAATACCCAATTCTAGTCAATGTAGCTTTGAAAATTAGTGCCCTGTTTTGTTCCACCTACCTTTGTGAATCAACGTTTGCAAACATGAAGTTCATTAAAAACAAATACAGAAGCCGACTAACGGATGAACATTTGGATTCGTGTATTAGACTAGGAATAACAAACTACCAACCGGATGTTAAAAAACTAACAGACATGATGGACTGTCAGTCCTCCCATTAAAACAAAATACGTATGTATTTTTTTTCACCATGTTTAGTTTTTACTTCCTGTTCTCTTAAGTGTACGTCTATAATAAAGGTTTTTAAAACAAGGTAGATCTTTTGTGCTTGGGATTTTTTTTAGTAGCTCTTTCTTGTAGTGTAGTTGCCGACCCCTGATCTAGAGTTTACTCTGCTGATGGTCTGCTAATACCGAAAACGTTCTTTTATCTGTGAAGTAAAGTTTTTGTACAACGTGGATCTTTTAAGAAAATTTTTTAATAAAATTTACTAGCTAGAGAAGGGAGTATTTTTTACTTCTACAGTATTTTTGCTATGGTATACAGCCAATTAGAGCGATTTTCTTTTTTATATTCATGGTAACGATCTAAAATCTGAGCTTGTTAGGTATAATTTACAAAGCAAACAGACCGATAAATAGCAGACATGGGAGGATCTACAATTTGCATTTATCACCTGTCCGCTTATCTAGATATAAATCCAACAAAACTCTGCTTCTTTATTACTTAAATATGAGTAAAATAATTAAAGATAACTTTAGGTTTAATTCGTTTAACGTTTCTCCTTTTTAGAGCTATCGGAATTGCCTGTGATTTACCTTAAAGCGAACTAAATCTGGCAGAATTCTGTTGGATTTTTATCTAGATAACGGACAGGTGATAGCGAATGAAAAATGTAGATTCTCCCATCTCCGCTATTTATCGGTCTGGTTCTGGTTGCTTTATAAATAAATAAAAAGCTCAGATGATAGATTTTTACAAGGAATTCTGCATTTCGACCTAAAAAGAGAATTTTCTCTTTTCGCTTTTGTGTAAATATGCGTGTAAATGTAAACCAAGAGGCAGCGCTGAAAAATCTCTTTGAATTTACTAAAGCTAGATTTTTCACAGTTGATTACTGTGAGTGTGTAGAGAAACATACTGCGGTCGGTGAAGCGAAACGTAGAACAGGGGTTACTGAGAGGATATCAAAGTTGCTTTCCTACGAAGGTAATTAATTCCATTTACTAAGGCTGAAAATCAGTACACACATTCTAAATTAAATATAAATAAAAGTTATTATAGTCGGTCAGCTGTATGACGGGACAGAGCTGGTCGGCCGGCCCCAATAGTCGATTGAGGAAATGAAGCATTTTGGCTCGCAATTTTTTCGTCCAGCATGGATTTATTTGGATTTACATGGAATAGTCCAAGGATCATTTTCTATATGAACTACAGAAAGGTGAAAACTAATTTTGAATTAGGAAGGTCGTTAGGGGGTTGTTTTCACTGATTTTTTTCGTAGAGAAAAGCAGGTACCGACATTTTTTTGATTATAAGTCACTTAATTTTCATGCTAGAAACTTTTTATTATTTTTTTTTGAAAGATCTAATTGTATGCTTGAAAAAAGATTATTTAAGTTTTCTTTGAAAATGCAAATTTTTCCCATTATTTGACTTTGAATATTTCAAATTATGCATTTGACGAAAAAAGCTAACCTTTAACATGCCGTATCTCGGTTTATATTATTGAAAAAAAATTTGGTTTGTGTTATTAATGCCCGGTTGCACCAACAGATCTTAAGCTTAAGTCGAGAATATCATAAGAATTAATATAATATAATTATAATATATTACAATAAGAATACCATAATATAATAATAGATATAATTGATAATAAGGTAAGAACCTAAAATTATGGTGCAACGTAAGTAATACTCAAGGAGGCCCTATCTATAAGTAGAGCTTAGCTAAGCTGGAGCTTAAGATCTGTTGGTGCAACTAGGCATAAAAGATACAATTTTGATATCTACAGTTTTTTTGATTAAATGCATATTTTTCGAGGTATTCTCAAAAACCCTCTAAAAAAGTCGATTTTTCGTCGAAAAACTGGTATTTTCAAGCGCGAATAACTCGAAAAATATTAGTTTTACGAAGAAAATGTAAAAACTATTTTTTTCTTAGCAACACTTTTTCCATCGAATTACATGGTTAAAATGTAATAAAAAATTCCCACCCCCAAGGTTTTAGCGTATGATAGCGGCATGATATAGAAAATGATCCTTGGACTATTCCCTACCTTCTGTGAAAATTTCAAGTAAATCCATGCTGGACGAAAAAAATGCGTGCCAAAATGCTTCATTTCCTCAATCGACTATTGGGGCCGACCGACCGGCTCTGTCCCGTCATACAGCTGACCGACTATAATAACTTTTATTTATATTTAATTTAGAATGTGTGTACTGATTTTCAGCCTTAGTAAATGGATTTAATTACCTTCGTAGGAAATCAACTTTGATACCCTCTCAGTAACCCCTGTTCTACGTTTTGCTTGGCCGACCGCAGTATGTTTCTCTACACACTCACAGTAATCAACTGTGAAAAATCTAGCTTTAGTAAATTCAAAGAGATTTTTCAGCGCTGTCTCTCCGTCTAATATGCATATATGTCAATGTCAACTGATGGTGGTGGCCCCTGAATCGAATTAAATCTAAAGTTTTCTTTCCCACCTTTTTTAGTTTTATTAAGGGTTGTACTTTTCTGACAATACAGTATTTCTCATACATGTTTTTAAATACATTATTCGTTGGGAAATTATCTAGATGATGCATTAAGATAGCTAGTAAAATATTGTGGTTTTTATTTGGACGTCTAGAGATATCATATACTAAAAATCTTAAGAGAACAACCAATAAAAAATAATGAAGAAACAGTAATGTTTTGGGACATTTTACGGTCTACCCAAATCCCCCGATAAGAAAAGTTATGATCCACTTAAAGATTATCGTTCTGGGCCATTCAAGAAGTTGTAAAAAATAAATGGAAACCTTGAAGCTATTGTACGATAAACGGGTTGGTATTAAGTGATTTTTCGTTGAAACTTTTAGTACCGGAAAACTTTAACCAACAAATTAAAGATTAATCAACAAAACAAACGTTGGTAATTTTATTACTTTCAACTAATTTGGAGTTATCCCTTATAGTCCATTCACTCACGGTAAAATATTTCGAAACCTTCGAATTTGAAAAAACCGCTTGGATTGACATGAAATTTGGCATACACATAGCTAATATGTCAAAGAAAAAAGTGACATTGTGCCGATGTGTGATTTTTCCCTGGGGTTGAGTTTCACCCTTTCTAAAGTGTTTAAAAAAAGATTTATTTTTGTTTTTCAAAAAAGTTTCTAACAACAAAAGTACATAAGTTACGCTCAAAATAATTGTTGTCCCTTTTTTTTGATAAAACAAAAATCGTAAAAATCACTCCCTAATTAGCATCCCAATTAAAATTGAGGCGTGCTCCGGAACAAACATTTATGTTACATGGTGCCAATATGTAACATAAATCATTGTTCTGGTGCACGCCTCAATTAATCGTTACCGATTCACAAGTTACTTTACTTATATATTGTTTATAGGATATGTAAGTTTCATCATTTCAAAATGTTTATTTTTGAAAAGGCTGTAGTTAAAAGGGCTTGAACGAGTAACTAAATACGAGTGTATGCAAATTTTAAACAGCCTACTTAAACCAATTTTTGACTTACAGGAAAACAAATTCAACATATTGAACAAATCAAAAACTATATTTTATTACTCTATAGAGATTTTTGGGTATCCCTAATAATTTTTAAGTTATTTTGAAAAAAAAAAAAGATTTTTTTTCAAAATTAAACACAAATTTTTTTATAATATTATTAAACATACTTCAAATTTTTTTACTTTCAAACCAATTTTTTTTACAAATGTGCACTTTGGCCCATTAAAACTTACAAAAACATTATTTTGAGCGCAACTTACTTAAGTTTGATGTTACAAACTTTTTTAAAAAACAAAAATAAAGGTTGTTTTAAACACTTTTAAAAAGTGTTTTTAAGTAATTTTGTTTTCCCCGAAAAATGTTTGATTTTTTGGTTATTTCACGTTGTAATATTCGATTTGGAATTTTATTACAGCTACAGCGCTGCTTCTACTTGGTCTACAGACTTCAAATTACATCATTTTTTCTTTCACTTTTTTATAAGCTATAGTTTTGCTATTTATATCTAAGAATTTAAATATTTCTTTTCGATAAATGCGTACTTTTTGAGTTATTGGCGAAAAACCGTCTAAAAAGGTATTCTTGTTGAAAAATTAACCTATTCACTCGCAAATATCTCAGAAAGTATTGACTTAGTGAAAAAACTCTATAGAACAAAAGCTGCTTAGAATTAGTCAGTTTATCCAATTCCGGATTTATTTTGAACTTATGTTCGGTATATTTTTTAACCCCCGAGAAGGGCTGAAATTCACCCTCAGGACAAAAGCACACATCGGCACAATATAACTTTTTTGACATATTAGCTACTGTGGTTGCCAAATTTCATGTCAATCCAAGCGGTTCTTTAAAATCCACAGCAAAAACCGTGAGTAAATGGACTATTATGTTTTAGCATTTATACGATATTCGTCAAATTCTAAAAATATTGACGTTTGTTTAAGGAAATGGGTAGTGAGTTTTGTCTTTGCTTTAAATCTATAACGATATAATGAAAGACATATTTCTATTTTTAGATATGCAAATAATGCGACCATTGTGGTAGATGGCAAAGGTACAAACAGATATGATCAAAACCAAAACTATTCCTAATTAAAAATCACAAGGAAGGATTTTCTGTAGCTGGCTGTACACCATTAATTACAAGTAAAATTTAATAAAAAATGTTTGTCTTTTGTCTAAAAAAACATCTTGTAACAAAAAAATATTTGGATCACTGAATATATCCTGGTGTATTCTCTGCTTGGATCTTCCATAAATAATAAACAATAAATAACTTTTTATTAAGTGTACGTCTTAAATCAATTATTTATCAAATACACTATCAATATTATTTAATCAACAACTCAAAATATTCCCGATACCATGTCAAATATTTAAAATTGTCACGTCTGACTGACAATTTTATGCTGATAATATTCTATTCTACTGAGTGCGTTGTATGACAAAGATAGATTTGGAAAATATTACCACCGACATTGTGTTCATTTTTTTCGAATCCTGAAAAAACCAATAAATATTTTTGAAAATTTTAAACGCAGAATGAAAGACTAAATATTACCGAGGGCCGAAAGTCCCTTAGAAAAAATAAAAGGTTTATGTTGAATGAGATATTTGAAATTAAAAATCACACTAAATTTTCTCTTAGTTTTTCACCCCTGTAACTTATTAAAATAAACATTATAGAAATTCTCAGGATTCGAAAAAATGAATCCCATTTGAATAGCTTTGGAGCAGAAACTACGTACCCATCCTTTTAAAAGTATTTTTACTTTTTTATAATAAAAAAAGTTGCATGCAATAAGAGAGTCAAAAATATAGGCGTCTACTGTAAGTACAATTATTATTACTCAGAAAATATCGACGGCGCGAAAAAAATGCTTCAAAAGAAATTGTAGGAAATCGCATTTGGAACAATTTCAGTTCTTACCATTTTTGTCGAAAAGTTGAAAATTACCGAGATATTTAACAAAAACAACTGACTTGCCCGTATACGTACTACCCTGAATATTGATTTTAACAAAAAATTCAAGAGATCAAAATTGTATAAAATTGTACATTTTTGCCGTAAAACTAATAATAACCGAGGTAATTCAATAATTATGCTCTGTCACTATTTTTCCCCTTAACTCAGAAAATATCGCCGCATGAAAAAATTTGTAATAAAGAAATTTTGGGAAATTACATTTTTAACAATTTCAGTTCTCACACTTTTTGTTGAAAAGTTGAAAATGGCGGAGATATTGAGCAAAACCGGTTCTCCTTTAAAATCAAAATGGCGGCTAACGCAACGCCGGAATTCATTCGCGATTTTAAATGTACACTACTATTAACCCCGCTAAAGATGAAAAATAAAATTTTGGGGCAACTCCGCATGCAAGGTCAAAATGCTATTCCGACTGGACTGTATTACATTATAAGTAAAAGCCCTTTTAATCACTTAAAAGTCTGTGTTTTGATTATCTGTGGGTTTTTCGGCCAGATGAAAGTATGTATTTTGGGATTAAGGAAAATATGCAAATGGTGTTTTAACGTTTTCTACACTAAAATTTGATCGAAAACATCAAAATATAACTTGTTATTATTTGTTTCCGTACTGGTTTTATGTGTACCGGCCTTTATTACGTCTATTTTATGCACGTATCTGAATTTATATTTTACTTATAGTATGATATAATTGATCCAAATAATGGCATAACCCAGACATCCAAAGTGAAAGTTAATCTCCAACACCAAATTGTTCTATATGGTCCACATAATGTTCAGAAAAAAGTCACACCATTTTGAGCGTCGGGTTTGGGGGTA
Source organism: Diabrotica virgifera virgifera (assembly GCF_917563875.1). Lineage (NCBI taxonomy): Eukaryota > Metazoa > Arthropoda > Insecta > Coleoptera > Chrysomelidae > Diabrotica > Diabrotica virgifera. Next base: position 133,123,714 of record NC_065444.1, read on the forward strand.
GAGGGGGAGAAATCGGTAAATTCGTAGTTTTTTAGGTTTTTCGTCAATATTTCTAAAACTATGCGGTTTAGCATGAACAACCTTCTATACAAAAATGTTCTACATTAAATTTGCAATAAAAAAGGTCCTATGCGTAATCCTTCTAAAATAAACGGTTCCAAAGTTACGGAGGTAGTATAGTATATGGTCCAAAAAAGGCCTAACCCAGACATCTAAAGTAAAAGTTTTCCTCCGACACTAAATTGTTTTATATGGTCCATATATTGTTCAGTAAAAAGTTACACCATTTTGAGCGCCCGGTTTGGGGGGGGGGGAGATGGGGGAGAAGTTTTTCGTCAATATTTCTAAAACTATGCTTTAGCGTAAACAATGGTCTATACAAAAATGTTCTACATAAAATTTAAAACAAAAAAGGTCCTATACATAATTGTTATAAAATCAACGGTTCCAGAGTTACGGAGGGTGAAAAGTGGAGGTTTTCGATACTTTTTATATTATCTGGGCAATTGATGATGATTTTGGGTGGTGAGGTTGACGTTTCTTCAACGGCTTATCACTAACATATCATCGGCCACTGAAATAGCAATTTTTGTTTACAAAAAACAATCCTGTTAAAGAAAATTTCTATGAATTGCCCAAAGAATATAAAAAGTATCGAAAACCTCCACTTTTTACTCTCCGTAACTCTGGAACCGTTGATTTTATACCAATTATGTATAGGACCTTTTTTGTTTTAAATTTCACGTAGAACATTTTTGTATAGAACATTGTTTTTGCTAAAGCATAGTTTTAGAAATATTGACGAACAACGCAAAAAAACTACTAATTTACCGACTTTTCCCCCATCTCCCCTCCAAACCGGACGCTCAAAATGGTGTAACTTTTTACTGAACAATATGTGGACCATATAGAAAAATTTGGTGTTGGAGGATAACTTTCACTTTTGATGTCTGGGTTAGGCCTTTTTTTGGACCAATTATACTATACCACCTCCGTAACTTTTGAACCGTTTATTTTAGAAGGATTTTGCATAGGACCTTTTTTATTTCCAATTTAATGTAGACCATTTTTGTATAGAAGGTTATTCATGCTAAACCGCATAGTTTTGGAAATATTGACGAGAAACCTAAAAAACTACGAATTTACCGATTTCTCCCCCTCTCCCCCCCAAACCCGACGCTCAAAATGGTGTGACTTTTTTCTGAACATTATGTGGACCATATAGAACAATTTGGTGTTGGAGGATAACTTTCACTTTGGATGTCTGGGTTTGGGTCTAGTTATACCATACTATTAGGACGCGAACATAAAAATCGCTAATAATTTATTCATTGTTATCTACATACACTAAGCACCAAAATTAACGCACCACCTTAAAAATGGGACATTTTTGATGTCTTGTATTTCCTAAACCTGTTGTCCGATTTTAGTGATTTTTTTAATATGTTGTAGCTTTATTCTGCAAGAATATCGATGTAATAATATTGTTGCTAAACAGATAAGTGTCATTGTATACCGGGTGTAACAATGATAGTGTGTTTTTTCCTCAAAGTTTGGAACACCCTGTGGAATATTCTGGCGTATATAAAATATTGAATTTAAAACTCAACTGTAGCCTTATGCTTTCTTAACATTATGCTTGATTCATTAGCTTATGTTGGATAATAAAAAAGTTAGGTACTTTAACAACTAGCCGTGTTCTTCATCAATACAGAGTGTTGCTAAATAAGTTGCTAATTATTTAAGAAGATCAGTGTAATAATATTGTTGCTAGATAGGTAGACGTCATTTATTACCGGGTGTAACAATCATACAGTGTTTTTTCGTTAAAGTTCGAAACACCCTGTGGAATATTCTAGCCTATATAAAATATTGAAATTAAAAGTGTATCGTAGCCTTAAGCTTTTTTAACATTTTCTTTTTTGATTCATTTGCTTATGTTGGATAATCAAAAAGTTAGGTGCTTTAACAACTAGCCATGTTCTTCATCAATACAGAGTGATTCTAAATAAGTGCAACAAACTTTAAGGGGTAATTCTGCATAAAAAAATAATGTCTATTTGCTTTATGAACATATGTCCGCAAATGCTTCGTTTCCGAGATACGGGATGTTGAATTTTTTCTTACAAACTGACGATTTATTTATTGCTCTAAAACCGGATGAGATATGCAAATAAAATTTGGTAGGTTTTAAGAGGTAGTTATTGCGCATTTGTTGGCATACAATTAAGAATTTTATATTCACCATTGGCGTGCATACAGGTCATATTACCCGGTCATATTACCCGTATGCACGCCAATGGTGAATGTAAAATTCTTAATTGTATGCCAAAAATGCGCAATAACTACCTCTTAAAACCTTCCAAATTTCATTTGCATATCGCAAGCAATTTTAGAGCAATAAATAAATCATCAGTTTGCAAGAAAACATTCAACATCCCGTATCTAGGAAACGAAGCATTTGCGGACATATGTTTATAAAGCAAAGGGTCATTATTTTTTCATGCAGAATTACCCCTTAAAGTTTGTCGCACTTATTTAGAAACACCCTGTATTGATGAAGAACATGGCTAGTTGTTAAAGTACCTAACTTTTTTATTATCCAACATAAGCTAATGAATAAAAAAGCATAATGGTAAGAAAGCATAAGGCTACAGTTGAGTTTTAATTTCAATATTTTATATACGTCAGAATATTCCACAGGGTGTTCCAAACTTTGAGGAAAAAACACACTATCATTGTTACACCCGGTATACAATGACACTTATCTGTTTAGCAACAATATTATTACATCGATATTCTTGAAGAACAAAGCTATAACATATTAAAAAAATCACTAAAATCGGACAACAGATTTAGGAAATACAAGACATCAAAAATGTCCCATTTTTAAGTTAGTGCGTTAATTTTGGTGCTTAGTGTATTTCAACTTCTATATTATAAAAATGTGTCACACATTTTTTATTTTATATTATACCTGTCGCACCCCCTTGCCGTTATTAAGGGACTTACAAATCGATTTTACTTTTGCAAGGTTCCCCTAAATGATTCCAGGGACAGCTTGAGGTCCGTAGGTTCCACTTTTGGAACCACTGATATTTGAATAGATAGTGTCTCATATGAATATAAAAAGCAAAAGAAATGTAGAATATAAGTACAGTACAACCTGCCATATCCGGACCTGTCATATCCGGACCTCCCCATATCCGAACGGTTCTGCGCCGTCCGGATCTATCGAAATCTAACGAGAAAGACAGTCCTGCTGTTGGACAACGCACTAAAAGAAGAACTAAAAGATGGCGAAATAATGTATTATAGAATCTATAAAACGTGTGTATCGACGAAAGTTATTGACGGCGTTCTGGAATGTATGAAGGAGAAAACGTTTCAGAGCTTGTAAAAGAAGCAGTGGTCTTGATATCCGGATTTTTTCATATCCGGATCGGTCTGTCGCCACATTGATCCGGATATGGCAGGTTTGACTGTATTAAGTTAGTAGTGCCATTAAAATCGGCAAAGAGGATAAAAATATTTTTTAAGGGGGCAACCGATCAAAACAATTACGTTATTTCTTCATATAAAAATGCAAAAATATTCAACTTATTACGTTTCACTTAATTTGCTCTATTTAAAAGGAATTACAAGCTTAGTCTTTCTCCTGTAAAACTCCAATTCGTTTATTAACGCTAAAAAGTATAGATAATTAGGATTTCTCCGGACGAAGTTCTTCTTTTCCAAAAAATGTGGAAAAGGGTCTGGCTGTCTTAATAATACAACCATCTTTTTTCGCCTTAGTGAATTAGCGGCCGAATAATTTCGTGAAAAATTAAATTTCCACAGTGCCATTAGTTCATTAGCAGTTTTCCTCAACGCCCTGGCTCCGGCCTTCACAGAATGTACTCCATATATCTAAAGGATAATTAAATCCTTTGGGAAAATTTAATTAAAGCGGTAGCCGGCAAAACTCGAGAATTTCTAGTCCTGTGCAAGCTTACAGAAGTCATAGCCGCTGAATAATGAAAATTCAAATGGATTGCGATAACAATTCCGGTTGTTCTGTTGAATTTATTGGGCAATTAACGAACGCTCTTTCTTACAGCAGTGGTGGCGTTTCTTACTTATAACTTTTGTTATTTGACGTTTATTTACTGCATTTTCAAAAACATAAATTTTAGTAGTAAAATACTCACCTGAATTCAAATTAACAATCACTATATTATATGTACATTAATAATTACTACATTATTCGCTCCGTGTATGACTGACGCAACACCTAGCGTAGTCGCCTGACATATCTGACGTTCATATGTAATATTTATTTACAATTTTTGATAATATTTGTTATATAAACAATAAGTGTGTTCACGGATACAGTCAGGGACTAGTCCACGACCCAAGTGGAGCATGTGCACTTTAAAATATTATAAATAATACCGTTGATAGATGAATATACAAGGTATATTTACTATTAATTAATTATTAATATATTAGCCCGTTGGCATTCCAAATAGCTATTTTTAAGAATTTGATCATTTTGTTAATTTAGTGACGACGGTGCTGAGAAGGTTTAACAGTGTACCCGTTTGTTCCATCAGGACTTTTAACATATTCTTTAGTTCAGCCATGTCATTTGAGGCGGGAGTATTGGTAGTAATTACTTCTGTTTGGTTTGTATTACTATTCGTAATTTGTTGTGAGTTATTAACGATTTGGGCGTAGGTAACTTCTGCTTGGACATGTTGTGCATGATTAATTGGCATGCTAGGTCTGGGTCTAATCGTTGGGAATTTTTTCGTTTGTAGCTCCTTGTATACCCTGCAACCTTTGTAGTTTGCTGGGTGGTCTCCCTCACAGAGTACACACTTGACGTTGGCACTTCTTTCTTTATTAGTGCATTGCTCTGTTGCATGATCCCCTGTGCACTTTACACATCGTGGTCTAAGGTGGCAGTATGATTTGGTATGTCCGTATCGTTGACATCTAGAACATTGTGGTATCTCTCTTTTTTGGTACGGTGGTTCAATTTTAATCTTATGGTTTAATAGGAACTCAATGTCATATATATTTCTATTATTATCAGAAGGTTCCAGGTCGACGAAAAATAGTGATAGCTGATCTTACAGCTGGCTAACGAATCATGCTCAAGAGGTTAAAGCTTTTATACTGATACACAACATCGACATAATGTTAATATCTGAAACACACTTTACAAATAGAAGCTATTTGAGAATTCCCAACTATGCAATATATAACACCAAACATCCAGATGGCACTGCACATGGAGGAACTGCAATCATAATTAAGTCATCGATAAAACACCACGAGTTAAATAAGTTAAAACACCCACATACTGGCCCACAGACACAAACAAAATTCCAGATTTGGTTGATTTCTGTGTGACGAAAGGAATACCACTTGAATCCCAGACAGTACAATCTTGTTTCGATCTTTCATCCGACCACTCTCCTGTCTTGGTCATGATATCCACGAATATCCTCGAAACAGAACTTCCACCATATCTAAGTAGTAAATATACCAATTGGATTAAATTCCGGGCTATCCTTGATGAGAGACTGGACCTAAACATCCCACTAAAATCGGATGGCGAAATTGACGAAGCAGTAAATCAATTAAATAGGATAATTCAGGAAGCTGGCTGGCAGTCAACACCTAAACAACCAAGAACAATCATACACAAAGATTTACCCAACGAAATAAAAGAAAAAATCGCAGAAAAAAGAAGACTAAGGAAAGTATGGCAAAGAACCCGTGCACTCCAGGATAAAAATAGACTAAACCAAGCTACAGCGCGACTAAAAACTTTATTAAACAACAATAAAAACAACGACATAAAACGATATCTACAAAATCTATCTGCCACGGAAACCTCCGAATACTCGCTATGGAAGGCAACACGAAAGATTAACAGACCACAACTCTCTAATCCGCCTATCCGGGCCAGTAACGGACGATGGGCTAAAAGTAACAACGAAAAAGCTACAGTCTTTGCCAAATACCTGGAGGAAGTGTTCCAACCACATGCCCAAAACAACAACTCTGATGCAGAAGATAATATTCAATTGTATTTAGAATATCCATACCAACTAGAAGCACCGTTGGAGAAATTCACAGCCAAACAAGTTTTCAACAAAATCCAAACAGATATGAATCCGAAAAAGTCCCCAGAGTTCGACTTAATCACTGCAAGAATTTTAAAAGAACTTCCCAAGAAAGGCGTGCAATATTTGACACATATTTTTAACGCAATCTTAAGAACTGGTTACTATCCCCTTTTGTGGAAAGTGGCACAAATCATCTTAATACTCAAACCAGGCAAGCCTGTAGAAGAAGTTAAGTCTTATATACCTATCAGTCTACTTTCAGTGATGTCAAAGGTTTTTGAAAAACTCTTACTAGACAGATTACAGCCAATCCTCGTGGAAAAGCAGCTAATACCCAACCACCAGTTTGGATTTAGACAACAACATGCTACCACCGAGCAAATTCATCGAGTCTGCAATTCCATAAACAAAGCCTTAGAAGAGAAGGTTACTGCTCTGCAGCCTTTTTGGATGTCTCGCAGGCTTTTGATAAAGACTGGCTTGCTATACAAAATAAGAAAAGTCCTTCCTCTCAACTACTTTCTAATCCTCAAGTCCTATCTCTCCGACCGCCATTTCCTTGTAAAAGTTAAAGATCAGTGCACTAACTTATATCCAATCAAAGCTGGAGTACCTCAGGGTAGTGTCCTTGGACCAGTTCTCTACCTACTCTACACAGCAGATCTTCCTACAAGCCAAAACATCATCACAGCCACATATGCAGATGACACAGCAATCATTGCAGCTCACTCAAACCCGTACATCACCTCGCAACTGCTCCAGACAAATCTCGACAGTATAAATATCTGGTTACAAACATGGCGAATTAAAGTAAACGAAAGCAAGTCAGTACATTATAACGTTCACTAATCGAAAAGATACGTGCCCAACCGTCTCAATAAATAATCAAGTACTACAACAAAAGGATGACGTAAAATACCTAGGTATGCACCGCAGGTATATACCTTGGACCGCAGATTAACGTGGAAGAAACACATATTCACGAAAAGAAAACAGTTGGGTCTGAAACTCAATAAAATGTACTGGCTGATAGGAAAAAGGTCACAACTGAGTTTGTACAATAAAATTTTAGTATACAAGGCAGTGATTAAGCCAATATGGAGCTATGGTATCCAACTGTGGGGATCTGCGTCGAGATCCAATATCGACATCCTGGAGAGATTCCAATCGAAAACCTTGCGCATTATCACAAATGCACCGTGGTACATGCCCAATGAACACATCAATCGTGATCTCCAAATGAAGACTGTCAAAGAAGAAATTGCCAGTTACGCCCAAAAATACGACATTCGACTACAAAACCACCCCAACAGGCTAGCGAAGAACCTAATGAGACCCCAGGCAAACAGAAGGCTAAAGCGCCACACTCCAAGCGATCTACGAACCAGATTTTAAATTTTAAATTTTCAAAAATATTTTATTTATTATAGAGTTTTATTTATAGGGTTTTATTTATTAGTCACAAATAATTTTGTTAAGTACTAAAATTATGATTTTATGGGTTATTGTCACTGGACAGTCTCCTGCAAGTCTCTTTTAATTGTTAAACAATTTACTTATTGTAATCATTATTACAGATTGTAAATAAATGGGATGTTATCAAAAAAAATTAATATATTAGTATATTTATCAATAAATGAAAGTAATATGGAATTAAAGTGTGCATGCGTTGCCGTGGACTAAAAGTCACCGACAGGGTCCGCGAACGAACATAATGACACTGACATTACAAAAATTCGCCAAATTTGTCATATTTTTCACGGGGCTAATAGGGATGTGATTTTAGATAGGTCTTCTCCTTCATGTGCCTCATCCTTTAAGGACGTTGGCGATCATCATGGCCTATTTTACTTTGTCTGCAGCGGTTCCAAAGTTGTGTGTCGTCTCTCCGGTCCTCTTTTTTCTTTCACTTTCCCTTGTATAACCAATCGCATTAACTCATATTTTTCATTTTTTAGTATGTGACCAAGGTAGCTCGTTTTTCTTTCGTTCATAGTGTTGAGTATTTCGTTTTCTTTTTCCATCTTTCTTAATTTTTTCCGTGTTTGTTAGGGAACATCCATAAACTACGTCGTAAAAATTTTGGAGTTTTTAATACCTTCCCTCCTTCCGTCGTAAAGCGTCGTTTGCAGTTGACCACCCCCCCCCCCCCCCACCTCATACCGACGTCGCAATTGCAACTCATGGCCCCCTTTTTAGTGATTTTTTTTTCAAATTCCATGTTATTTCTGGATTTTTTAAAGTTAGCTATCAAAGTTTATTTACGAATGTATCCAAATCAGTATTACTATGTAGCTCATTAATATCCGCGTACTTTTTTCTCTCAATTCACTGTACAACTAATTAGCTTTATTAAGACAAAAGACAATAATATGCACTTTTATCGGAGTTCCTATGCTTTCTTAACTGCATCATATAAATCTTGATACTTATTTTGTTTTGATTTCAATACATTCATTCTTGTAGAATGATGATTCATTCTTCTTCTTCAGGTGCCATCTCCGCTACGGAGGTTGGCAATCATCATAGCTATTTTAATTTTTGAGGCAGTACCTCTAAATAGTTGTTTTGAGCTGCATCCAAACCATTCTCTCAGGTTCTTCAGCCATGAAATTCGTCTTCTGCCGATGCTTCTTCTGCCATCTATCTTTCCCTGCATTATGAGTCGCAGGATGCCATACTTCTCGCCCCGCATCACATGTCCGAGGTACTGTAGTTTTCTTTCTTTAATTGTAAGTTCAACTTCCTTCTCTTTACCTATTCTTCTCAGTACTTCATTGTTCGTAACTCTATCTACCCAGGAAACCCTCATAATTCTTCTATACGTCCACATTTCAAAGGCGTTAAGTCGTCTCATTGTCTCTACATTTAACTTCCATGATTCCAGTCCATAGTATAGTACACTATATACGTAACATTTTGTTAGGCGTACTTTAAGAGCTAATGTTAAATCTTTGCAACATAGGACCTTTTTCATTTTCATAAAATTAGAACGTGCTTTCTCGATTCTGACTTTGATTTCTGCAGTGTAGTCATTATTTTCGGTTATAAGTGTCCCTAGGTAAGTGTACTTTTTTACTCTTTCGATCTGCTGGCCCTCTACTATCAAGATTTCGTTAGTATTATGGTTGTTTTTACTAATTTTCATAAACTTTGTCTTTTTGATATTGAGAGAGAGTCCGTACTCCCTACTACACCTTACTATTTTACTCATGAGTATTTGCAGGTCTTGTAAATTATCGGCTATTATTACTGTATCATCTGCATTTCTGATGTTGTTAACTAAGACTCCATTTACTCTTATGCCGACTGTTTCATCTTCCAGAGTTTCTCGCATTACCTCTTCAGAATAAGCGTTAAATAATAGAGGTGATAGTATGCAGCCTTGCCTGACTCCTCTCTTTATTTCCATTTCTTCAGATATTTCTGTTTCAATTCTTACTATTGCTCGCTGATTGTAATAGAGATGTGTTATTAGTCTTAAATCTCTTTCATCTAGGTTTTTAGTTTTTAGAATTTCCATGAGTCGGTCATGTTTTACTTTATCAAACGCTTTATTGTAGTCTATAAAACAGACGTAAAGAGAACGGTTAACATCCAAACATCTCTGTGTCAGCACGTTGAAGGAGAATAATGCCTCTCTGGTGCCCATTCCATTGCGGAACCCATATTGAGTGTCACTAATATCCAGCTCCAGTTTAGAGTGTATTCTGGCGTGGATAATTTTCAGCAGAATTTTCAAGGTATGTGACATTAAGCTTATGGTTCGGTAGTCACTGCATTCTTTGGCATTCACTTTTTTTGGCAAACACACAAATGCTGATGTCAACATTTCTCTAGGGATGATTCCCGTAGTATAGATAGCGTTGAACAGTTCTACTATTATGTCGTTCTACTATTATGTCCAGGTTTTTCTCGTTGACCAACTTTATCAGCTCGCTAGGTAATTCATCTGGACCAGCAGATTTATTGGTTTTCATAGAGTTTATTGCCTGACTAACCTCTGATTTGGATATCTCTGGGCCTACATCTCCGGTTTGGCTATCTACGGATGTACTAGCTTCTCTCTGGTCATGAAATAGTTCCTCGATGTACTCTTTCCATCGTCGTAGTTTTCGTTCTGTCTCCATTATAGTATTTCCGTTTTTGTCGAGCAATATATTTGAGGTTCTTCTATTTCCTATTCCGGCTAGTTCTTTGACTTTTTTATGTAGGTTGAAGTTGTCATATATGTTTTGAAGTTCTTCTATTTCTTTACATTTTTCAGAGAAGTAGGTTTCTTTAGCCTCCCTAATTTTTCTTCTTATTTGGTTTTGAAGCTGTTTATAGCGAGTCTTATTAATTGTTTTGTTTTTTCTTCTTTCATTCATCAACTCTAGAATTTCCTCCGTCATCCATTCTTCTTTCTTACATTTGGATGATTCATTCTTGTAGAATAATTGTTTCACACAGAGTATTCAGTAAATAAATGAACAGTTTAATATTTCTTGCTTCCAGACGTTGTTCTGTATAAAAGCATTTGTTTAAATACATAGAACAATGTTTTATTACCAGAGAACGGCAGTTCTCGCCAGTGGCGCACACCTACACCTCCTACACGCGACACTATACAGCGTGTCTACTTAAGTTGGAAACATATGGGAAACTTTTTTATTATTAATTTTACGAAAAAAAGCTATTCTTTATAAAAAGTTCTGCATGCCCCAAAACATAAGATTCAATCATCATATATCAAATTTTCTTAATATTATACGAGGTATGTCAAAAAATATGAATTTTGGTCAGGGGTAAAGTACCTTTATTTCTATCAATATCGAAAATTCTTATGATAAAAAGTTGTTTGGAATTAAAAACTAAGATCAAATATGCAATTACATGCTTCTAATTGAAAAACATTTTTTTTCTCAAATTTATGGATACCCAACATTGTTTTTAATTATTACAAATATGATAACTCTTTTATTATTCATTTTACGAAAAAAAGTTATTCATAAAAAGATCTGCATGGTCTAAAATCTAAGACACAACCAAGATATATCAACTTTTATTAATTTTATACGAGGTGTATAAAAAAAACTGAAATTCGCTCAAAATTATAGTACCTTTATATTTCACAATACTTCAATTAGAAGGATGTAATCGCATATTGAAACATAGTTTTTAATTCAAAACAACTTTTTTTAATAACCATTTTCAATGTTGTGAAAAATAAAGGTACTTTACTCTTGAGTGAAATTCATATTTTTTGACATACCTCGTATAAAATTAATAAAATGTGATATCTGCGATAGTTGCCTCTTCGGTCTTAGGACATACAGAGCTTTTTATAAACAATAACTTTCTTTCGTAAAAGTAATATTAAAAAGTTATCGTATGTGTAATAAATAAAAACGAAGTTAAGTATCAATAAATTTGAGAAAAAATTGGAAAATATTTTTTCCCAATTATAAGCATGTAATTACATATTCGGTCTTAGTTTTTATTTCCAAACAACTTTTCATAATAAGAATTTTCAATATTGAGAGAAATAAAGGTACTTTACTCTTGAACGAAGTTCATATTTTTTGACATACCTCGTATAATATTGACAAAATTTGATATCTGATCATTGAATCTTAGGTTTTAGAGCATGCAGAACTTTTTATGAAGAAAACTTTTTTTCGTAAAATGAATAACAAAAAAGTTTCCCATATGTTTCCAACTTAATTAGACACGCTGTATATACACGAAATTTTCGATTTTCTAAATCTGACTAAATTGAAAAATGGACCAACTCCCATCTTAAAGTTCAGGAAAAGACTCACCCATTCATATGTCAACCATCCATGTTGGTCCAAGGATGTGGATTTTACGGTCCTTCCTATTTAGGGTCTGTTTTTCGTTGTCGTCCCCAAAACTCCCAAAAACTCTGAAAATTTAACTCCGACCTTTGCGGCTTCTAATAGAAGCGATCATTACCTTTCCAACGCATGTCTAATTTTGAAAATCGGTTATACCGTTCAAAAGTTACCGAGCTCAGAAATATGAGTCAATTTTTATTTAAAAAAGGGAAAATGTTTGTGGATATGTATGTATGTATGTATGTGTGTGGAAAAGTTAAACCGATCTGAATTTTTTTTCTGCGTTTGAAGAGGGGGTGAGGGCCGATTCAGAACCGGTGTAGTTTGTGAGTTTTGACTACCCATAAGGCAGCTATAGGACTTGGTAGGTACAAAACGGCATATTTTTGGCGGTATATATCTTCGGTTCAAGAAGAGACAGGAGAACAGTAAATACACCAAATTAATAGCGTTGAGTTAAACTTTCAAATGGTGTCTAAGCTGTCAGGATCAGACATACACACGGCTCAGTATAGCCGAAAGACTGAAAATCTAAACTTTGAAAATTTTGGTTTTTCGACAATTACTCAAAATTTCAACCTACGAATTACGCCAACAACTGAGCGTTTGTAGAAGGACTCTAGACGAATCTAACGGTGTATACCTTATATCCGGGAAAATTCGAATTTCCAAGTTACACGCTTCCTAAGTATGATCAAATCTATTTCTTATGGGAAAAACGGTTTTTCAGGCTCAATCATTCCTGTAATAGCTTCAGATATCATACTTTACCTTAGATGCGTAAGATACTACTTGTCAATACGTTTCAAACTCATAGTCCGTTGTTTAACGGTAAAATATTGCAAAACCTCTAAATTTTAAAGAACCGCTTGGATTGACATGAAATTTGGCATACACATAGCTAACAAGTCAAAGAAAAAAAGTGGCATTGTGCCGATATGTGCTTTTGCCCTGGGGGTGGTTTTCACCCCCTTTTGGGGGTGAAAAAATATTCGTCCAAAGAAAGTCAGGAAATGGAGAAACTGGCTAAAGTTAAGCAACTTTTGTTCTATAAAGTTTTTTCACTAAGTCAATACTTTTCGAGTTATTTGGCAGTGAATATGTTCATTTTTTCAACAAAATAACCACGCTTCTATTTGGTTTTTCGCAAATAACTCAAATAGTAAGAATTTTGTCGAAAAAACATTCATAGCAAAAATATAGCCTGTAAAAAAATTTAAAAAATGGTGTATATATCACGTTTCTACACCTAGTAGAAGCAGAGTTATAGCTAATGAAAAATAGGTTCATATTCGTCAAATTACAAATGGAATACTTTAACGTGAAATAACCAAAAATGAAGCACACTTCGGGGAAAACTCATTACGACTTATTTAAAGTGTTAAAAAAAAGCTTCATTTTTGTTTTATAAAAAAAATTTCTAGCATCAAAATTAAACAAGTTACGCTCAAAATAAAGTTAGTCCCTTTTGGTTTTGGTAAAAAAATCAAGAAAATCACCCCCTAATTATTATCTTAAATGAACTTAATCGTTACGACTTCACAAGTTTCTTGACTTGTGTATATATTGTTTATATGATCTGTAAGTTTCATCGGTTCAAAGTCCTTATTATTGAAAGGGCTGTAGTTAAAAGGGGATGAACGAGTCACTGATCACGAATGTATGCAAATTTGGAAACATCAAATCTTAATCAATTTTTGTCTAACAGAAAAACAAAAAAATACATGATATTCAGAAAAGCAAATCTGACTTTTTTTGTTTTTCGAGATTTTTAGTGTCTCTAACAATTTTTAAGTTATTTTGAAAAAAAGCATATTTTTCAAAATTTAAATTTTTAAAAATTTTACTTTGAAACCAAATTTTTTCAAAAACAAGCACTTTCAATCGATGAAACTTTCAGATCATATAAATACAACATAAGTAAAATAATTTGTGGAGCGGTAACGATTAATTTCATTTAAATTGCTAATTAGGGGGTGGTCTTCCCCATTGTTTTTTTTTGCAAAAACAAAAAGGACCAACTTTATTTTGAGCGTAACTTGCTTAAATTTAATGTTAAAAACTTTTTGTAAAATCAGAAATAAAGGTTTTTTTAAACACTTTAAAAAAGTTAAAATGGGTTTTCCCCAAAAAGTGCTTAATTTTTTGGATATTTCACGTCGAAATATTCTATTTCAAATTTGGTGAATATGAATCTATTTTTCATTGGCTATAACTCTGGTTCTACGAGATCTAGAGACCTAACGCGTACACCATTTGTTTTACTTTTTTATAGGCTATATTTTTGCTAAGAACATTTTTTTCGACAAAATACTTACTTTTTGAGTTATTTGCAAAAAACCGTCTAAAAATGTGGTTATTTTGTTGAAAAATGAACATATTCACTCGCTAATAACTCGAAAAGTGTTGACTTGGCGAAAAAGCTCTATAGAACAAAAGCTACTTAAAATTAGTCAGTTTACCCATTTCCGGACTTATTTTGGACAAATATTTTTTCACCCTCAAGAGGGGGTGAAAGTCACCCCCAGGGCAAAAGCACACATCGGCACAATATCACTTTTTTTCTTTGACATGTAAGCTATACGTATGCCAAATTTTATGTCAATCCAAGCGGTTCTTTAAAATTTAGAGCAAAAACCGTGAAAGAATGGACTATCATGCTTAGTGAACAAAATCGGTTAAGCCGTTTAGAAGTTATTAAGCTACAGAAGTATAATCCAATTAACGATTATTTCCTAAATGGTTTATGTAGTTGTAGTGGTTACGACGCTAATTTAATCTGGCAACGGGCAATCCGAGTTCATTTACCGGCCATCCCAATATTTTTTTCAATCTATTTCGAATAGAAAAAAAATTTAGTGTACATTCGATGGACACTAGATCATTTGGGAGGTAATGCGACAAAGGCGACCATTTATAAAGCTTAACGTGTAATCGAGAAACATTGCATTCAACTTTATACATTTAAAAATAAAATAAAAATTTTATTTTTAATTATACATTTAATTTATAAAAGCTTTGAAAAACTCCTGATACAAGAATAAAAAACCGCTAAACGCCGTAAAAATGAGTGGCACATACAATATTCCAGCTACAAAAGATCTGATATGAATATTACGTGGCGCGAAAATGTATTTTCATTTTGATGCAAAACAAAATTCTAGTTTTATTTTGAAAGATTTTTTTATAATATGTGCTAAATTTGAAGTAAACGCGCCACAAAAGGGTTTCAAAATTCAAACTGTATCAAAGTTACTCTTTTGTGGTGCGTTTTACTTCAAATTTAGCAAATATTATGAAAAAATCTTTTAAAATAAAACTAGAATTTTGTTTTGCATCAAAATGAAAATACATTTTCGCGCCACGTAATATTCATATCAGATCTTTTGTAGCTGGAATATTGTATGCGCCACTCATTTTTACGGCGTTTAGAGGTTTTTTATTCTTGTTGTTTGTTATTCTGTACAAAACTGCTAGCAATATTATTAAGGCTGTGAGTGATAAAAACGAAATGAAAAGTATGCGATAAAAGTAATATACCTACTAATTCTTTTTAATCCTACAATAGGGTATATTTTTTATATTCGTGAATATCAAACGACGTCGGATGTGCACTCATGGCCCCCTCCCCAATGTCGTATACCGTCGTAATAAGCTAAAACCCCCTCACCCCCTTTTCAATGACGTAGTTTATGGATGTTCCCTTACGTGTTGTCTCCATGATATTTTCCACATTCTTCGATAACACCACATCTCAAATCCGGCAAGTCTTTTTTCAGTTGCGTCCGTAATTGTCCCGGCTTCAACTTTATATAAAAGGACAGAGAATACGTAGCATATCAATATTCTCGTTCAACTTTATATTGCCAGTTTTCCTTTGCATAATACTGTCTTCATCTTATTGAAAGCGCTTTTGTCTATCTCAATGGGTCGTTTTATTTCGAGGCTGTAGTCCCATTGTTCATTTAGTGCACATCCCAAATAATTGTATCTGGGTACTTTCTCTAAAGCTTTTCCTTTAACGTAGATTGTTTTGTCTTCAATCGTGTTCTTACTGACAATCATGATTTTTGTTTTTGTTTTATCTTCAGAGCCATTCCATACCTCTCTCAGTACTGCGTAGTAAGTGTGATCAATCAAAATTTGCAGCCCTTCTCTGCAAACCGCAAGGAGTATCTATTGTATCGTCTGCATATCTGAGATTATTCACTAGTGTTTCGTTTTGGATTCTAAGCGCCCAGGACAGAAGACAGTGGAAGGAAATAGTGGAGGCTTATATCCAGCAGTGGATTCAAAGGGCTGATTGATGATGATGATGTTTCTTTCTTTGATATGCCTTCATTGATGTTCTCTAGTGCCTCTTTAAACATTTCTTTTGAGCACATTTTAAAAAATAGAGGTGATAGTACACATCCTTGTCGTACTCATCTTCTTATTGGAATCTCTTTAGATTTTTGTTGGTCTACTCGAATTATGGCTTTCTAAATAGTACTTATACAGTAAGAGCCACCTTACTAGACACATGGATAGGTACCTAATTGCTATGCTTATGGGCTAATCCGGTCCGTTCTCAGATGTGACTTTCAGCCCTGTCATGTTACTGACAAGAGACTATTTGAAACGAAAAAGGCGTTGGGGGCGCCAGTGAAACGAAAAAAGGCGGCGATGGACTACCTCAGCTAATTAAAATAATATTCTAAAATATTAACTCAATCATCCAAGATAGCCATCGCTCACCCTTAGCTTAGCTCAGTCCCTCAGGTGTGTGTTCGTCTTGTCCTAATCTTAGAAACGAACTATGAAAGTTTTGAATGAAAGCAAACAAAACAATATTTTTAACTAATCATGTTTATTGTTCATAACAATATAATAAAAATGTGACTTATTAATTGCATTAACAAATATATTCAAATTCTTGCCAAAAACTAACAATTTGTAGATTATACTTATGGCTTTGGTATCTGGTTCGATGGTAACTTCTTGATGTCGAATGGTACTGCTGTAGACTTCTTGTAGGCCTGGGCGGATGTTCGGCCCTAAGCCCCTGAAACTGAAGGTGGTAGTTTTCATGGTCCCATTGTTGTCAGCCTTAGTGTCATCGCCGGCGATAGGCTTATGCTGGAGGCTCCCGAAGGGAGAAAAGTTGATTTATTCCCAAAAAAACTAGAAGAGTAAAACACATATCAACAATCAAGAAGTTAATAACCAGAGTGTGCCAGTCTGCCATTCTCAAATCCAAAGAGTAGCAGATGACAAGAATAAATTAAATGGAATTTAGATGAGGAGAATAGTTAAAATTTGATTACTAAACGTGCATATATTATGTAAATTAAAAAGATATATTTAAAACTAAAATATCAGAAACCATGCTTTTGACATTGGAGCTTAGATAAAAAAATTTTTAGAAAAAGCCGTTAGATGTAGAAATGTAATTACAAAAAAAATAATTGGAATACACAACTCATCCCAGGAGAATGAAAGTCTGGAAAGAGATAGGGCCTTATGGGCCATCTCTTTAAATATATTTATTTTTCCCTTCCATTTTGATTTTGTGTCAGCGAGTAGGGATGAAGTGTCACTTTCATGACAGTGCGACGTAGACAGTGGCGGGCATGTTCCTTATTAAAAAACAGATATTTACAGAATAAGAATATACAGGGTACGTTCATAAATAATTGTTTTTTCATACAAAAAATATTTAATTAATAGTATTATTACTCTGCTTTCAAATGACTTTATTCAAACACCAAGAATATTACAACACTTTAAAACTTTTACAACTTTAACAAAATGACAACTATAAACGTCAAAATTAGTTCAGCTGTATTTAACGCAGCTGATCTATTGTTTGTCAACTTTCTTTGTTAATATTGAGTTTATATATACATTTTATGACGTCCTAACGTCACTAGACATAAAAATAAACATTGCAACAAGTGAAGGGTCCAGGACTGTAATAGCTCAATCTTCCTATGTGTCTAGTACGGTGGCGGCTACTGTATATAAATCATGTGCAGACCAATAATGGTATATGCGATAAAAATAAAGGCAGAACAGCACAAACAAAAAGAATACTGAGAGCGTTAGAATTGCTGGTAAAAACATTAAGAAACAGAATACAAATAACTAAATAAGGATCTCTGTAAAGTTTAGGACATTGTACCATGGGGACGAAGAGAAGACAAGAATGAAACCAGCATATCACACGAATGAATAGTAAGAAACTAGCCCGAAAACCAGTAGATTTAAATCCAACATATGTACCATATCGTCAGGAAGACCTTGTAAAAGATGGCGATAGCTGTCGGTGTATGTACGTCACAAATTCTACAGCATTAAGATCGGATCTGTAAAACTGAAAGACGGGATCCATTTTGTAAGATAATTTTAAACAGAATCATGACAATACTTTATTTGAAATCTCGTATTAAATTATTGTCGACAACAGTCGGAGCTTTTAATAGAAGCAGTGATTCTATAAAAAAAATTGAAAATCTCCCGAATTTGACAAACATACATCTACTGATTAAGCAAGATGGCCTAAGGAGTGAAACAATAGTGGACTAGTGTTTTTACAGGATATCATTAGCTCGGCAAAACTATCTAGATCTAGAGAATTAAACAAGTGAAGACTATAGCTTTGTAGCGATAGTGAATCCTTAAAATAAGACGATGCATTGAGATGGTTAGAAGCGCTTTCAATAAGATGAAAGCGGTATTGTGTAATTGCAAAATTGAAAATAAAATTACAACTACATTGAGTATTGAGATGCTACATATTATCATCTCTCCTATTATATGGGGCTGAAGCCTGAACAATTTCGGGTGTAACTGAAAATAGCTTCGAGATGTGATGTTATATCGAATAAGGTGGAAAATATTAGAGAGACAGCTCGTAACAAACACGGAAACCTTAAGAAGGATGAAAAAAGAAAAATAAATAATCAACACCATGAAGGGCGATCATACAAAGAATTATGAGCAACTTTAGTCACGTAGTAAAAAATGAAAAATATGAGTTAATGCATTTTATGATACAAGGAAGGTTGATAAGAAAAAGGACCGGGGGGTCGACGAACATCCTGATTGCATAACTTAATACAGTGGAGTTAAAAAAATTTCAATAGAACTGTTCCAAACCTCTGTAGATACAGTAAAATGGGGCGTGATGGTCACCAATGTCGTTAAAGGATGCGGCACACTACGAAGAAGAATAATAACAAGCTATGCAAGCAAGAAAATAATTGACCTGAGAGTCATAGAACCATTGCTTTACTTAAAGGTCCTTAAAAAATTGAAATTTTAAGAAAGGTCTACAAAAAATTGAAATTTTAAGAAGAATTCTAGTACAAGTGAATGAAGAAGACTTTTACAGAACAAAACCTAATACTGAGGTAATAAATTTATACGGGGAACCTACAATAGCATTAGTAGCCAAAGCAACGAGATGAAGATGGTTAGGTCATTTGGACAGACTGAATGCCGAAAGGGTACCAAAGCAATTGCGATAAATGGACATGGGAAATAGAAGAGTAAAACGACCGAGTAAGACGACCTAGAAGAAGATGGTTCGATGAGGTGGAGAAGAATCTAAAAGAGATTTAAAACTAGATTGAAGCCCAAAGAATAGAATGAAAAATAACTGCCAAGCTATGGTCCTAAAAGGCCTGTGTTAGCATTATACAGTGATGAGCGCGCTAATAACCGGCAAAATAACGCAAAAGATGGAAAACAGATTAAGTTGTGAGATAAAGAGAGATGAAACTAGTAGAGGTGGGAAATTTAGCGATAGAAACTTCATTGTCAACAAAACTGTCACTGTCACAGTAATAGTTGCCAAACTCGTTCGATACGTCTGAAGGTGGAAAACAATCAATATAATGTCAATTTATAGGTTTCTATCTCTAAATTTCCCACCTTTACTAGTCGCATCTCTTTTGATCTCACAATATGTTTTCCATCTTTTGCGTTATTTCGCCGTATTTTGCGTTGTTTAGCGCGCTCATCACTGTATAATAATAATATAATGCCAATTAGGCCTACTCGTACTAACTATATTAAAAACATATTTCTGAAATATTCAAACCAAAAAAAATAGTGAATTCTTTTTTTGCAATTTAAAAATATCTATATACTATATTTGAAATAAGCTTATTTATGAAGTTAGATGCCCCCGTAGAAACCTCACTCCTCCCCACTGAGTTTTTCAGTTACTCGCCATCCACCCCACAACCTCTCTCTTTTTTCTAAGAATATTTTGTGCTTACTTAGTGCCGGATGAGTTTGAATTTAGTTTGTTCTGGTTTTCACTCGAGATCCTGAGGTATACAAACGGAAATAAAAGATAAATATGTGGAGCAAAGCTGAGAGAGAATTACGCTCATGGGTTTGAAATCAAACATGATTTATAAAAGTCTATTTTGGTAAATGTTTTTATGAAGAAGTGTGCAAAATTGGATTGATTGTACCAGAACGCGAAATGAGATTTGGTTTTACATGAAATTTAATTTTAAAATGGAAAAGTACAGTAAAATGGAAATGGAATAGTGGAAGTCTTTTTTAAACTAAAAACAATTTTTGTAAAGAATATTATACTTACTACATAATTATATCGTTAGAAAAGCAGTAAAGATAATTTAAGAGAATGCATAAATAAGTTTTGACATAAATAGTTTATTTACAAATGTGCCATTAGATAAAACTTTAAACATAATCAAAACGAAATTAGAGAATGATAATACATTGACAACTAGGACAAAACTAAATGTATCAGCTATAATGGAGTTATTGACATTATGTACTAATAATACCTATTTTCAACTAAATAATGAATTCTATAAACAAAATTTTGGTCTAGCAATGGGCTCTTCTTTATCCCCATTATTGGCTAATATATTTATGGAGGATTTCGGAACTAATATTATTTCTAAACAAAATTTAAAACCCACAGTATGGTGGAGATTGTACATAGATGATGTGTTTTCAATATGGCCTCATAGATCAGAATTGTTGGATACATTCCTGAATATTATAAACGATCAAGAAGAGACAATAAAATTTACAATGGAAAAGGAGTACAATAACACTTTACCTTTCCTCGATGTTTTAGTCTCAAAGAAGGATACTGGATATGAGAATCAAGTGTATAGAAAACCAACACACACCAACATATATCTCAATTACAAATCAAATCACATAGACAAGGCGGAAACGGCGGGTTCGTTGGGAAAAATATTCCCATGAGATATTTTTGCATAATCACATTCGTGAGACATCCCAAAATAAGGTTCAAGAAGTCGCCCACGAGAAAAGAGGGCCAATTTTTTTTAACAATTGTTTTTTAATCAAATTGCAAAAATCAATATTTTTGGCCCGGACTAATTTTTTTTAGGTTTTTTTGATCATTCTGGACAAAAAAGGTCTCTTATAATTTTTCTCTAAAGTTGATCTTTTTCGAGTTATAAGCAAGTTAAAATTTGAAAAACGCGAAAATGGCCATTTTTAAGACTTAATAACTCGGTCAAAAATTATTATTTTGAAAGTCAGAAAGTGACTAAATCAAAGTTTAAAGTCGCCGCTACATGATCCTGAAGAAATCTGTGTCATTAATTTACTACTAAGCTGTTATTTTTAATTAATAACAATGAGTGGTTAGATCGTATTGACGCTGCTGTAAATGTGAGTGCGAGTAAGATGCACAATTGGACTGCTGGAATGGCTTCTCTCTCGCACTCAGCATTTACAGCTCTGCACACGTGCATGGCGCTTATTATTATTACTTAAAAATAACAGCTTAGTAATAAAATAATGACAAAAATGTCTTCAGGATCTTGTAGGGGGCTTTAAACTTTGATTTAGTCATATATTGACTTTCATAATAATACTTTTTAACCGAGTTATTAAGCCTTGAAAATCGCCATTTTTCGTTTTTTTCAATTTTAAATTGCTTATAAGTCGAAAACGATCAACTTTAGAGAAAAATTTAAGAGAGCTTTTTTGTCCAGAATGGTCCAAAAAATTAAAGAAAAAATTGGCCCGCTTTTCACATGGGCGACTTCTTGAACCTTATTCTGGGATGTCTCACGAATGTGATTATGCAAAAAAATCTCATGGGAATATTTTTCCCTTCGAACCCGCCGTTTTCGCCTTGTCTAACAACATCAACGTTAAAAAGGGAATCATTAAATCTTTATATGATAGAGCCAAAATTACTTGTTCTAACGAAAATTCATTTTTAGAAGAAAAATAATTGTTAACATCTGTTTTATTAAAAAATGATTATCCTTTATCGTTTATAAATAAGGAATTTTGTCAAGATTGGATCGAATGGAACAGAACAACTTAGAACGGGAACCTACAACATTCACAAGAAATAATACGAGGAAGATATCAATACCATTTATAAAAGGACTATCCGAGAAACTTAAAACAATAGAAAATAAATTCAACATTTCAACAACATTCAAAACAACAAACACATTGAGATCTATTCTATCTCAAACTAAACCTAACAATGAACAAGACAGAACAAAGAATTGCATTGATAAAATACCTTGTGAATGCGAACAATTTTATTTAAGTGAAACATCAAGACCATTAAACGTTAGAATAAGTGAACATCAGTCTTATATTAAAAATAGAGAATTTGATAGATCTCAAATATGTCAACACGCATGGGATAATGAACATAGTAATCGGAGAGATAGAAGCGGATTTTGTGCGTGATAAGTAATATGGAAAAACTATATGGGGATATGTTGAATTAGTTGTGTACATGACTTTCACCAACGGCCGGAAACCAGAATGGGGGCCGAGGGTAGTTATAAGGGGTCAAAGTCGCGGTTTTTATTATGTTTTTTGTGACGCTCATGATCGAGATAGTGCACCAAAATTTGGGAATAAGTAGGTCATGACGTACCTAAGTAAAATCTCTAGGGGCATAACGCTGCGTGGCCGACAAAGGGGTGGGGGTAAGGGTGAATATAAAAAATATAAGGGGCTTTTTGCGACGTTCGTGATTGAGATAGTGCACCAAAATTTGGGTATTAGTAGACCATGACATTACTAAGTAAAATCCCCAGAGCCGGAAACCAGAGTGGGGGACGAGGGTAGTTATAAGGGGTCAAAGTCGCCGTTTTTATTATTATTTTTTGTGACGCTCATGATCGAGATAGTGCACCAAAATTTGGGAATAAGTAGGTCATGAAGTAACTAAGTAAAATCTCCAGGGGTGGCACGCTGTGTAGCCGACAAAGGGGTGGGGGTAGGTGTGAATATTTAAAATATAAGGAGTTTTTTGTGACATTCTAGATTGAGATAGTGCACCAAAATTTGGGAATAAGTAGACCATGACTTAACTAAATAAAATCCCCAGAGCCGGAAACCAGAGTTGAGGATGAGGGTAGTTTTAAGGGGTCAAATTCGCAGTGTGTATTATTTTTTTTGTGAAGTGGCACAACAATTGCCCCTCACGCAGCGTTCCGCCCATGGAGATTTTACTTAGTAATGTCATGATCTACTTATTCTCACATTTTGGTGCACTATCTCGATCACGAACGGCAAAAAAAACCCCATATATTTTTATACTCACCCCTGCCTACCACCCCTTTGTACCCCAAGCAGCGTTCCCCCCTGGAGATGTTAGTTACGTCATGACCTACTTACTCCCAAATTTTGGTGCACTATCTCCATCATGAGCGCCACAAAAAAAATAATAAAAACCGCGAATTGTACCCCTTATAACTACCCTTGTCCGCCACTCTGGTTTCCGCCTCTGGGGATATTACTTAGTTATGTCATGGTCTACTTATTCCCAAATTTTGGTGCACTATCTCAATCACGAACGTCGCAAAAAAACCCTTACATTTTTTTATATTCACCCCTGCCCCAACCCTTTGTCGGCCACGCAGTGATCCACTCCTGGAGATTTTATTTAGTTACGTTATGGCCTACTTATTCCCAAATTTTGGTGCACCTTCTCGATCATGAGCGTCACAAAAAAATAATAAAAAATGGGACTTTGACCCCTTATAACTACCTTCCTCCCCCACTCTGATTTCCGGCTCTGGGGATTTTACTTACTTATGTGATGGTCTACTTATACTCAAATTTTGGTGCACTATCTCATTCACGAACGTCGCAAAAAGCCCCTTATATTTTTTATATTCACCCCCTACTCCCACCCCTTTGTCGGCCACGCAGCGTTGCGCCCCTAGAGATTTTACTTAGGTACGTCATGACCTACTTATTCCCAAATTTTGGTGCACTACCTCGATTATGAGCGTCATAAAAAAAATAATAAAACCGTGACTTTGACCCCTTATAACTACCCTCGGCCCCCCACTCTGGTTTCCGGCCGTTGGTGAAAGTCATGTACAGAACTAATTCAACATATCCACGTATAATTTTTCCGTATTACTTATCACGCACAAAATCCGCTCCCAGCTCTTAGACTATAGAGTTCAATGGAGAGATTCAAGTATAGTCCTGAAAGAATCACATAGTAAAAAGAGAAAAATCAAAGAAGCGGCTCTAATTATGCTAAATGAAATCAATTGTGTCGCAAATTCCTCGGTAGAATGCAGTAGGATATGGTTACCCATACTAAAAGAGGAAGTATTACTTATTGTATATCTATGTATTATTAATATTATTTATAATTTAAACATATTAAATTCAGAATTTGGTATTAGTTTTTTGAAAGTAAATTAAATGTAAGACCAAATACTTACGATGTCGGGATAGTATCACGAGGTTTTTTCCTGGTTTTCCCTCGTGATTTACTATGGAATCTCTAACGCGAGAATTTTACTGTCATCGTTGCATTTGGTTGTCTTTTTAAAGACAGATCACATGCTATGATTTTTTTGTGACGAATATTCTAGAGTTGGGATTAATTTCATGTAATCGAATGAACTATCTTTTAGTAAAGTTGTCCCAGGAACGCAACTCATAAATATTGGCGATATCATTTTAAAGTCTTCTACTTTAAAATGTATAATATACGTCTGAATTGCCAATATAAATGAGTCAGATTAAATAAATTATTAGAAGAATTTTTTTACTTAGCAACAACATTTTTGTTTATTTTAGTAGTATTTAGTATTTTGACAACGAAACCCGATTTGGGCTTCGAAACGTTAATAAAATTATTTTTTCAATTTAATTGTGGCTTATTTCCCATCTAAATAGTTAATCATAAGAGAATGCAAGTGCAATGGGTGTTCTTGTCGAAGAGAGAAACATTAGACTTAGACATTTAATCTTTTTAGACTAAGAGCCGCTATAGGTGAAATTTCTTAATCATTTTAGGCACGATGGGACCCTATAACTTAAATATTAGAACCTAAAAGAAAACGTTTGAACACTGTGCCGTCACTTTTCAGTGGCACATGCGTCGACAGTGGCGCATCAAACTTTCCACTTATGGACGGTATAAATAAATTAAAAGTTACCCTCCCTTACTAACAGAATTAAATTTTTTATATTTTTTAAGTTCTACGTGATTAACATATAGGATTTAGTGTAATTTTAACCCACCACCCCCTTCTCCCTGCCCCCACCATCAAAAACTTCATTTTTCCTTTTTATTTTTTTTTGGTGGGATGCAATCAATTTTAAAATTTCAAAAAATTCAGACGCATAGGTGAGGCTTTTATAAAATATGTCTACTTTTTATAGACCCATAGGTAGAGTGTAAATAACCTCAAAAAATTAAACGAATTTTTTTTTTTCAAAAAAGCGTATAACTTTTTTTGAGGAATAGCTGCAGGTCTAATTTTTTCTTAATCTTATGTGTTTATTCAAACACTATATTTTTAATTTTTTTCAGATTTTTCCGTAAGGCTCCCCACCTTCAAAAATCCCAAAAACTGTTTTTTGGGTGGTTTTGGGGGATTTTCCCTATTTTATAGACTTCATAGTATATCAAATCAATTTTGTTTTTATAGGTTATCTGTAACTTGAAGTAACTGAGTCCTTTAGAATATTTAAAAATCAGAAAAACACGTTCAAACCCCCCAAAACCCCCTTAAAAAACAGTTTTTTGGATTTTTAAAGGTGACCAGCGTTACAGAAAAATCTGAAAAAAATTAGAAATATAGTGCCTGATAAAATACACAAGACTAAGAAAAAATTAGATCTGCAGCTATCCCCAAAAAAAAGTTATATACTTTTTTCCAAAAGAAAAATTTTAAAATTTTTTTGAGGTTATGTAAACTCAACCTACAGATCTATAAAAAATAGACGTGTTTTATAAAAGCCTTAACTATGCTTGTGAATTTTTTGAAATTTTAAAATTGATTGCATCCCATAAAAAAAATAAAATCGAAAAATAAAGTTTTTGATGGTGGGGGCAGGGAGAAGGGGGTGGTGGGTTAAAATTACGATGAATCTTATGTCTTAATCACATAGAACTTAAAAAAATGAAAAAAATTAAATTCTGTTAATGAGGGAGGGTATTTTTTAATTTATGCATCCCGTCCATACGTGGAAAGTTTGACGCGCCACTGTAGACACATGTGCCACTGAAAAGTGACGGCACAGTGCTCACACGTTTTCTTTTAGGTTCTACTATTTAAGTTATAGGGTCCTGTCGTGCCTAAAATGATTAAGAAATTTCACCTATAGCGGCTCTTAGTCTATTTAGTATACAAATGACGAAGACGTAAAATATTTTTGCAAAATATCGAATAAATACAGCTATAAGTATTAACCAGAACATTTAGAACAAGAAACACCGGAATGAATCAATTTTTAAATGGAGCACCTATCGAATTGCAAGCATTGTGTTCGGGATGACGTCAGGAAACAATGGGTGGAAATATTGCATTAATGTTATTACAAAAGTTATTAATGGTCAGATTTTGTTAATCGGCGATTTTTGGCCTGGCTGAACATGTATACGCCATCAGAACCGAACCCCGGAGCATGGGAGCACCTGGTGCCCAGGATCACTGCTGAGTCACATCATCCGGAGTTTCGAGGATTTTCGGTACTATATTGATGCAAACAAATCTGGTGGTTTTTGGGGTCGCTGAATATGAATCAGCGTTCTGACGGCACTCCTGGACCTACACCCCTGAAGCAGAACGGACTCCTGGAATACCTGGTGCCCAATGCCAGGGCTAAGGCACGTCGTCTTTTGGAGTGTTTCGAGGGTTTTTGGCACTTAATTGATGCAAACAGATTACTCGGGGGTTTTTACGCCAGTCAATGAGAGCAAGAACAGGATATTACCTCCGAATTCTATCCTATTGCATGGATTTTAATGAAATTTTGGGGATAGCCTCTACTTATCTTCTAATTCAAAGTCTACCCTACGCCGATGTGTTCTTTTATCTTGGGGCGGCTCCCACCCCTTCTTGGGGGTGGAAAATTTTTGGTCAAAATAACCACGGAAGAGGCTAGAGAACCTAATTGTATGCAAAAACTATTCTATAATTTTTTTTGAAAACTCGATACTTTTTGAGTTATTCTCACCAAAATCCACGTATTACCAGCTGAACTTCTGGGCAACGGTCCAATAAGTCCATACTGATAATTTCCCAAGGCTTTGTGGGTTCGACAGCCTGTCCCATATGTCCTGCAGGACTTTTCTTGGTTGAAACATATTCTTGGTTGAAAATAGGATATTTTCATTGAAAAATTACACATTTTAGGACTGTTTTTTGCGAATACCTTAAAAACTATGCATCTAACTAAAAAAACTGCATAAAAAATTTTTGTAGCTTATAAGAAAACCAAGAGATTCGTTCCTTCTTAAATCTTCTAGTTATAATACAAAAAGAGATATGGTAGGTGAAAACAGTTTGTTTTTTGGGGCATGCTCAAATCGGTGTATTCAACTTGAAATAACAGAGAAACGGTCGATTTTAGGTGTGTAATGCTACCAATACCTTTTATAGTGCTTAAAAAGACCTTTAAAATGAGCAATATGAAATGCCAATTACGTTCAAACTAAGCTAGATATTCTGCAAAAAAATTATGACTAATGTATTTTAAGCAAAAATGACAAGTATATTTACCCCTCATCCACCAAAATTTAAATACATTGTTTTCCTTTTACAATACCTTTTAACATAGTGTTGTTTCTATGTTTAAAAAGTTGGACGGGTTTTTTATTGAATGGTTCTTGAAAGAAATAACGTCAAATTATAGAGCGCATTTTTAAATTTTCTTAGAAATCTTCCTTTTTCTCTATGTAACTCGAAAATCATAAAAGATACGAAAAAAGGTACCTACTATACAAAAATGTAGGGCTGTTTTAGATAAAAATTTTTTTATTATTTTTCATTACTGTATCTCCTCATTTTCAAGTTACATGGAGAAAAAGAAGATTTTTAGGAAAAATGAAATAATGCGGTCTATAATTTGATCTTACTTTTTTCAAAAACCATTCATTTTAAACCCGTTCAACTTTTTGTACATAGAAATAACACTATAATAAAATGTATTGTAGAAGGAGAACGATGCATTTAAATTCTGGTAAATGAGGGGTTACATAATACTTCTAATTTTTTCTTAAAATACATTAGTCATCAATTTTCTTTGCAGCATATTTCGCTTAGTTTGTATATAATTGACATTTATTACTGCTCACTTTAAAGGTCTTTTAAGCACTACAAAAGGTACTGGTAGGATTATACACCTAAAATCGACCGTTTCTCTGTTATTTCAAGTTGAATACACCGATTTGAGCATGCACAAAAAAAAACAAACTTTTTCACCTACCATATCTCTTTTTGTATTATAACTAAAAGATTTATGAAGGAAGAAGTTTTTTGTTTTTTTGTCAGCTACAAAAATGTTTTATACAATATTTTTAGTTAGATGCATAGTTTTTAAGGTATTCGCAAAAAACCGTCCGAAAAGGTGTCATTTTTCAATGAAAGTGGTCAAATTTCAACCAAGAATAACTCAAAAATATTGACTTTAAAAAAATTGTAGAATAGTTTTTGCTTAGAATTAGGTTCTCTAGCTACTTCCGCCGTTTTTTGACCAAAAAATTTATTTTCCACCCCCTCCCCCCTCCCCGTAACCAAATCGTACTACATTACCCTAATACCAAACGGTTAATAAGTTATTAGAATAAAAGCGGATACATCTCTTGTCATGAAGGAAATAAATGGTAAAAAGAGAGAATGCAAAAAGCGGCTCTTGTTAAATGAAACAAACTTTAAGAAACCAACATTAGTAAGTTTCAGAACCGTATTCATATAAATGTCGTAAAAACATAAAAAATATGGATATTTAAAATCATTGAAAATTAACACTAATTTAAACAATAAACAATTATATGTGTCTCTTTATAACTAGTGTCTCTTTTTGTTTCAGGTTAGTTTAATATTCCAACATCTTGGATCTAATATGTAAGGTAATCGAATTATTATTTAAAGTTTAATATAGAATAGAAATATCAATAGAAAATTTGCAGGAAACAGTTATGTTTAATAATAATTTTAAACACAAGGTGATACTTTCTGGAACATTTTATTTTTATAATATTAGATAATAAGATATTAATAAAAGATAACCACGATTTCATTACCAAAATACTTTCTTTGTGAAGTTTGCTGTATAATCATTATCAATATTATCATCATATAAATTATAAAAATACTTATTTAACTGATTCCCTTTAAGGCCCATTTATACATATCAGGGCCGTGTCTGTTCCGTGTTAAGACAGGGCCCGGTCTAAAAAAAACTATTTACTCTTATGAGCATGTTTATACATTGGCGTTTCCCGGACGGGGCCCGTCCGGGCCCGGTCTGAAATTAATCCCAGCCGATATTTTTGCTGTCGGCACTGGCGATGCACGAAAATAACACGGATTGCAGGGACTTGTATAAACACGATTTTATTGTTTTGTGAACGCGACTGCTGGAAAACAGACAAGCAATAGATATTGTGAGGTGAGATCTTCTATCCAAGCCGAAATATTTTCAACTATCTTTTACACAGAGATATGTAATAACATTTTCCTCTCTTATTCGGCCCGGTACGCACACTGCCACAACCCGGTTGTATGTGAATATCGCAATAAAAATACCCGGACTCGGCACTGACCCGGAACAGACACGGCCCGGGTATGTATAAATGGGCCTTTAATCTATGGTATTCGAACAAATTGTTGATGGGTTTTCGGCCTAACATCTGGCTAGATCAGTTTTATTTTTATTCGCGAGTTATAACTCTTTGAGTATACATCGGTGAGAACAGTTTTGGGGAACATAATATGGGAAAATGTTCCACATTTTAATTTCTCTACAGTCACAGCTTATACCATCATCTTGGTTGTTGTCTCCCATTTAATTATATTTGTTTTTACTAAAGCGACTCCCGTTCTAATCATATTTATTATGGTTTTCCAAGTTTTCAATTTTATGATTGATCCGGTTCATCAAACAGGGGGAAGAGTGAAATTTTTGCGAGGCTCAACCTACAGTGTTGCAAGCAAACTTTTCCTAGATTTCAGTCGTTTCTAGGTGCTGGGTGCCTCCGATTTCTGAATATTGTTTGAGCATAAAGATTTTGTTTTATACCATATTTCACACATTATCGAAGTATTATAAGTAATATAAATTGTACTGCAACGACTTATAAGTTATACATTCGTATGAGTACTTCTTGCGCGGTTAGATAGTTGTCCAAAAGTTAAATTTTTATAAACATTTTTAAACTAAAAAAAAACTAAGTTTTCAATCTAATAGCACATAAAACAACATCTAAATAGTTATTTTCCTAACAAGTGCAGAAAGTCATTCTTTTCCGCACGCGACTGCAGTTTGCCGAACGACGCGAAGCGGGAGTTGTTTCGGAGATGTTTCGGTGAACCTATTTATGCAATATGACTTCCACTTAGGAAATCGTTTTCAAAACATTTTAACATTTCAAATAAATAAACATATTTTAAAGTAAAATTGTGGCTTATTCCCAGTAAAAGTAGTAAATTGTACAAAAAATAGCTTCAGAACAATATCAAAGAATGAATAATAAACATGTAGAATACATAGTACAAGTACATAATATTATATTCATTGCTTAGTTTGCACTAATTTTATATTTATTATTTTCATATTTTCATTCGACTGAAATTTCCGTAAACGAAATAACATTTGGTGAAAACATTTCCGAGATAAAATGAAATGTTCTAAACTTTAATGAAATGAACATCATAAAAATAAATTTTGATTACGGCTAAAATCGCATATATAAGATAATCTTATTAAATCCTATTATCATTGCTTTAATATTGTTGTAACAAAACCATAAACTCGGAGCGGTCTAGTTAGGACTTCGAAACTGAAACAAGAATACGTTTAAAAGCATAATCCAGGAATACTATATAAATAAACAAATTGTAAGTTATGTTATTAAGAAAGTGGCGTAGTGGTAGAGAGGGTGGAATTTTATTATAATTAATTATGGTGATGGACGAAACAAGTAATGTTAACCTCTTTAGGCTTTCGTCTCTCTTCAAGGTAGAGCTGCTTCATTTTTTGTTGCAAGAGACTGAACCCGGGGGCGAACTACATCTACTATTTTTTGTGAGTGGCAGATCTGCTAGAGAAAGAATTCAGGAGAAATTGGGAAGAGATCAGTTGTACAGGAAAGGGGTACCTTGATGTTACCAGCCATACATACGGGAACGGCTCTTAAAGTCAGCGTTTTAACAGATTTGTATCTGCAGTAGCTTGGCTGGCAGAAATGGAACTTTGTACTTAGGGTATCTGATGAATATGTATCCTAGGTGGTGGCAAGTAGTTTTTAAAATTCCTTTTGCTCTGATTTTGGAGCTATCTTACCTATGGTACATATCTCTCAGTACATATCTCTTACTGAGGAGTACATATTTCTTACTGAAGTTTAGGATTCAGTTCTGTGTTGTAGGGATGTTGGCATTGGCAAGCTGGTGGATTAATTCTGACGGATAATGTCATCGAGAGGCCTTCCAAACGAATAAAAAATTTCGATAATATCGCAAGCAAGCAATAGTGTTTAACCTAGCCTGAGAGACTTGCACATACATACCCGTTGAGAACGATATTCGGGTGAGATACAATTCATTGGGGCCAGGAGGATTAACTCGTGTAAGCAGGAATTACTACACCCCGCCTCAACGCTCCAGACTATCCACTGCCTCCCGACAGCACTCTGATGCGCTATAGGCTATAGGGGCTCTCTACATCAAAGTGCTTATCATGCGGGAGCCCTTAGTACACGGACTCCTACACGAAATCCTACCTCGAACAATGCATGCCAGCGTGAGGCGCTCTATTCGTTATTCCCGGTATATGTAGCGACTTATCACAGACTGTATTGCTTCCTCGACCCTCGAGTTCCTGCTCCGAGCTACGTCTAGTTCGATGACGGAGCTCGCGGATGTGGGTCTCTTTGTCCGTTTTTTGAGTTTTGTTAGTATTTTTTATGGCTTGCGCCTACTGTCACTGATTTATTGATTTTTTGGTGACCGAAGCCGTTTTTCGTGTTTTTGTAAAAATTTTTTTGCGGGGTGTCTGAAACATAAAATTCTTCTTCTTCTTCTTTTTATATAGACATTACTCTGTCTATTTTTCAATGTGCCTCCAGTAAGTTGTCATTCCATCTTTTTCGTGGTCTTCCCACTGATCGTCTTCCTATTGGGGAACCGTCTCTCGCCGTCCTTACTACTCTATTTGTTGTCATTTGGCTTATGTGGTCGTTCCATTCTACTCTTCTGCTTTTCACCCAGTTCTTAATGTTGTCCACCTTGCATCTACTTCGTATATCTGCACTTCTAGCTCTATCCCACATCGTCTTACCATCGATTTTTCGCAATGTTTTCATCTCTGCTGTTTCTAGAATTCTTTTTGTCCTTTCTGTATCAGGTCGTGTTTCTGCCGCGTATGTCATTATTGGTCTGATGACTGTTTTGTAAATTCTGCCTTTCACTTCTTTTCCGATGTTTTTATTTCTCCATATTGTTTCATTCAGGCAACCTGCGGCTCTGTTTGCTTTATTCACCTGATCTTCCACTTCTGTTTCGAGCTTTCCGTAGCTACATAGTGTGATGCCTAGATATTTAAACTCCATGACTTGTTCTATTATTTGACCCTCCAGCTCTAATTTACACCTTATTAGATCTGCTGTTATAACCATGCATTTAGTATTTTTTGTGGAAATTAACATGTTAAATTTTCTAGCGGTTTTATTAAATTCGTGCAGCATACGTTGTAAATCATCTTCACTTTGAGAGATTAGTATTGCGTCGTCTGCATAGCAGATTATTTTAAGTTGTTTTTCTCCCATTTGGTATCCTTTTTTTGTTCTTACTTTTTTTATTATTTCGTCCATGATCAGGTTGAACAACAGAGGACTTAGGAAATCTCCCTGTCTTATCCCATTGCCAGCTTCAATTGGGTCAGTTAGTTCATCATCTACTTTTACTTTTATTGTGTTGTTCTGGTAAACAACAGAACAATACGAGACAATACAAGAACTGTACAATACAAGAACTGTAAATAAAATTAACATTAGTAAATACACTGTGATGCCTAAGGTAAGGGCGTTGTCTTCTTTTGATAGAGCTACGATTATCTAGACTATATTATATGTTTGCTAATATTTGCTGTTTGGGTCTTCTGTGCTTTCATCTACTGTATACAGTACACATCATACCTTAATATCTTTCGCAGGATCCGATTTAGGTGGTCTTCTATCTCGAGGTGACGGCACTCGAGGATGCGGGCCCATTCGCCCGTTTTTTGAGTTTTTCTTAGTATTTTTTATGGCTTGCGCTTACTGTCACTAATTTATTGATTTTTTTTGGTGACCGAAGCTGTTTTTCGTGTTTTTGTAGATTTTTTTGTGGGCTGTCGGAAATATATAAAATCAACATTAATAAATACACTGTGATGCCCAAGATGAGCGCGTTGTCTTTCTTTGATAGAGCCTACGATTGTCTAGACCAGTGTTTCCCAACGTGGGGCCACGCCCCCAAAGAGAGGAAACAGAAATAAATATCCAAATTCAACCAAATGTGCAAGAGAGCTATTGCTACCATTTCCATCCTCATATTTAACTGAATGTGAAATAAGTGCTGTAAATGATTTTCTAGTAAAAAGAAATCGGCTGGATGTAACGTCAAGACTTGAGACTGAAACTAACCAAATTGGACCCTAATATGAAATCTCTGTGCACCAAGCATCAAGTACAAGAATCTCACTAAATTAAAATAATAAATTAACATAGAAAAATATATGAACAATTAAATTTTTTAATTATATACGTTACATAGGGGGCATAAAATTTTAGAAAGGCTAACGGGGGCCATGGCCCAAAAAAGGTTGGGGAACACTGGTCTAGACTTTATTATATGTTTGCTAATATTTCCTGTTTAGGAATTATATGTTTCCTGTTGGGTCTTCTGTGCTTTCATCTATGGTACACATCATACCTTAATAAATATCTTTCTCAGGATCCGGTGTGGGTGGTCTTTTAGCTGAGAAAATTTTGTTTTGGCTTTTTCCTCCATCATATCCAGTAACCTTATTTGTTTTAGGTCTCGTATTTAAAAAAAAAATAACCGTTCAGCGACGTACCTGGGCTGGGCACGTTTTCTTGAATATTCTTATTGCTTTGACTTGTGTGTCCCCATTCAAGAGATGCATACGTAATTATTTGATGTATGATGCTGTTTATCAGTCTTAATTTTATTTTCATGGCTAATTTGCTTCTTCCTCTCAGTCCTCTTATTGCGTCTCTGGCCATTGCTGTTTTCTGGATTGTCGCGTTAACATGTGGTGTGAATGTTAGACCTTGATCCATTGTGTCTCCTAGATATTTAGCTTCGTTTTGCCACTCGATGGGTCTGTCTTATATTGTTTGCTCTTCTTCTGAGTTATCTCTTCTCTTTTTAAAGATAACCACTTGGGTTTTTCTGGATTTATTGCTTTATTTTCCATTGGATACTCCATTCTTCTATCATATCCAGTGCCCTCTGTATATTTCTTACAGCTATATCCAGATTCCTGTGTTTTGTCGTCTGCACAATGGCTGATTAGTGCTCCTGGTGTTCTTGGAACATCTGATGTACGTGTGCTATATAGGAGGGGTGATAAGACTGCCCCCTGTGGTACTCCTGCTTCCGGGTTTTCGTGTTCAGATCAAACTTGTTCTATCTGGACCCATAATCTCCGGTCGCTTAAGTATGAGGAGATGAGTTTCGTTTTGGCTCCGCTGTATACATAATCTCTCATTTTGTATGGTAGTCCTTCATGCCACACTCTATCAAAGACTTTGCTTTAATCCTGGAAGGCTCCTCCAGTATATTGTTTGCCATTAAATCCAGCTGCTATGTATTCTTTAAGTATGGGTACTTCCACGCACGCTTTCTTTGATTTAAAATTAAATATGGGAAGCTTTAATTGAAGATCCGAGAGTTGAGGTAGATTCCAAAATGTGCTGGTGCTTTAAACGACCACTTACTACTTGGTAGTGTCTTCTCGTCTTTCAAAAGGCTACTTTCGTTAATAGTATTCGTGTTTCTGTTTGTAGTAAGAATAGAGCCCACTTGGCACCACAGACGGATAAACGCGCCTACCATTTACCGTTGCATATCTATTCGCTGTAATATGCTCATTTATTTGATAATGTTACCTCTAAATGTTATTCATTTACATCCTTTACTAATTTGTGTTTTTGTTCATTTTTCCTGTATCCTTACAAAAAGTAATTTTTGTAATATACCATTTAGTTCTTATATCTTTTTTGTCACGCCAATTTCAGTTAAATATTTGAAATAAACTTCTAAATCCAGGAATCTTAGTTTGAATTAAGTTAAAAACAAATACTGCTCTCTCTTTCTCTTTCAAAGAAAATAATTAATCATTGTGGCATCCAATTTAAATGAATTATCTTTAAATATTGCGAGTCTCGAAACTAATATTCCATCATTTAAATTTATGATCCTCAAATATACTCGAAAGACATCAGAATTCTGGAGGAATAAATCTTAATATAAAGAGAAAATCTGGATTAAACTTGTTATCGCTTCTATTTCCCTGTAGGCGGAAACAGGAAACCGGCCAAATCAAGAAAACGTTCCAACCAGATATTGTGTTCTTCCTAATAATATTTTTTAACGGTTAAAATATTTTCTGTCGTCGCCTTCGGCCTAAATCAAGTCACCCCCTTTAACGACCAGGATCGGAATAAGTCACTGTTACTTTTATATTTTATATAGGGCATAAATCCTCACTAACCCAGTTTCTGATCAGAATAATTATTTTTAATGTTATTTTTATGTAATGGGTACTTTTAAAGGAACTTTTTTTAAAAAGGAAAAAGCAATAAAAAATGATTTTTATTTGAAAATATTTATTATCATGAAACGAAATAGGCGATGGACTGCCCCAGCTAATTGAAATAATATTCGAAAATATTACCTCAATCATCCAAGATAACCATCGCTACACCCTTAGCTTAGCTCAGTCTCTCAAGGTGTGTGTTCGTCTTGTCGTAATCTTAGATATGATTGATGAAAATTCAGAATGGAAGCAAACAAAACAGTATTTTTAACTAATCATGTTTATTGTTCGATAAAGATGTAATAAAAATATGAGTTAGTAAATGCATTAATAAATATATTCAAATTCTTGCCAAAAACTAAAAATTTGTAGATTATACTTATGGCTTTGGTATCTGGTTCGATGGTAACTTCTTGATGTCGAATGGTACTGCTGTAGACTTCTTGTAGACCTGGGCAGATGTTCAGCTCTAGGCCCCTGCAGCTGAAGATGTTGGGTGCTGTAGTCTGGATGTCATGGTCAAACGGTGTTATATCGCCGTAGTTCCATCGCCGGTGTGGATGGCTTATAGTCTAGAGAAATAAGATTTTTCTCGTGACACATCCCCCTCCAGGCCGAAACCAAATTTTTTGAGTAGTATGGACATCTATATTAATAACCTATATGTTTCCTGCAGCCGATTTTGATGATATACATAGCTATAAACAAATGAAGATCAAAAAACGCTAAATTTTCGCTTTTTTCGTCTATTACTAAAAAATGAAGCATTTTAAACAAATTTTAGAGTAAGAAACTGATAAATCATATAAAAAACTTCAATATGGCGTTCACTGCATATGTCTATCCTTATTTGTTGCTTAGAAAATTGCAAAATAAGTCATAAATTTTGGGATTTTATAAATGTTCATAACTTATGTAAAAATTAAGTTAGAACTTTCTTGTTACACGGAATGCTGAGACTTCTGGTGTTTAAATTATATTCTAAATTTCAAAGCAATTGGTCAAATAATTTAAAAGTTATTTAATTTGTTTATCCCAAATTAATTTTTTTTGCAACAATATAAGTCAGAAAACGATGAGGTTACAGTAATACTTTGGACAGTTTATGAAAGAAGAAGATTTATTCTATTAACTTAATTTAAAAAAATGACAAAAAATAATTATAAATAGTGTAAAATTATTTTGCAAAAACATGTCGATTTTTTGCTTATAAACAATTAGAATAACTTTTTAACCGTTACCCGTAGAAAAATTATTTTTCCATATTTAGAGAGACTAAATTTTTATACACATTTAGAAAGAAAAGCAATTGTCCTACGACAATTAGGGACAAAGTTAGCCCCCTTCTTTTTTTAATTCACGGCAGTTTTGTTTATAACAATTAAGAAATAAAATTAGCAGCATTTGAAAGAACATACTTCAAAGTTTTAACGTACCAAGTATACAAAAGATTTCCTTTCAAGGAAATC
This sequence comes from Diabrotica virgifera virgifera, assembly GCF_917563875.1. Lineage (NCBI taxonomy): Eukaryota > Metazoa > Arthropoda > Insecta > Coleoptera > Chrysomelidae > Diabrotica > Diabrotica virgifera. The sequence continues at coordinate 133,161,436 of NC_065444.1, forward strand.
GTCCACAAAGCTTAAAAATGTGGCCCTTAAAATCGGCCGGCGTTGAAACTTGGGATAGCAATGAGAGGGGGGAAGGAGCTGTTAACTGTATCTCTGGTTCTCGATTATTTATTTCGTTGTTTCTTTTTTTAATTTGTATGTACTTTTTACGTACATTACGAATATGTGTTATTTAAATAAACTAATTGTTCTATACACCATCAAATTTGTTTAAACAATTTTTTTCAATTTTTTTAATAATATTTGATGTAACTTTTATTGTAAAACGTACATATTAGTTATACAGGGCGTAGCAAAAATACAGGTCATAAATTAAATCACATATTCTGGGACCAAAAATAGATCGATTGGTCCTAACTTACCTTAATACAAATGTGCACATAAAAAAGTTATAGCCCTTTGAACTTACAAAATGAAAATCGATTTTTTCAAATATATCGAAAACTATTATATATATAGTGACTGTACACCCCGATATGGGGCTAAGTCGCGTAAGCTTTCTAGATCCTATTTCTTAGGAGGATCAGTCCCTTTTGCTTATGTTATCTCGAAAACTATTAGAGATTTTTTATTGAAAATGGACATGTATCATTCTTATGACAGGAACATCTTAAAGAAAAATTATAGTGAAATTTTAGCATCCCATAAAAATTTATTGGGGGTTTTGTTCCCTTAAACCCCCCAAACTTTTGTGTACAACCCAATTAAATTATTATTGTGGTACCATTAGTTAAACTCACTGTTTTTAAAACTTTTTTGCCTCTTAGTATTTTTTCGATAAGCCAGTTTTTATCGAGATGCGGCTTCTTTTTTAATATGTTTACATAAAAAATTTATGGGGGTTTGTTCCTTTACACCCCCCAAATGTTTGTGTACGTTCCAATTGAACTATTACTGCGGCACCATTAGTTAAACACAATGTTTCTAAAACTTTTTTATCTCTTAGTATTTTTTCGATAAGGCACCTTTTATCAAGATGTGGCTTCTTTTTTAATATGGTTCAAAATATGCCTAAAAATGTAAATTATAAATAATAAATTTTCATACGATTACCAAGCTTCATAATTAGTCCTGTCGCCAGGGGGGTACAACGGCCTTCTTAATTCAGATGGACTTACCCAAATTTTTTTTATGTATTTTGGCCCGTAGAACACGAATTTTTTGGGTAACAGTTGATCCGGATGTCGATAAGATTGTTATAAACAAAGAAGTTGAGGAATTACATAACAGCGATTTCTCGCAAAACAAAACATTTTTTACTTTATCGTACTATATACGTAGTATAGTATAATAGATAAAGTTATAGGATCGTGCAAAAAAATTTTTTTCAGATTTCACTTTTTTTCGACGTTTTGAGTCCCGCTGAGTCTAAAAAGCAAATAAAAAATACATGTCGGAAGTATGTACGTACGTACGTACGTACGTATGTACCGGGTGTCCCAATAAGAATGGCTCTCGGCCATATCTCAGGAACCGTTTATAGTAGAGCTTTGAAATAAAAAAAATTATAACAAAAGTTGCCTCAGGAAAAGCCTGGAAATTATTTTCATAATTGTGGGACCACCGCTAGAGGGCGTAATTGAATATCAAAAATTAAAAAATCTAAATTTTACAAAATTTTCCTAATGAAGGGGCACTGGAAATCCGATCGTCGTATTCTTCATAAAATTCTACGCATATTTGATTTGACAAGTTTAGGTCTACCTTTGGAAATAAGAGGTGGGGGTGAGTGGGAACTTTGTTATGAAAAACTGGCTGTGAGTCCGGTTCTGCTTAATAAAATTTTGCAAACTTGGTCTTGTTGAAGACAGATCTTTTTCGTCAATGTAAAAGTTATGATTTCGAACCAACTTACTGAGTACTATGCCAGCTAGAAGGCGTTATTTAATTTTTTTCAGAAATCTAGTGTTCCTTGGAAAATATTAAATACAAACATGCATTTTTAATACCATATTACAAAATTAGACAAAATTAGCAACATAATAGCGAAAACCGCATGTTAATACCTTTTTTCTATCTCGAGATATCTTACAAAACGTGTAAATTTAAAAACATAACTGTTACTGTCACCGGTAAACGAAATAATTCATTAAAAGTAGTGTGCTATGGAAACAACAAAGAAACATTTTCCAGCTGTCAACGTATATTAGGTCTTTTCAACTCTTCTCATTTGTTTCGAGCCTCGTTCATATCTCGTATATTAATATTATACACGAATTATACGGCATATGACAGAGGCTCGAAACAAATGAGAAGCGTTGAAAAGCCCTATTACAAAGAAATAAAAACAACTATTTAGTGATGACATAAACGTTCAAATTTTTGCCCATCATTTTCGTTGCAAACATTTACTCTTTCAAGAGTAGATTGAACAGCAGTCTCAATTTCTGCTCTCGATATGCTTTGAATGGGGTTTAGTATTCTCTGGATAATGTATTCTAGAGTAGTGTATGATGGGCAACAATTTTAATATTTAGGTCGTCACTAAGTAGTTCTTTTTGTTCTGTGTTATATTTAATTTTAATAGTATTGTTTCTCTTTATATTGTTGTTTTAATTAATTACATTTTTATACGTTGACATCTGGAAAATGTTATTTTGTTTTTTTCCAAAGCACACTACTTTTCATTAACTTAGTTTACCGGTGATAGTAACAGTTATGTATAAAATTTACACGTTTCTCGAGATATCTTGAGATAGAAAAAAGGTATCGACATGCGGTTTTCGCTATTCTATTGCTAATTTAATTTAATTTTATAAAGTATGATTAAAAATGCATACTTGTATTTAATATTTTCCAAAGAAAACTAGATTTCTGAAAAAAATTAAATAACGCCTCCCAGCTGGCTTACTACTTATTAGGATGGTTCAAAATTATCACGCTTACATTGAAGAAAAAGATCTGTCTTTAACAAGACCCAGTTTTCAAAATTTGATTTAGCAGAACCGGACTTACAGCCATTTTTTCATAACAAGGTTCCCACTCACCTCCACCTTTTATTTGCAAAGGTAGAGTTAAACTCGTTAAATCAAATATGCGCAGAAGTTGATGAAGAATACCATAATCGGATTTCCAGTGCCCCTTCATTAGGAAAATTTTGTAAAATTTCGATTTTTTTATTTTTGATATTCAATTACGCCCTCTAGCGGTGGACCCACAATTATGAAAATAATTTCCAGGCTTTTCCTGAGGCAACTTATGTTATAAAAATTTTTATTTCAAAGCTCTACTATAAACCGTTCCTGAGATATGGCCGAGAGCCATTCTTATTGGGACACCCGGTACGTACGTACGTATGTCGCCACCGCCCAGCAAAAACTACCGGACCGATTTTGATGAAATTCGGTATGAGTAAGTTTAAGAGAATTTTGTCGAGAAACTAAGCTTTTAAAAAAAACCTCTCAAAGGGGGGCCGAAATAGGGGGTTATTTAGGGCCCATTTTTGCAAATTTTTACCGAAATGAATGAAATTAAACTCAAAGTAAGCTCATCTATAGGTAAATAAAAATACGGAATTTGACATTTCCAAATTCAAAATGGCGGCCAACATGGCCGACCGCCCACCCGACACATTTCGCTACCTATCTAAAAACTTGTTTAAGATAAGTTTAATTTGAAAACGTCGTTATATAGCTTAAAGATGGGGCTATAAAAAGAATGTTATCGTTTTTCAGAGAAAGTTACGGGTTGCCTATTGACAACATGACATTGTAATGACATTAGTCAGATTTCTTAACTCCCTATAGTAGGCGAGTTATGTATTTTTTATAAAAAAATGTTTGAGTGCCCGTAACTTCCTTCATAATAGAAACTTAAATTTTAAATTTTGCAGACATATATCGTACTTTATTATCTATTATCACAATAAATTTTACCAAAAATATGGCTTCCGGTTGAACTGGAAATGAATAAAAAATCTTAATCTTTTTGGATGCGCCCTGTATATTTTTACATATTTTGAAAGAATGCAAAATTACCTTTCCAATGACATAAAATTCGTTGCTGTACCTCAAAAACTCGAAAAGTTACGGTAAATAGAAATTTTGCTATAATCTTAAGTGTGTCCTCTCTCACGCGATCATAGCAGAGCATTATTGTAGGGCACTCAATGAGGGTATTTGGCTCCGAATTCTATCCTACTACATTGATGTACTTGATATTTTCACAGTAAGTAGGGAATAGCTCAAGAAACAAAATCTACCCTATATACTATGGCGCTTTTATCTTGGGGCGGTTCCCACTTCTTCAAGGGGGTGGAAAATTTGTTGGTCAAAATAAGCACGGAAGTGGCTAAAGAACCTATGTCTAAGCAAAAACTGGTCTATACTTTTTTTTGAGAACTCAATACTTTTTGAGTTATGCGTAGTTGAAAATTGGCCATTTTCATTGAAAAATGACACCTTTTCGGACTGATTTTTTGTGAATACCTTAAAAACTATGCATCGAACTAAAAACACTATATAAAACATTATTTAGATTATAAATAATAAAGAGATTCGTTCATTCGTAAATGTTGTATTTATAATACAAAAATAGATATGGTAGGTGAAAATAGTTTGTTTTTTGGTGCATGCTCAAATTGGTGTATTCAACTTAAAATAACAGAGGAACGGTAGGTTTTAGGTGTATAATGCTACCAACACCTTTTGTAGTGTTTGAAAAGGCCTTTAAAAAGAGCACCGTTAAATGTCGGTTACATACAAATTAAGCGAGATATGGTGTAAAAAAATATAAGACTAATGTACTTTAAGAAAAAATGAAAAGTATATACATTTAACTCCCCATCCAACATAATTTAAATGTATTGTTTTTCTTTTGCAATACCTTTTAATATAGTGTTACTTCTACTTTCAAAAAGTTGAACGAGTTTAAAATGAATGGTTTTTGTAGAAAATGTGATCAAATTATAGAATGAATTTTTAAATTTTCTTAAAAATCTTCCTTTTTCTACATGTAATTCGAAAATAAAAATATTTCACCCCTGAGAATTGGTGGGAACCGCCCCCGTGATAAAAGCGCCATAGTATATAGGATTGACTTTGAATTAGGAGATTGGACTACTCCCAAAATTTCCTTAAAATCCATGCAGTAGGATAGAATTCGGAGATAATATCTTGACTGGCATAATCGAAATAGAATGAAATGTAAATAATATAAGCTATTAATTTCTCAGAAAAATGAACTAATTTTAAATTCTAAAATATCAAAATAACGAGTAACTTTGTTATTTTTATAGAATGCCAGTATCTAGTACCATAACGATAATAGATCGGTACGATAAAGTTCTCGGGCGACCCTTCCGTCCAGCGTTTTTTTTTGTATTTTTTGGGTCATTCTAAACAAAAAATGTTCCTACAAGTTTTTTTGTAGGATGCATAGTTTTCGAGATAAACGCGGTTGAACTTTCAAAAAATCGAAAAATTGCAATTTTTGAACCCGAATAACCTCTGAATAAAAAATAAAATAGCAATTCTGCTTACCGCCTTTAAAAGTTTGAGTCAAATTATATCTGTTTTGAATATTTGCATTGCTAAAAATTTATTTTTTGATTGTTAAAAAAAGCTATAAACGCATAGTGTTTCCCGTGCCTAATACATGCGTTTTAATGCATGCTACGTAGAAATAGCCCCGCTTGCACTTTTACTTCTACCTACTCGTTCGATTTTAAATGAGAAATCATTGAAAACATCATTCAAGCACTAGGTATTTATAGCTTTTTTAACAATAAAATAATAAATTTTTAGCAATACAAATAATTAAATCCGATATAATTTGACTTGAACTTTCAAATGCGGTAAGCAGAATTGCTATTTTATTTTTTAATCAAAAGTTATTCGGGTTCAAAAATTGCAATTTTTCGATTTTTTTAAAGTTCAACCGCGTTTATCTCGAAAACTATGCATCCTACGAAAAAATTTGTAGGAACATTTTTTGGTTAGAATGGCCCAAAAAATACAAAAAAATGTTTTGTTTTGCGAGAAATCGCTGTTATGTGATTCCTCAACTGCTTGGTTTATAACAATCTTATCGACATCCGGATCAACTGTTACCCAAAAAATTCGTGTTCTACAGGTCAAAATCCATAAAAAAAACTTGGGTAGATCCATCTGAATACAGGAGGCCGTTGTACCCCCCCTGACGATAGGACTAAATCGTACTTAACCATATTATACAAATATGTGGTGGATTTGACGAATATTTAAAATATCTCAATAAAAACTGACTTTTCGAAAAAGTACTAAGAGGCACAAAAGTTTTAAAAACATTGTGTTTAACTGATAGTACCACATTAATAATTTAATTGGAACGAACACAAAAGTTTGGGGGGGTTTAAAGGAAAAAACCTCCATAAAATTTTTATGGGGTGTCAAAATGTTACTATAATTTTTTTGTAAGATGCTCCTGCCATAAAAATACCACATGTCTATTTTCAATAAAAAATCTTCTATATATTGGACAAAATCGATTTTCATTTTGTAAATTCAAAGGGCTGTAACTTTTTTTATGTGCATATTTATACTAAGGTAAGTTAGGTTCAATCGAACTATTTTTGGTCCCAGAATATGCGATTAAATTTATGACCTGTATTTTTGTTACACCCTGTAATTATTATATTACTAATCCTATTCAATTATTCCTAAATCTAAAATTGGCTTATAATATTAAATTGAAAATAAAAAATCTCAAATAAACTAGGATTTATTTCTTGATAAACATGCTACTAGATAAACGAAAAATGAAATGTAACAAAATTAGAGAGAGGATAAAAAGAACAAAATTATTTTCAGAAATTTTCTACAATATTGTAATAATTGTATCTTACAACATTGAAAGTTATAATTTTAAGATTGCAAAAAAACAAAATATATTTCATACATTTTGGTATGATAGCAAGACTATTTATTAAAATAAAATTAAAGGAGGTTTATCTAGGAATACTTGTATTTTTATGAAAAACGTAACAATTATCAGTTACCCATTTATTATAAGTTTTTGTAAAGTCAAGTGCATATGATCCACTCCTATAATTGCCAACAAAGTCATCCTAAAAATATCGTAAAAGAATTTCCAAAAATTGTTTACACAATTTACATAGTTAATTAAATAACCACTTTATTAACAAAAAACATATCCGTAACGTACGCAAAGAGTACATGCAGATTAAGAAAAGAAACTCCAAAATAGATAATAGAGAAAGATTGAGGTTTTGAGAACCGAAGTCCATAAACTATTTATATCTCTGTACTAACAAGTACTCGGTGCAACGAGTTTTGCAAGAGCAGATAGTTTATTTTAATAAAATATCTGATATAAAGAAGATCTGTTGATCGGATCGGCACTAACGGTTCTTAGCTTAATTTCTAACCCCAATCAATTACGTTTATCTCTTTTTTGGTGGTTCTGTAACTTCAGTTTTTCATTCATCTAATAGCATGTTTACTAAAAAAATAAAACCTAGTTTATTTGAGATTTTCTGATTTCCATAGGTCAATACTATTTTTAGAAACAATCGAATGGGATAATTTGTTTTGTCATACTTTAAATTATTACTAAGTTTAATAAAAAACTATGTATTATTATATTATTCATAAATATGTATGTTTTGTGATTAAAATTACTTCAAATATTATTAAAAAAAATGAAAAAAAAATTGTTTAAACAAATTTGATGGTGTATATAACAATTAATTTATTTAAATAATGCATACTCGTACTGTACGCAAAAAGTACATACAAATTAAAAAAAAGAAACGTCGAAATTCATAGGCGAGGACAAGAGATACAGCTAACATTTCCTTCCCCCTTCTCATCGATCTCCCAAGTTTCGAGGCCGGCCGATTTTAAGGGTCATATTTTGAAGTTTTGTGGACGATTTGTTTGAAAGTATATATTTTTTTTACTTGGTACATTAAAACTCTGAAGTATGCTCTTTCCAATGTGACTGATTTGATTTCGTAATTGTTATAAAGAAAGCTGCTGTGAATTAAAAAATGGGGGGCGGCAACTTCGTCCCTAATTGTCCTAGGACAATTTTTTTTTTAAATTTGTATAAAAATTCAGTATTTCTAAATGTGAAAAATAATTTTTCTACGGGTAATGGTTAAAAAGTTATTCTAATTGTTTATAAGCAAAAAATCGACATGTTCTTGCAAAATAATTTTGCGATACTTAGAATTATTTTTTGTCATTCTTTTTTAATTAAGTGATTAGTATAAATCTTCTTCTTTCATAAACTATCCAAAGTATTACTGTAACTTCATCATTTTCTGACTTATAGTGTTACAAAAAAAATTAATTTGGGATAAACAAATTAAATAACTTTTAAACTATTTGACCAATTGTTATGAAATTTAGTGTGTAATTTAAGCACCAGAAGTCCCAGTATTCCGTATAATAAGAAGATTCTAAGTTCATTTTTAGATAAGTTATGAATATTTATAAAAACTCAAAATTTATGAATTATTTTGCAATTTTCGAAGCAACCAATAAGGATAGACATATTCAGCGGGAGCCATATTGAAGTTTTTTATATGGTTTATGAGTTTCTTACTTCCAAATTAAAATGCTTAGCCATTTGGCAATAAACGAAAAAAGCGAAAATTTAGCGTTTTTTGATCTTCAATTGTTTATAACTATGTATATCATCAAAATCGGCTGCAGGAAACATATAGGTAATTATTATAGATGTCCACACTACTCAAAAAATTTGGTTTCGGCCTGGAGGGGGTTGTGTGACCAACAGGCTTTTTTTCCTTATTTTTCTGAACTATTAATGCCGAAGGCTCCCGGAGGGAGAAAAGGTTTATTCTATTCCCAAAAACTATAAGATAAAGACACATATCAATCATCAAGAAGAAAAACTAAAAACGAGCCTTTGCCAAATAATCGTAAAAAGTAGTCATTGACAAAGGAACAAAATAAAATTAATAGTGACGGAACAGTTAAATAATTTGATTACTAAAAGCATATCAATAGATGAAATGAAATATTCAAAATTAAGATACTAATACACGTGGAGAGTAACGTCGAGGTTAGGTAAAAAAATCATTATAAAAAATTAAAAGTGGACTATAAAAAACTTAAAATACAAAACTCACCCCAAGAGAATAAGTGTTGATGGAAAATAATTCTAATTTTCAAATTACATGCCTATTTAAGGAATAATTCTTTCCTTCCATTTTCAGTTTGTCAGCGGGTAAGGATGAAATGTCATTGTCATTGAAAACGACATTTGAAATGACCACCAAGTACTATGAAGTAGCAGTCATGTTCCGTATTGAAAGACAGATACTTACAGAGTAAGAATATACGGGGTACGTTCAGTATGATGACTTAGATGTTAGATGAAAAGAGATATAATAAATAGAAGATAATAAAAGAGGATAATAAAAGAGGATAATAAAAAATGAATGCCTCGAGTAATATTGGCCTCCAATGCCTCAATCGTAGCCGGTTTATTCATGTAGAGTTTGGATTTTAGATAGCCCCAAAGGAAAAAAGTCCAGAGGTGTGATGTCACAGGATATAGGCAGTCTGTTCACTGGTCCAAAGCGTGAAATAAATTGCTCACCGATTGGTTCTTGCAGTAAATCTACGCTTTATGCTTTCATGGGCTGTATGGCAAGTGGCGTCATCTTGTTGTAACCAAATGTCGTCCAGACCACGAGCTTCAATTTCCGGCATCAAACAGTCTGTTTTCATGGCACGATAGCGGTCTCCATTCACAGTAACATTCTGGCCGGCCTCTGTTTTAAAGAAATATGGGCCGACGATTCCACCGGCCCATAAACCACACCAAACAGTTGTTTTTTCTGGATGTAACGGCAACTATTGAACCTCCTCGGGTTGCCCATCACCCAAAAAACAGGCTTTTTGTTTATTCACGTCCCTATTAAGGTGATACAGTAGCGATCAACAGGTAGCCAAAACGCGTTCCAAGATTGCGGCTGTAATTTTGAATATTTTCATAATAAGAATGGCGGTACAGAGCCTAATTTGAAAAATATATTAATATGTAAAAACTACTAATGAAATAAAAAATTTTAGTAGTTTCAAAATGGCACAAAATCTAGGCATCGGATAAAAAAATTTATTTGAAGAAAGTGTATTTTTTTGTTCTTCTTAAGGGCGGTACAGGCTCGTTTTTTTAATATTGTATTTAATTACAGAGTAATTTCCACATATTAATATATTTTTCAAATTGGGCTCTGTACCGCCATTCTTTATTATATTACGAATACGTGTGCCAAATATCTCGAAAAAATATTCAAAATTACAGCCGCAATCTTGGAACGCGTTTTCGCTACCTGTTGATCGCTAAATCAGTCTGGTTTCAGAAGGGATCACAGCTGTACTAGTGCCTTGTTAAAGATAACTGATGACATATTTGATGCCTGCGATAATGGTTTAATCACAGTGCTGATACTTCTGGATTACTCGAAAGCATTTGATACGCTTGATCATTCGCTATTAACTTCAATGTTTAAGTATATTGGTATGTCTCAGCGGGCATCGGATATGATATCTAGTTATCTCAGTAATAGAAGTCAAGCTGTTCATTACAACGGTAGGACATCAAACTATCTTAATACAAATAAAGGGGTACCACAGGGCTCTATTTTGGGTCCCAAATTGTTTAGTATTTACACTTCAAACTTTCCTGCAAACTTTCTCTCTTGTAACCAACACTATTTTGCTGATGATACTCAAATATATTTATCTTTTAAGCCTGATGAGTCTGAACAGGCAGTGGCAGCAATCAACTATGATTTAGAAAGAGTTTCTCAGTTTTCGACTAGCCATTGTCTTCGACTTAATAACAACAAGTCGGTAGGCATAGTGTTTGGTTCAGCGGCGCGGAGAGAAATCTTTCTGAGAGACTTTGCTCACATGATCACCATCGATAATTCTTCAATAGAGTTTAAGGAAACTGTGAAAAACTTAGGTTTACATATAGATCAAAACCTAAGATTTGGTGGTCATGTGGCCAAGTGTTTGCAGAAAAGTTATTTGAACCTGAAGTTTTTATTCCAATCTCGTCATATATTTACTAAAAAATTAAAAAAATTGCTCTGTGATACTTTGGTGTTATCACACTTTAATTACTGTGATACCATTTATAATTCCTGTATCACAGAACGTGACAGTTATCGGATACAAAAAATGCAAAATTCTTGTCTGCGTTTGATACATGGTATCCGTAGATATCAAGCAATTAGTTACAAACTTAAAGAAACAGGGTGGTTAAGTATGAAACATAGAAGACATGTACATTCAGCTTGTCAATTCCAAAAAATTATTATTTTCAAAACCCCCCCGTATCTCTATAATAAAATAAAATTCCGTACTGATGTACACAATATTAACATAAGACATAAAAACACCATTTCTATTCCTTATCATCGTACACAGCAATACAAGCGGTCTTTTACATATCAAATAGCCCAAGTTATGAATAAATATACTACTGGTACTAATTTTACTCAAAACAAATTTAGAAGGTTCGTTATTGAAAAATTAGGAAATATTGCATAGGTAGAGTTGGCTGACATGGTATGAGTAGAGCTTACATTCAAAGCGCATATTGGTAAACTAAAGTTAATTAATGTTACATTTTGATTTATTTTTATTTAAATGTTAGTAGGTAACCTATTATACATAATCCTAGATATTTTTTTTTATTATTTGTTTTGCCCAGGTTAGCTGAACAGACAGGACATGTATTCTGCCCCGCATTATACATCTCCTGAACTGAAACTCGCCTGGAGCTTTCTTTTTTTTAAACTAATATTCATTATGTGAATAATATTATAGAATGAATAAAGTCCTTTATTATTATTATTATTATTATTATTATTATTGTTTCCTCTTAAGCCAACAATGGGCCTCATCGAAGAACCTTTTTTTTTTCGAAAACAGTGGATTTTCTGCAAGCTTATCAAGAGCATATCGACTGAAACTGTGATGACTCGGAAGGTCAATCGGCTTCAGATCTTGCACTAATTAAATTTTGTATGCTTGGTAACCAAGATCCTTACGTAAAATACGCCAAGTTGTTGCATACTACAAGCCAAGCTGTTGGGAATGGCGACGAATCGATTCTTCATGATTTTCGCGTACATCATCCGCTACTGCCGCTATATTTTCTTTAGTACGTGCTGAATGTGGTCTATTTGGTCGCGTGTTATCCAATAACGGAAACTGGGTTTCAAACTCACTGATGGTATAGCGAATTGTGCGTTGGGTAGGCCAATTATGTGGACTAAAAGTTGCTCTAAGCGCACGAAACACATTTCTCATAGACCGCCTATCTTCGTAATACAGCTGAATAATTTCTAGACGCTGTGCAGGGCTAAGTTTTTCCAGGATGAAATATCAAACAATACTGAATAAAAACGCAATATCAGGTGATACGTGTCATGTACGATCTCCCATCAGATCCCTACCAAAAAAGAACTTCTAAATGAATCACCCTTTATCTGTTGTTGCTCATTATTATACGAAATTCGTTTTACACTTGTTTGTTTATTTAAATAAAGGCATGCAAGTAGTTAGCATAATTATCTTGGATTTAGTTTAAAGACTTTTGAACAGAAAAATTCTATTGTAAAATTTTCTTCTTTTGTTTGAAGTAATTTACAACGTTAGTTCATAATATATTTCCGAACAAGTGATCATATTTTGATTAGTTTTCTGTCTTTCTGAAGCTGTTTTCCTATGACATATTATTTACCATTTTAATGGGAGTTAACGACAGTTTTAGTTGAATATACGTTTATTTGGACTTAAGTACTTACTTACTTAATCAGTAGACCCATTGATACCTTTCGGTGTTGGACCATTTATTATATAATTTATTACATTACCCGAATCCGGGTATTCATTTAATCTTAATCAGTTATCTTCTAAGGTGTCGAGAGTTGCGTCTAGCTCTTTTTGCGTCTAGCCCGATCAAAGAACACACAATTTTACGAAAACCTCTAAAACATAAAGGAATAGTCTAAGGTACGATATAAAGTCGATTTGCACCGATCTGTTTAATGGATAAAAATTATTGGATACGTAATTTAGCATGTTAACAATTACAAAAAACAAGGGTTGCCCGATCTAATCTTGTTCTAACTATAATTAATCAATGATTAAAAAATGACATATTTTTTATAAATTAAAAAAAAATCGACCTAGGCAGATATTATTTCAGATTTTTTAGGTCATTCTAAACAAAAATCAGCCAATCAGCAAATCGCTGTCTATTCGCACTGGATAAGCTTATAAAATCAAAAAATCTTACAAGAAGTTCTAAGATCAAAATCTATAAATCCATCGTCAGACCTGTACTAACATATGGTTGCGAAACGTGTACCATGACCAAAGCAAACGAAGAAAAGCTCAGACGTTTTGAACGAAAAATACTTAGAAACATTTTCGGACCTCAACACGACATTAACACAAACCAGTATAGAATCAGAACCAACTTCGAATTAAAAGAACTCTACAATGACACCGATATTGTCCAAGAAATTAAATCACAGTGACTAGGATGGGCAGGCCACGTGCACAGACGAGAGACTTGTAAGACTGGTATGGGAGGAGATTCCTACAGGCAAAAGACCACTTGGACGTCCCAAAATGCGATGGAGAGATAACATCCAAGCAGATCTCCGAAAAATGAACATCCCATTTGACCTTAGGTTGATGGAAGACCGAACAAATTGGAAGAAAGTTGTACAGTCAGCTAGGACCCACACAGGGTTGTAGCGCTACGTAATGATGATGATTCTAAACAAAAAAGGCCTTTTGTAATTTTTCTCTAAAGTTGATCGTTTTCTAGTTATAAACAATTTAAAACTGAAAAAAGAACGAAAGATGACGATTTTCAAGGCTCAAAAACATAAGTATAAATATCATTTTTGAAATTACGAAGTACCTAAATTCAAGCTCAAACCTTATAGTCCAGAAAGCCACTGCGCATCCGCTAGGAAAAATATTCTAATTCAGATTATTTGCACAATCTTACTCAAAAAGGACTCCTTTTAACAAATTTGCATGTTGCCAGGACCAAAAAGTGGTCAAGAATTTTTTAAACGTTTTTTTTTTGTTTTTTTCCTAAAATTATTTTTTTTGCACGGAAAAAGTTTTTTTAGGTTTTTTGGATCATTCCAAAGAGAAAAGGTCTTTAGTGACTTTTCTCTAAAAATGATAGTTTTTGACATATAAGCGATTAAAAATTGAAAAATTGCGAAATCGGCCATTTTTAACCCTCAAAAACTATGTGAAAAGCTGAAAATTTGAATGTTGCCAAGGTAGGTAGATATTCTTTAAGCATCTATTGATGAAATCCCGAAGAGTTTTTTGCAATACAATATTTAAAACTCATTTGTTTTTTAATTGCTAATCAAGCGTGCACGACACTATTTTCCACCGACAGTATGGTGCAAATGAAAGGAATAAATTCGTTATTTCGTAAACCGGCGACTTTAAGGAAAAATCCCGAAACAGGTCGATTTTTATTTTTAAGTTATGATATTGTGGCATATATGATATACTAGTGACGTCATCCATCTGGACGTGATAACGTAATCGATGATTTTTTTAAATGAGAATAGGGGTAGTGTGCTAGCTCCTTTGAAAGGTTCTTCAATTCTCTATTCAGTAATATAAACATTTACATAATTATTTATACAGGGTGTCCAAAAATTTTTTATTAAATTAAATTATTTAACAAAAAAAGAAGTAGAAGGACACCCTGTATAAAAAATTATGTAAATGTTTACATTACTTGATGGAGAATTGAAGAACCTTTCAAACGAGCTACCACACGACCCCTATTCTCATTTAAAAAAATCATCGATTACGTCATCACGCCCAGACGGATGACGTCACTAGTATACCATATATGCCACAATATCATAACTTAAAAATAAAAATCGACCGGTTTCGGGATTTTTCCTTAAAGTCGCCGATTTTCGAAATAACGAATTTATTCCTTTCATTTGCACCATACTGTCGGTGGAAAATAGTGTCGCGCACGCTTGATTCGCAATTAAAAAACAAAGGAGTTTTGAATATTGTATTGCAAAAAACTCTTCGGGATTTCATCAATCGATGTTTAAAGAATATCTACCTACCTTGGCAACATTCAAATTTTCAGTTTTTCACATAGTCTTTGAGGGTTAAAAATGGCCGATTTCGCAATTTTTCAATTTTTAATCGCTTATATGTCAAAAACTATCATTTTTAGAAAAAAGTCACTAAAGACCTTTTCTGTTTGGAATGATCCAAAAAAACCTAAAAAAACTTTTTTCCATGCAATAAAAATAATTTTAGGAAAAAAACAAAAAAAAAACGTTTAAAAAATTTTTGACCACCTTTTGGTCCTGGCAACATGGAAATTTGTTAAAAGGAGTCCTTTTTGAGTAAGATTGTACAAAAAATCCGAATTAGAATATTTTTCCTAGCGGATGCGCAGTGACTTTCTGGACTATTATTCTATCAGTTCTTGATAAGTCTTTTGAACTTATTTCATTTTGAAACATTGTTTTTTAGTTGTTAATGCCCATCTCCCCATAAGAAACCTTCCTCATTAACAATTAAAAAAATATGTTTTAGAATAAAACATGGCTAAAATTCTTATCGATACCTGATCGAAAAAAGTTTGAACTTGAATTTATGTACTTGATGATTACCAAAATGATATTTTTTACTTGTGTTTTTGAGCCTTGAAAATTGTCATCTCTTGTTTTTTTTTTCAGTTTTAAATTGTTTAACTCGAAAACGATCAACTTTGGAAAAAAATTACAAAATACCTTTTTTGTTTAATGATCCAAAAAATCTGATAAGACATCTGCCCTGGTCGATTTTTTTTTTATTTATAAAAATAATTTCATTTTTTAATTATTAATTAATTACAGTTAGAACAAGATTAGATCGAGCAACACTTGTTTTTTGTAATTGTTAACATGCTAAATTACATATCCAATAATTTTTATCCATTAAACAGATCGGTGCAAATCGACCTTATTTCGGATCCTCTACTAGAAGGATGAAAATTTGAGAATAGGTAGTTGACATTGTCTATTATTATATAAGAAAAAGTTTACACCTCTACATCCCCTCCATTTTCCAAAAATTGGGAAATACGGGGTGAAAAATTATTGCTCGGGGGTGAAAAAAATATACATTCAAAGTAAGTCCGGAATTGGATAAAATGACTTATTCTAAGCAACTTTTGTTCTATAGAGGTTTTTCACTAAGTCAATACTTTTCGAGTTGTTTGCGAGTAAGTATGTTCATTTTTAACAAAAAAAAAACATCTTTTTGGACGGTTTTTCGCAAATAACTCAAAAAGCAAGTATTTTATCGAAAACAATGTTGCTAGCAAAAATATAGCTTATAAGAAATTAAAAAAAATGGTGTATTCATAAATTCTGTAGACCCAATAGAAGCAGAGTTGTAGCTAATGAAAATTAGGTTCTTATTCGTCAAATTCCAAATCGAATATTTCAACTTAAAATAACCAAAAAACGGAGCAATTTTCGGGGAAAACTCATTATAACGCTTTTAAAGTGTTTAAAAAAATATTTAATTTTGTTTTTCAAAAAAACTTCTAACATTAAAAGTAATTGAGCTACGCTCAAAATATTGTTGGTCCCTTTTATTTTTTCGTAAAAAAATCGCGAAAATCACCCCCTAATTAGCAGCCCAAATAAAAATAATCGTTACCGCTTCACAAGCTACTTTACTTATGTATTTTTTATCGTATTATGATGTACCTATAAGTTTCATTGGTTTAATGTGCACATTTTTGAACAAAATTCATTTTTTTTTTTCAGAATAACTTAAAAATTATTAGTAATACCAAAAATCTCAAAGAGTAATAAAATGTATGTTTTGCTTCTCTGAATATTTTGGATTTTTTGTTTGCTTGTTAGAAAAAAATTGGTTATGCTATGGCTATTCAAAATTGGCATAAACTCGTGATTAGTTACTCGTTCAAGCCATTTTAACTACAGCCTTTTCAAAAATAAGCACTTTCAATCGATGAAACTTACAGATCATATAAAAAGAATACACAAGAAAAGTAACTTGTGAAACGGTAACGATTAAATTTATTAGGGATGCTAATTAGGGGGTGATTTCGCGAATCTTTTTACCAAAAAATAAAAGGGACCAACAATATTTTGAGCGTAACTAACTTACTTTTAATGTTGGAAGTTTTTTAAAAAACAAAAATAAACCTTTTTTAAATAGTTTAAAAAGTTGTAACGAGTTTTCCCCGAAAAGTGCTTCGTTTTTTGGTTATTTCACGTTGAAATATTTGATTTGGAATTTGATGAAGAAGAACCTACTTTTCATTAGCTACAACTTTGCTTCTACTTGGTCTATGGACTTCATGCATACATCATTTTTTTCACTCTTTTATAAGCTATATTTTTGCTAAGAATATTTTCTCTCGATAATATACTTACTTTTTAGTTATTTGCCAAAAACCGTCCAAAATCATGTTTTTTTTTTCTATTAAAAATGAACATATTCACTCGCAAATAACTCGAAAAGTTAGGGAAAAAACTCTATAGAACAAAAGTTGCTTAGAATGGGTCATTTTATCCAATTCCGGACTTACTTTGAATGTATATTTTTCACCCCCGAGAAGGGGGTTTTGTAAAATGGAGGGGATGTAGAATTGAAAACTTTTTATTATATAATAATAGACAATTTCACCTAGCTATTCCCAAATTTTCATCCTTCCTTTATTTTTTTTTGGGTCAGATTGTTCATTAATCGGACTATTAATGAACTTTCTCCATTCTTTCCTATTAGTTGCCATTTGTGTTGCTTCTTGCCAAGTTTTACCCTTACTTCTGCGAGTTGTCACTATTCTATTTTTTAATGGGTCGTAATCTTCTCTTTTCCCCTATTGGTTTTGCTTCCCACATTCTTTTCACTTGACTGTTATTGTCCATCCGGGTTAGGTGTCCGAACCATGCCAATTTTTTCTCCTTCAGTTTACTTGACATGGTTATCAAAAAGTATTAAATAAAGACAGTTTCTATCCTTGTGGGATGGGCACTCACCGGAGGGACCGCAGATACAATTAGCATCTGTTGTGAAGACAATGAAGTCGACTTTATTAAATAATAAGACATTTATTCAACACACACTACACATTACATTATCTGATTGCGAAATCAACCGTGCCAAGCCAATGGCCATTAGTTCTCGAGGCATTTTAGCTAAATAAGAAAAAAATTAACGTGGAATTTTAATTTGGTAATACAAAAACGATTGATACTAGAAAAATTGATGATGCTAGATCCGAACAACCTCCATCCTACATATGTGATGACCACTTACCAATCACATCAGATGAAGTGGAAAGAGCAATATCACAACTAAAAGATGGCAAAGCTCCTGGACCTGACAATACATATGTTGAACTTATAAAACTATTTAACACCGACGGTACTCAACGCCTAACCAAAATATTTAAAAGCGGAGTAATACCAAGAACATGGTTGAAGTAGACGGTTGTTGCTTTACTAAAGAAAACAAAATCCGTATTCTGCAGTGATTTCCGAACCATCAGCTTAATGAGCCATATTTTAAAATTATACATCAAAGGATATATTAGACTGTGCGAAGAAAAAATCAGCCGAACACAGTTTGGTTTTCGAAATGCAGTGGATATAAGAGAGACTCTATTTAGTATACAATTGCTATTTCAACGATGTAGAGACGTAAATTGGATATTTATGCATTTTTCATTGATTACCATAAAGCGTTCGATACAAAAAAAGCACGACAAGCTGATGGAGATATTAACCAATATTGGAATAAACACCTGTGATTTAAGAATTATCAACAATCTGTACTGGAATCAAACATCATCTATCCGGACAGAGGCAGGAGAATCCGACGATATCAAAATCAAACGTGGGGTCCGTCAGGGATGTATACTATCCCCACTGCTGTTTAACAACTACTCTGAGGAAATCCTTCAAGAAGCAGTGGATGATGTTGAAGCCGGAATTCGAATTAACGGAGAATATATCAATAACATATACAATAATATATACAATAATTAGAATATATACAATAATTTTGTCATAACTAATACATTGTTTAAAATGCCAAAGAGAAGACTATATACCTGGAAGTCACCAGCAGATCAAGAAGGGAGAATTGTAAGAATCCAAATAGATTATGTATTGATTAGACAAAGATACAAGAACGCAATTATATCTTCAAAAACCTATCCAGGTGCCGACATAGGATCAGATCACAACCCAGTAGTGACCAAAATTAGGCTCAAAATGAAAATAATAAAACGCAGAACAACAGATGTAAAAATCGATACAAGTAAACTAAGACACCCACTCATAAAACAACGCCTGACAGATGAAATTAATAACCGTTTAATGAATGTTAAAGAACAAATCCAGCAAAATACTTAAACAGAGACAAAATGGTTATTAATAAAGACAGAAATAGATAAATGTCAAAAAGAAATTCTTACACCAACCAGATACAAAAAGAAACAATGGATGACGGAGGAAATCTTAGATTTAATGGAAGAAAGACGTCAGCATAAAAACAAAGATAATCAGATGTACAAAAATGTGGATAAACAAATAAAATCCAAAATTAAACAGGCTAAAGAACAGTGGTTAAAAGAACAATGCGCAGAAATAGAAGAACACCAGAAAAGACATGATAATTTTAACACACATAAAAAAATTAAGGAATTAACGCAGATCAACAGAAAAAGAAAACCGGGAATACTAAAAGATACAGATGGGAAACTTGTGTTGAGTATTAACGAAAAATTAAAGAGATGGACAGAATACATAAATGAATTGTTCAGAGAAAGACAATAGAACAGAGCAGATGGAAGTCAAAGTAGAAGATGATACGGTTTTGAAGATATTAAAAGAAGAAATTAAATCGGCATTAAAAAACAGCAAAAATGGTAAAGCAGTAGGTCCAGACCAAATCCCAGTAGAAAGCTTAAAATGTATAAATGATGAAACCTTAGACATTATCGTAGACTTGTTTACCACAGTGTACAAAACAGGAAACATACCAAAACAATGGTTACTCTCAACCTTTTGTGCTATCCCTAAAAATACAAACGCTAAAGATTGCAGTGAATACAGAACAATATCATTAATAAGTCACATTCTCAAATTATTCTTGAAAATAATACTTGATCGTATAAACAAAAAACTAGAAGAAGGAATAGATGATAGTCAGTTTGGGTTCAGAAACGGACTAGGAACCAGAGAGGCGTTATTTGCTTTTAATGTGTTAGCTCAAAGATGCATGGACACGAATGTGGATGTGCATGTTTGTTACGTTGATTTTGAGAAGGCTTTTGACAAAGTAAGACATGAAAAATTAGTCCAAATTCTAAAGACAAAAAACATAGACAAAAGGGACTTACGAATAATAACAAACCTTTACTGGAATCAAAGAGCACAAATTGTAATAGATATCGAACCCAGTCCAGAAATTGAAATCAGGAGAGGAGTTCGGCAGGGATGTATTATGTCTCCATTACTCTTTAATGCATATAGTGAAGCCATTTTTGAAGAAGCATTGCTATCTCAAAGTGAAGGAATAATAATTAACGGAAGATCTATTAACAACATAAGATATGCAGATGACACCGTGATTATAGCAAGCTCTGCTGAACAACTCCAACTACTACTGAACAAAACAAACAATTTCTGTAAAGAATATGGACTAAAAATGAATATAAAAAAGACCAAATACATGATAATAACTAAGAAAACAAACATACAAACAAGCATACATTTGGGAAATGTACCGATAGAAAGGGTTGATAAATACAAATACCTAGGAACCTGGATTTCAGAGAAAAATGATCAAACAACAGAAATAAGGACCAGGATAGAAATAGCAAGAAATGCGTTTGTAAAAATGAAAACAGTTCTCTGCAACAAAGACCTTAGCTTAGAACTGAGAGCAAGAGCTTTGAGATGCTACGTGTTCTCGATACTACAATATGGACTTGAAAGCTGGACATTAAAGCAAGAACACATAAATAAGCTACAGTCATTTGAAATGTGGTGTTACAGAAGAATGCTTAGAATAGCATGGACACAGAGGAAAACGAACACGCAAGTACTGCGAGAAATGGGTAAAGAATGCGAAATAATAAACACAGTAAAAATAAGAAAGTTACAATATCTGGGACACGTAATGAGGGGACCGCGATATGAAATGCTAAGACTGATAAATCAGGGAAAGATAAGAGGCGGAAGGAGTATAGGAAGAAGGAGAGTGTCATGGTTAAAGAATTTAAGGGACTGGTTTAGATGCAGTTCTATAGAACTCTTTAGAGCAGCGGTGGATAGAGTAAAGATAGTGATGATGATATCCAACCTCCGATTAGGAGACGGCACTTGAAGAAGAAGATATCAATAACATAAGATACGCAGACGACACGGTGGTATTCGCTGACAGTTCTGAAGCCATCCGGGAGTTAATGAACAGAATCGCCGAAGTCAGTCAGAGATATCTACTTTCACTAAACACTAAGAAAACAAAATGTATGATGATCTCTAAGAAGGAAAAGCAATTTGAACGAATCAGTGTGAACGGTCAACAAATAGAAAGAGTAAAAACATACATCTACCTTGGTACGAACGTCAAGGAAAATTGGGACCATTCCATAGAAATCAAATGTAGGATAGAGAAAGCAAGATCTGCAATTCAAAAAATGGCTAAGTTATTCAGATGTCATGATTTGTCGATACCCATAAAAATCAGGTTACTACAATGTTATATCTTTCCATACTGTTGTACGGAGTTGAGTCGTGGACTCTCACAGACGCCACCGGCAAGAAAATTGAGGCTTTTGAAATGTGGCTTTATCGTCGAATCCTGAAGATATCTTATACCGACCACATTACTAATCAGGGTATTTTGCTGAGAATGCAAAAAGAAAAAGAAAAAAGACCAGTAAAAGATATGGACTGCTGCAACTAATCTTGCAAGGACAAGTAGAAAGCGAGGACGAGGAAGGGGAAGTATTTCCTGGCTGAAAAATCTGCGTACGTGGTTAAACACAACAACCACAAATCTTTTTAGAGCAGCAGTGTGCAAAGTACAGATTGCCATGATGGTCGCCAACATCCGAAAATGATAGACACTACAAGAAGAAAAATTAAAAAATATTTTTCTAATAATTTTATTTTATCTGCCTCATTAATATTGAAGATTCTAAGTATACATATGACTTATACATATACATATTAAAATACATATTAAAATACATATTAAAATAAAATTGTTCAAAATTATTGCAAACGTTTTTGGTAGTAAAATGTTCATTCTAAATGTAATAAAATTGTTAAAAAAATATTTTTTTTCAATCCAGTTTTCGTGCTTTTGTATTTATTTTTCTCATAAACTAATCATTTTAAGCATCTTGTGTTATACATTTTTGAAATCAGTACCGGGTACCGGGGGTGGAAGGGTGCTTTCCTCAGCAAGCTTAAATATGGCATAATGTCTCCCCATTTAAATAGTATTTGACGTGTTTTGCGCTTTTCCTAAAAATCAGTGGTTCAAAAGTTATTTAACGTGAATAGTTTTATCTGAAAAGCACTATATATTTACGATTATGTTCAGTTTTGCATGTTTGATGGGTTCTTCAATATTTCGTTGTTACGTAGGATAAAGAATATTGATGAAGATGATGATTGCTATATGTTATAATAGAATGAAAAACAATTTATCTATATAATTATGAATATTAATATATTTTATAATATTAAAATACAACATACAATTAATCTCTCTTTATCTCAATTAGCTTATTCCATCTCAGGGTTTATAGTGGGTTAGCAGAGGGTGATCTGGTGATTCCAAGCATTTAAACAAACTATTCGTTTACAAACATTTATTTAACATAAAACAAGGGCAAATAATAACAAATAAGGGGAATTAAATCAAAATTACGTATTTTTTATGGGAAATAAGCCACAATTTTACTAAAAAATGAATTTATTAACGTTTCGAAGCCATAAATTTATATTTTTTATTTTTATAAGCCATAAATTTATATATAGCCATATTTTTCCCATAAAAAATACGTAATTATAAAAATGCCACAAGGAAATAGCTTCAGAACAACATTAAATCAAAATATAATAAAAATGTATTGACTATTGAACGATTAAATATAAACTCTTGTTAAGACTTAAAGGCCCTAATTTATCACATACATACACCGTTAATACCTAGAAATATATAAAATATAAATACAATCAACTATAATTGGTTAATAACATACACCCTGAATAGTAAAATGTACCTACGTTGTGCAAGAATCAGATATGTACCGTAAATATACGATATTAATATTATTATCAAATATAACGTTAATAATTTAAACCATGAAGTGTCAAATACAGTAGAACCCCGCTAATCCGAACGTTCGGCAAATCCGAACCAACTGAAAGTGAAAAAAAATTAAAAATTCAAGACAAATACTTAATAACATATATTGAATGGGTTGCATATGTCAGTCCATATTAAATGTAGTAATGAAACAAAGACTTACTCACAATCATTTAATTATACTTTGACGACCGGTTTCGATCTCTACATTATTCAGATCATCTTCAGGTCGGCGTTACAAGTAGTTAAATGCTACAATTAAAGAAAACCAGAGTTAGAACATTGTCTGGTTGCACAAATGTTAATAGAAAGCTAAACCCGAAAACATTTTTTGAAATAAAGGTTTGCAACTGTTTTCATTTCAGAAATTCGATACATACAAATGCACACTTATGAATAACAGATACTCATAAGCATGCATAAGCAAATAGATGCTTGCAGTTTATGAATATTTGTTGAAAAAATTTTTTTAAATAAAAACTAATGAAAATATTAATCAAAATTAGATATGCTTCCAAAATTCAAAAAAATCAAAAAATAATAATAATAGATAGTAATATTGCTCTGATCTACTTAAGTAGATCAGAGCAATATTACTATCTATCTATCTATCTATCTATTATTATTATTTTTTGAATTTTGGAAGCATATCTAATTTTGATTAATATTTTCATTAGTTTTTATTTAAAAAAATTTTTTCAACAAATATTCATAAACTGCAAGCATCTATTTGCTTATGCATGCTTATGAGTATCTGTTATTCATAAGTGTGCATTTGTATGTATCGAATTTCTGAAATGTCAACAGTTGCAAACCTTTATTTCAAAAAATGTTTTCGGGTTTAGCTTTCTATTAACATTTGTGCAACCAGACAATGTTCTAACTCTGGTTTTCTTTAATTGTAGCATTTAACTACTTGTAACGCCGACCTGAAGATGATCTGAATAATGTAGAGATCGAAACCGGTCGTCGAAGTATTATTAAATGATTGTGAGTAAGTATTTGTTTCATTACTACACTTAATAACATGATTATTATACAGAGTAAAACCAGAAAATTTAACAATCTAGGATTAATAGGTCTTTGACTCACCCACTTTTTTCTGATGCATGGAGGTGTAGCGAATTGACGCAGCGATGGTAAACCATTTACGCATAAACTTTACATCGACCAGTAACGCAGCAGAGTTCTGCTCCACGTAACGTAGAGCCACAACCAGACTTTAGTGGCATCCGTGTGTGCCACTCGATATGACAGGGAAACTTCTTCCTAGCTTTCTTCATCTTCATTAGGGTTGCCTTGAGGTTAAACCAAGTCTACAATGTCTTCATCCGTAAATTCTTGGTGCCCATTGTCGCCAGCTTCAATCCATTCTGTAATTGCACTTTCTTCTTCGTTTTCTCATCCTGTTGTATGACTTCTAGGTCATCTTGTAATGGAGCGTGGAAAAATGGAGCTTCTTCGAATTGTAAATCTAGCCAGCGAGTTCGACTAAACACAAACAATGACACAGGTGCAGCGACTCAAAGTCAATTATTCAAAGCGACGAAAGCTTTGAATTATTAGTTAAGCGTCGTTTAAACACAACGACAAGTCACAGCAACTAGTTGTGATGACAAGTTGAAACGCTGTTTAGACGCTGCGATTCAATGCGATACCACCTTCAACCCAACTCCAACTTTGATAAGTTGTGCGATGCACCGTTTACACACAATGATAAGTTGCAACAACTCGATTGACCTTGATAAGTTGTTTGATTTATCGCTGTGTTTAAACGATCCTTTAAACTAACTTTCGGATAATCCGAACAGACTGCCCCCCCCCCCAATTAGTTCGGATTTGCGGGATTCTACTGTACCTACTTCTTGTAAGTCTACCTGTGGAATTAACTAAGTACAATAAATATACTCTGTATTCACTCTGTTAATAATTAATACCTTCGTATAGCTATATTCAGGAGTACAATGAAGGTACAGGAAGGACGTCTAGTTCATTCCGTTGATAGTTCCTAACTTAGATATATACAAAGCAGTAGATATATAGATACAGTATAGGTTATATCGCTGGTACCTATGATTAATGTGATTCCTAATACATTTCCACTGAAAATAATAACTATTTGATAAGTGTTGGCGATACAATTCTTTTTTATATGCGTGTCCGCGAAGATTATAACTCCCAAAATATTTATAACGAAAAGATTTAGTTCGTAATAGATGCCGACGAAAACAGTTATTTCTCTTTCTGTTTCTGCCGACGAAACCAATTATTTCTGAGAACTTTTTAGTAATTATAATTTTCGTGGGCCCACAAACAGAAATGGTGTTTTTTGCTGATACTCCCCAAAAAATAAATTTTTTCGCTAACACTTTATTAGGGATTATAATTTTCACCATCATATAATCGAAAATAATATTTTTCGCGGCGTTCATTGAAAGTTCTACTCTTAACGGCATTTTTCGGAGCTATACTTTACGTAGGCGGCGGCGATAATATGGTAGTGTAGAGTATATTACAAATATAGAGATTATAGTAATTGGTATCTACTGACTTCCTCTTCTTGCTTACGGGTCTCGTAGGTCTGTATGTGGTGACTCTGGTTACTACTAGGTGGTTACTAGCTACTAGGTGCTAGGACAGCTGTGTCCTCAGAAGTTGGCCTACCAAGGATAGAAAATAAAACTGTCAGTAGGGACTATACGAGGCAGTAGAAATACAAGAGACTATAAGCCTAATAATAGTTTTAAAGATAGTCACCTATGTTGTTATGCGGCCACAAGGAGAAGACACTTTCCTCAACTGCAAGTGATGGAACAAAGCCTAGGAAAGACAGAGGACATTAGCCCAAGCAACAATAGTAGCCAAAACTATTGATTATGTCATAATCTTGTAAAATACTCACGTGTCCCAAGTTGAGGTTATGTCACAGTAACTAAATAAAAATTATCATCCGCTCACAAAATATACAGGGTGTCCAGAAACTGTACCGACAAACGAAGACAGGAGATTCCTCAGATAATTTTAAGACAATTTAACCCAATTCACCTAGTCCGAAAATGCTTCCTAAGGGAGCTAGACCTCTTTGAAGATGACGTCATGTAATTAGTTTTTCTTAAATACCTCCAGAACGCTTCTATTTAGAAAAACGAAAATTGGTATGCATATTTACTTTCCAGAAATGAATCGATTCCATCCATTGCGAATTTCTAGTACCCGTCATAGGCGTCCGTTTTGGGTAGGGCAACGGTTATTTTATCGCCTAACTTTTTTGTCTTTAGTTTTTAAGCATTTTTGACTCCGAATTATTAAATTGTGAGGTATTCTATTACTAAAAGGTACTGTTACTTTAAGTCGATAGGATACACCGTTTTCTAGAAAAATCGATTTGAAAATTTTTCGTTCTTTGAATTTCAAAAAAAAAAGATTAAAAAAAAGCTATTTAGAAAGATGACAACTGGTACATTTATTTATATTCCAGAGATTAATCGATTTCATTAATGGCGAATTTCTAGTACCGGTCATAGGTGTCCGTTTTGGGTAGGTCAACAGTTATAGCATAACTTTATTGTCGTTAATTTTTAAGTATTTTTGACACTAGATTATTCAGATTATAGATAATCATGAGATATTCGAGTACTAAAAGTTACTCTTGCGTTGGTAAAATACATCGTTTTTTTTTTAATTTTTTCAATTTTTTTTTTCAAATTTCCAAAACTAAAAACTTTCAAATTGATTTTCCTAGAAAACGGTGTGTCCTTAACGGTGTGTGACTTAAAGTAAGAGTACCTTTTAGTACTAGAATACCTCACAATTTAATAATTCAGTGCTTAAATGCTTAAAAGTTGAAGACAAAAAAGTTATGCGATAAAATAACCGTTGCCCTACCCAAAACGGACGCCTATGACGGGTACTAGAAATTCGCAATGGATGGAATCGATTAATTTCTGGAAAGTAAATATGTATACAAATTTTCGTTTTTCTAAATAGAAGCGTTCTGGAGGTATTTCAGAAAAACTAATCCATGGCGCCATCTTCAAAGAGCTCTAGCTACCTTAAGAAGCATTTTCGGACTAGGTGAATTGGGTTAAATTGTCAATTATCTGAGGAATCTCCTGTCTTCATTTGTCGGTAGAGTTTCTGGACACTCTGTATAGTCTATAAATCCGTCTTAGCCAATGTCTTTTGACGATGGTTTTTCGTAAAACCAGACTATTTTATGGCGGATGAATTCGGATTTGCAAAATTACGATCACTTTTCAATGGCCGAGCACTGTCAAGCCAAGAACCAATTAATAGACAGCCAGGATGTCATCCGTGTTTCCTTAATGTCATTAGATCTGAGTTCCCAACTCAGAACGAATAATGGCACGGAACGACGGGACCACTGGTTGATTCAGTCACGTGAAAAGAACCTATGCAATGGAAGAAGAAAACAAAATAGCACAACCATTTCTACCATCTCAAAACATCCCTAAAATAAGTTTTTACGAACAGCGTTGCACGGGACTACAACCGATGTTGCCAAACGTATTGATATGACATGCCACTCGAAACGAGTTAAAACACTTCGTGACCCGAACAACAAAAAGAAGAATTAATGGCTTCACTTTATTTAAGACAAGTAACCTATATTTAACATAGATCTTATAGTTCTAAAGTTAAAAGTTATAAGTTTTAAAGTATGAGATAAGAATCGAAAACTATTAATATTTGACAAAATCAGTTGGTTATAAGTTACTAATCCTTACAAAGCGAGTGGTTGCATAAAAAACCGTAACTTCGTCTTACAATATTTTAACGTTCTCTATTTTTATTCTCTATTTTTATTCTAATAAAAATTAATTTATTATTTGAGTCTTTTATCCGTTACACAGTTGCGAATTACATTTCTACGTTAATTTTTTCTGCGTCATTACATTTAGTGGACTGCATTTGTAGGGAAGTGCAATTAGAACGAAAACATGCATTGTTTCGGAAAAATTCAAACAAGCTTATATTTTTCTAAAACTTTTTTTGTTAGTTTATATACATGTTAAAGTAAAAAGTTCTACTCGCGGATTTGGCCACTAATTGTTTGTTAATTGTTTAAACAATAACAATTGTTTTGTATTAATAATTTTAAAAATATCGTTAATTGATCATTTTATTTTGATCAAATATGTTTCTATTTTGTTTTTAATTATACTGAATCCGAATAAGGCATTTCAATTTGAAAATTCTTATACAGAAGCTCTTATACAGTGTGTCTGCGTAGCTAGGTACCACATGGAAAACTTTTTATCATCAATTTTACGAAAAAAAGTTATTCTTCATAAAATGCTCTGGATAGTCAAAAATCTAAAACTCAACCATCAGATATCAAATTTTATCAATTTTATACGAGTTATGTCAAAAATATGAATTTCGTTAAAGAGTAAAGTACCTTTATATTTCAGAATATCAAAAAATGCTATTATGAAAAATTGTTTGAAATTGAAAACTATGTTTAAATTACATTATTCTAATCGAAATTTTTTTTTTAATTTTTTCGCAAATTACGGATACTCATCATCATTCTATTACAATTATGATAACTATTTTATTATCACTTTTACGAAAAAATGTTATTCTTCATAAAATGCTCTCCCTGGTCTAAAATATAAGATACAACCATCAGATATTAAACTTTTTTAATTTTATACGAGGTATGTAAAAAATATGAATTTTTCTTAAGAGTTAAGTGCCTTTATTATTCACAATATTTTAATTAGAAGGATGTAATTGAACACTAAAACAATTTTTTTTTAATTCCAAACAACTTTTCTTAATAACAATTTTCGATATTGTGAAATTTAACGATACTTTACTGTTGAGTGAAATTCATATTTTTGACATACCTCGTATAAAATTCGTTAAATTTGATATTTGATGATTGCCTCTTGGATTATATACGATGCAAAGTATTTTATAAAGAATAACTTTTTTTCGTAAAACTGGTAATAAAAAAGTTATCAATAGGTTCCAAGTTACGCAGACATACTGTAGGTATAAGAGTTAAAACGAATTTTTTTGCTGGACATTTATTATTGTTGAAGTTTATTATTAAATGTATTTTAGGTAAGTTTTACAGAAAAAAGTTTTGATCACTTTATATAAACATTTTTTTAGCTAGTTATTTTCGGTTTTTGTATTACATTTTTGTTATCGTTCTTAATTTTCTCAAAAAGAAATAGTCTACTTCATTTCTAAAGTAAAATAATTTAGTGTATTTTAAAGATTACATCCTAAGCTTTAAAAAAGCACTTATAAAACTGTAATAGATCTATTCAAACTTGAGTAATACCGTCTTAAAGTGATGGTAATTCTGTAAAACTACGAACATTTCAAAAATTACATTTTTTGAGACGTCATATCATTTGAATTAAATTTTTGAGATTTTTTTTGAATAAAACATCATTTAGTAAGATGCTTGAAAGGTAAGTTTTGCAAAATTGAGGGTTTTATAAGAAAAATTATATTAGTTACACAGTTTTAAATCATTTTTAAACAAAATTCATGTAAGGCTCATTTTCCGCCCCCACCGTACTTATGCCCATACATTTTATTTCTTTTTATTATAACCATAAGATAGCTTAATTATTCTTCTATCATGTTCAATTTGTAAAATTTCATTTGATCCATTAGTTAAAGAATTACTTTAAAATAACTCAACCGTGCACTTCGCCGTGCGCTAGTTTACAGTGCGCCAATGTTTCTGAGAAGGGTGACTTTAGCGTTATAATTTTTCAATGGTCAAGTCAGTTTTGTTCTAAAATTTATATTTTCGGAGTTATTTAAAAAAAACATCTAATTTCGCAGTTCATTTGTTTAATAAAAAATGAAGCACCCACTTCTCGAGTAGAACATTTTGATATGTTTTTTATTAAATATTTCTTAATGAAATTACAAAAAGTTCTATCTTGTTTGATTTTTTCCGAAGTGAAAATCTATATGCACTCCCCTATTGTCAATTCGCTCGAATATTTCATGTTAATAGTCGATATCAGAATTGTTCTCATTTTATATGACAAATTAAAAACAAAAACACAGGGACACGAACGGAGACCTTTATCTCTCTAACAGATATAATTTTATAACATCAATAACACTGCGCTTGTATGAGTACTCCATTTAAATGAGTTACCAATCCTTCAAAAATGAAGATCGAAAGTTATTACCTTAATACATCACTAGGGTTGATTAATATTGATAATTTAGCAATTCACTCCGCTCGTTCGAATGGGAAATAATCAGCCATATAGGCACGGTGATGTGAATGGCCCGAGTGATATGTTGCAGTTGCAATATGCAGTTTTAGAGCAAGCGCTCGAATTTATGAAAATTTGTAATAATCCTTTGTTGCTGTACGTTGGGTATAATGTCATTAAATAACTTTGTTGTCCAATATACTATAAAATACAACACAAAGTAAGAACAAAATAAGACTAAAACATTAAAATTTCACGTAAATACAAATCTAAAGGAAAATATCAATACATAATACCATATTATAGGACTATCGGAGAAACTCAAAACAATAGGAAATAAATTCAACATTTCAATAACATTGAAAACAACAGACACATTGAGATCTATTTTATCTAAAACTAAACCTAATGATGAACAAGAAAGAACAAAGAATTGTATTTATAAAATACTTTGTTCTTGTTCTTTTTATTTATCTTAAGAGCTTTTAAACATTTTATTTTCACCTTTTCGTAACTTCTGATTTAGCAGTTATTGCATATATTAAACAGCTTCAATTAATTTACAGTTTAGTCATATTAATTAATTCGTCATTTTATTTGATTAGGAAAACTGAGATTACACACTGCATAATCTAAAAATTCGTATAATTCTCACAGTAAATATTTGTTCTTTTAATGCTGGCTAGTCTGTCTCTGTTAATAATCATCTAAAATTCATTAATTTCTTGGAAGATTCTATCGATTTTATTATTACATTTGCCTCCTGGAATTGCTTTGCCTCTTAATTGAAAAATAAATAAAGAAAAGGGGGAATCCTTCCCAACTTCCGACCAGGTTGAAAACATAAAGTGATATTTTATCACGGTCTTTTACTGGCTGTTTCTGTTTGAGAAGAAAGAAGCTTCGATTCGTTAAAGCGGAATTATTTACTTTGTCATTTGTTTAATGAAAATAAAAAGCACCGTATCAGGATTTAAAATATGGTAACGAATATAATGGCAAATACATAAAAAGAACTAAATACAAAGATAAAACGTATCATTTATATTTTACAATTTCCCTTTGTACTCGTACATATTTTAGGATTATGTTTAGTTATATAATAAATTAATTATATTATATAAACATAGTTTTATAAGTTATGTATTACCTAAAATTATACCCATTTTCATAGTTGATTTTTTCATTGACAGATGAACGAATTCTGCTATTTTTTTATTATTCTAGATTCCTTTGGCACTTACACATTTGGGCAAATGTTTACTCAAACTTCTTTTTTGTACTTATACCGGGTGGAAGAAAAGAAATGTTTTTCTTATGTTAAATTTGAGACACCCTGTAGGGAGGACAAGGTACAAGTTGTGTGAGTATACATCGAAATCGTATTTTAGTCTTATGTTTTGTGAACATATTGTTTTTTGAATGTCCTTGATATCTTTAGAAACAAAGAAAATATACGGTTTTATTCTTTAACATATGTTTTAACTGAAACAAAAAGTTTGAGACACCCTTTAGGGAGGAAAAGGTACAAAGTTGGGTATACATCGAAATAATGTTGTAGTTTCATATTTTGTGAACATTTTATTTTTTTAGTTTGACTGATATCTTTAATAACAAAGAAACTAGACGGTTTTACTCTTAATATATGTGTTTTAACTGACAACAGGGGATACGTGAGGAGGCCATGTCTTATCATTTACTACGATGAAATATATTTTGTACCTCTCGCTATTTAAAGAGCCTCCACGTAGCCCCCAATTTGTACTTACTCTCCAGGAAATTCCACCTCAAAATATCACAGAGCCTCCATTAAACAATATCGTCTCTATTATGTTGCGCTGTGCATATATACCACCCACTTGGTCGATCACTGCCGACAGGTGTCGATCAGAATTGTTAATGTTATATGCCTTTCCGTTTATGGTACAAAGTTGGGTATTCATCGAAATAATGTTGTAGTTTCATATTTTGTGAACATTTTATTTTTTTAGTTTGACTGATATCTTTAATAACAAAGAAAATCTGCGCAATGTACCTCTCGCTATTTAAAGAGCCTCCACGTAGCCCCCAATTCGTACTTACTCTCAAGGAAATTCCACCTCAAAACATCACAGAGCCTCCATTAAACAATATCGTCTCTATTATGTTGCGCTGTGCATATATAACAACCTCTTGGTCGATAAATAACTCTTAAGGTGTCAAGCAGAATTGTTAATGTTATATGCCTTTTCGTTTTTAAAGAGTTAACTGTTTTTTTTTATTGTTAATTTATTCTTGTCTCAGTTAAAACACGTCATGTTAAAGAATAAAAGCGTATATTTTCTTTGTTTTTATAGATATCCGGGACATTGCAAAAAACAAAATGTTCACAAAACATAAGACTACAATACCATTTCGATATATACCCATACTTATATCTCGTCCTCCCTACAGGATGTCTCAAATTTAACATAAGAAAAACATTTTTTTCTTGCACGCGGTATAAGTTCAAAAAAGAAGTTTGAGTAAACCTTTGCCCAACTGTGTAAATACAAAAGAAAAATTTAAAATAATAGAAAAAATGAGCGGAATGCGTTAATCTGTTCACGAAAAAATCAACTATGAAAATTACCATACTTTTTAGGTGATGCATTACTTTTGAAATTACTTATCGTCCCTGCTATTTCCAACTATCGAATGTGAAAAGTAGTACTTTTCAGGAGAGCAAAATAACTCTTTTTCAGAAACTCCCAAATCAGCGCATTGACAAATGGGAACATTTTTATATTTTTTGTATGTAGTGTTTAATCCTTGTTAGATTGATAACAAATTTAAACTGCTTACCATTTTTTTCTTTCCAGAAAGTCACATTCGTTACTTTGCTTGTTGTATTAATAAAAGATTTGTTTCGGTCCGATGTTTCAAAGTAGCGAATGCAGGCGCGGATCCAAGGGGGGGTCAATGGGGTCAATTGCCCCCTCCTTGAGACTTCGCCTGGTGTCGCCTTTTTTTAAGAAAGAGATAATTACGATTGAAAATGAATAGTGAGTTTGGTGCCCTGTTGACAACTGAATAACGGAATGAATCATAAAACAGAATTCCTTCTCCAAAGTACGTGTTCTCGGTCTGACTGTAGATATGGTGTCGAGTCTTGGACTGTGAATAAAATCGATCTACTTACCTAAATCGCCTTGAGGCTTTCGAAATGTGGTTCTATAGAAGAATTTTAAAAGTATCTTGGATGAAGAAGATTCGAAACTCCACAATACTAGAACGTCTCAGCAAGACTACTGAGATTATGTAAGGCATCAAGAAGAGAAAAGTGGAGTATTTTGGACATCTAATGAGAAGTTTCAAATATAGGTTGCTACAAAATATTATGCAAGTGAAAATAGAAGGCAAACGCAGTTCAGGACGAAAAAGCACTTCGTGGTTGTTTTAGGGTGGCAGTGAATAAAATTAAGATAGCTATGATAGTAACCAACGTTCTGAAAGGACATGATACATGAAGAAAAATAAAGTAACAGCCCATACAGAAAAATAATCCTGCGTACGCGAGTGTCGAGAAAATTTGTATTTCATTGCCCCCTCCTTGCAAGGTTGCTGGATCCGCCGTTGAGCGAATGTATAATAGCGAATAACTGTATAATCAAATAATGAAAATCCGTGAAAATGAAATCATAAACTGCCTCACAAGAATTTCTTGGAAGCGATACTGAATCAAAATTCGCACAAATTGTAAACACGTGCATTTTGTTCTTCTCAGCAGTTTAGCATTTTCGACAGTTTACAGATTGTAATTGAATACCTGTTGAATAAATTACAACACAAACTAACGAATGTGACACATTCGACATTTAGCATTGTACAAATATGCCTTTAGTTATATTTATACAAAACAAAAGTATCGAATACAACCATTTTCGTCAGTTTGCAGTCAACCAAATGGAAAAATGTTCATATTCGATAGTTTAAACAACATATTTCCCGCGCTCCTAATCAAGCTACAATAACCAGAATTTGCCATAAGATGTATCACGTATAATGCAAGGGCAAGGTATCGAATCTGAAAAACCCGATTTTTCACATTCGATAGTTGGAAATGGTAGGGACGATATGTGTATATATTAGTTATACAGAGTCGGTATTTTCTTATCGATGGTATTCGCATTTAATAAGAGCAACAAAGAGACATGTATTAATTATACATTTAAAACGGGTTAGAAGATGTGGGACGGTCGAACGTGGTGGAACTGGGAAGGGTCACCAAAAAATTTCGGGTCGTAGGTAATGGCTTTGTCAGACAGTGTTGCCAAAGTTGGAAATTATCAAAAGAAAATATTAAAATAGAAAAAATAATATATTTAACTTTTTGTAAACAGATATAATAAACAAATTATTTAAAAGAAAAAAACTTAAGTAAAAAAATATTGTTTTCGCCAATTTTAAAAAATGTGAAAACGTTGAATTATATTTCAACGTTTATTTTTTTATTAGTTTTTTCTTTTAAATAATTTGGTTAGTACCTACACTATTTGTTAACAAAAATTAATATATGTTTTCTACTTTAATTATGCAAGTTTTTCTGTCCCAGAGACTTTGTAAACACAACTTTTCCGTCATAAGATCAGACAGAAGGACAAATGAGGTGTAAGAGTGAAAGCTCTTAACCCAAGGATGTTATTAAAGTGAGAAACTTGATCGCACAAGTACTATTTTAAAGTCGCCGAAATAGTACAAGCGACATATTATTCGACACGCCGTAGCAAGATGCTTCCAGTATTAGTCAAGTCAGTCCGTCCGACAAAAAAATAGAATGACAAATGATGTGTCGAATGAGAGCTTATAACCCAGAGATGGCATTAGAAGTAAGAAATTTGACCTCGGACTTCCGTTTATAGAGTTACAACCGGGAGTACGGTTTTAATGACGCCGAATTTATACAAGCAATGTATTATTTAACACGCTTTAGCAAGACGAAAACAAATGTATTGTACTATTTCGGTGATTTTAAAACAGTACTTCCGGTTGCAACTGATACCATTTTTGGGTTATAAGACCTAATTTGATACCTTGTCTTCGTATTGCTAAAGCGCATCAAATAATATGTCGCTTGTACTATTTCGGCGGCTTTAAAACACTACTTCCAGTTTCAACTCTGCAACCGGAAGTGTGAAGTCCAATTTCTCAGCTTTAATACCATCCTTAATTCGACACCTCATACTTACTACGTACTACGTGGCGTTACAACCCTTCGTGGGTTTTAGCCCACTCGACAGCATGCCTTCACTCTTCTCTGTCTTAGACAATATCTGTCCAGTTCTCCACGCCCGTAGCTTTCAGGTCTCCTGCTATATTATCTTGCTACCGGAGTTAAGTGTTTTAATAACGTAGGAGTTATATTCGATAGACAGACGGACGGACAGACTTGCACAAAGCCGGAAAAATATAATGGTTTTCGTCTTGCTAAAGCGCGTCCAATAATAAGTCGTTTATAATATTTATTGGGCGACTTTAAAATAGTACTTCAAGTTTCAACTCTAAAACTGTAAGTGCAAGGTCAAATTTCTTACCTTAATAAGATCGTTGGGTAATGAACTTTCATTCGACAGCTCATTTGTCCTGTCTTATCTAATGACGGAAAAGTTGTGTTTACAAAGTCTCTGAGAGAGACAGACATGCGTAATTATCCATCAAAGTAGAAAAAAAAATAATACAGTGATGAGCGCGCTAATAACCGGCAAAATAACGCAGAAGATGGAAAACTTAATACATAGTTTCCCTCATAGACGTCTGTGACAGAAAACATTTAGAATTTTATAAAATTCTCCTGTCACGGTTAGATTTGTTATACTCCTCAGATATGTCTAAAGGTGCGAAACTATGTAATGTTATGTAAATTTATAGGTTCCTATCGATAATTTTACATCTCTATTAGTTTCATCTCTTTTTATATCACAACGTATTATGCTTTCCATCTTTTGCGATATTTTGCCGGATCTTAATAGCGCACTCATTACTGTACCTATATTATTTCTTGTGAACAAATAAGTACATCTACTAAACAAATTATTTAAAAGAAAAATATAAGTAAAAAAATAAACGTTTAATTATAATTCAACGTTTTCACATTTTTTTAAAATGGGTGAAAACAATATTTTGTTATTTTTAAATAATTTGTTTATTATATCTGTTTACAAAAAGTTAACTATATTATTTTTTCTACTTTAATATTTTCTTTTGATAATTTCCAAATTCGGCAACGCTGTCTGACAAAGCCATACCTACAACGCGAAATTTTTTGGTGACTCTTCCTACTTCGGCCGCCCAATATTTTCTAATCCGTTTTAAATGTATAATAAATACATGTCTCTTTGTTGCTCTTATTAAAGGCCCATACCAGTGATAAGAAAATACCGACTCTGTATATTATACTTATAGTCCGTCCACTATAACTTTTCCCATGCGGTACGATTCATTTTCAATCAAATTAAGTAAAAACAGAAAGTGAAACGTACGCCGATGTGTGTAGTATATAGTATACAGTATACAAAATGTATATACACATCGACGTTCGTTTCAATTTATGTTTTGACTTAATTTGATTGAAAATGAATCGTACCGCATGGGAAAAGTTATAGCGGACGGACATATGTAACCTATTTTATTTTGACGTAGCTAAAAAGGTCACCAACTGATATAATGCGAATGTCAGCTAGGTGGTTGGTGGAGAGCCATCCGTGGGTTCGAAACTAGCTTAAAATTGAAAAATGGCGTCACTTAACTTTACGTAAATAATAGGAGAAAGTTAAGACACCTTAGATTTTTAACAACAAACTACGTTCGGAAACCCAAAAATGTTAAATATGCCAACACTTGTTCTTCTTCTTTAAGTGTCATATCCGCGACGGAGGTCGGCAATCATCATAGCTATTAGGATTTTAGAGACGGCTGCTCTGAAAAGTTCATTTGATGTACATCCGTACCATTCTCTCAGGTTGCGCAGCCACGATATTCTGCGTCTTCCTATACCAATTCACTATAAATAATTAACAAATTTGTTCTGTGGAAATAATCCACACACTTGCATAAGGTTTACACAGCCTGATCTTTTTTCTCATCGAAGTAGAACTACTAAGTTGTTTAAATTTATTATTTAATGAGTGGACTTTTTGTTAGTAGAAGAAATAAATAAATTTGTTCAAAATACAAACAATTTATTTCAAATGATTGAAATGCAATTAAAAATAAAACAGTTCAACAGACTTTTACAATTCTCTAGTATACAATTACATGCAAAATTAAATAGTAATACCTTCTTTGATTCCTAAATATGTGGTTACCCTTAATTAAAAATCAAATAAAACAAAAACTTGAAGTTAGGAAACTCTAAACCTAATAATTTAATTTTACTCTCGCACTATTATTGAGTAAAAATTTACGATATTTGGGCAATAACTCAAAAATAAAAAAAAATGGGACAATCAAATAACACACAATTAAATTTCGGCAGTGTGTTTGTCAAATTAAATTTCGAAACTGTGGTATCAAAATGCTATAACTATTGTAAAGTTCGTGTAACCTTTATTCTGATACTTAATATTAATTCAACAGGTGGCAAAGATTTGAGCAACTCGAAAAGTATTGACTTGGTGAAAAAACTTTATAGAATAAAAGTTGCTAAGAATTACTCAGTTTATCCTTTTCCGGACTTATTTTGGACGTATATTTTTTTCACCCCTTGAGAAGGGGTGAAACTCACTCCCAGGGCTGCAGCACACATCAGCACAATATCACTTTTTTTTATTTGACATGTTACCTATGTTTATGCCAAATTTCATGTCAATCCAAGCGATTCTGTAAAATTTAGAGGTTTTGCAAGATTTTACCGTTAACGAACGTACTAATATGGAAAGTTATAACTACATCGTTTTAAAGCTGTTGTGTCATTCAATATTGTCGCCTTAGTACTATAATTTGATAACTCCAAAATTGACGTTTTTAAGATAACTAATTCACAAGATGTATTTTTCCGCAAATCGCCAGGAAATTTTGACATTCCTGTCAAAATTTCTTGAAGAAAAAGTCAGGACTTCCTTACTGTAAGGAAATGTCATTTCCTTACTGTAAGGAAATAATATTTCCGTACAGTTGTTAGTGTTCTACATAAATGATAGAAAACATAAATTTAATAATCATCAAAACGTCTGTATGCATTTTCGTACTTTTCTCTTGATTTCTTTGGCAATAATTCTAATGAAGCAGTATTCACTGCCTCAACCAGCTCTGGAGGAGTCCCAGGAATGTAAATTTCATCATCACTTATCATTTTACTTTCGAGAACACCAGCAATTAAATTTATAAGCGTCAAGTTTGACAATTCAACCTCAATACGTTTCCATAGTAACCCAAGTAATTTTATTAGGAATTTCAAAGCACCATTTATTTGGGAATAAAATTATCGCGTTTTTTTTAAATCAATCAATATCTGTCGAATTTTAAACGATTTGCGGAAAAGTAGTATGTTTACCTCGTAGGAAAAGCCACATTCCTGGACTCTGTGTTGCTAAGTCTCGGCTTGCGCCTCGACTTAGCAATCTTCACAGTCGTCCAGGAAAGTTAAGCTTTTCCTACCCGGTAAACAATGTACTATTATTTGCCTCCATATTGTGTAAAAACTTGGTAACTCGCTCCAAACGGGTTGATACAGTCATTCGGGGTAACTTTGATCCACTTTTTAAATATTTTTTACACTGACCTTCTTAATTGTTCTTTTATATTATATTATGATTGTGTATAGTTTGATAATGTCTTACAAGCTTAAAAATATGCCACAGTAGCAAGTATAATTCAAGAAAAAAAATTTTTGACATGGTTCAAAATTAGACCCGCTATTGGTGTAACTTTGAACCATACCTACAATTATACAAAAAATCTTATATATTTGATGTTTTAAGCTATCAGGACAACTTTGCAAGAATTAATTAGGTTAGTTCGGATATACAAAAATTACATAGTTGTTACACGGCACTAAAATATTTAGAGCAGGCCTGGTTGCCATTATGTTCTACAGGGTGTAACGAAAATACAGGTCATAAATTTAATCACATATTCTGGGACCAAAAATAGTTTGATTGAACCTAACTTACCTTAGTACAAATGTGTATATAAAAAAAGTTACAACCCTTTGAAGTTACAAAATGAAAATCGATTTTTTCCAATATATCGAAAACTATTAAAGATTTTTTATTGAAAATGGACATATGGCATTCTTATGACAGTAGCATCTTAAGAAAAAATTATAGTGAAATTTGGACACCCTATAAAAATTTTATGAGGATTTAGTTCCTTTAAGCCCCCCCAAACTTTTGTGTACGTTCCAATTAAATTATTATTGTAGTACCATTACTTAAACAAAATATTTTTAAAA
The DNA here is from genome assembly GCF_917563875.1 of Diabrotica virgifera virgifera. Classification (NCBI taxonomy): domain Eukaryota; kingdom Metazoa; phylum Arthropoda; class Insecta; order Coleoptera; family Chrysomelidae; genus Diabrotica; species Diabrotica virgifera. The sequence goes on from NC_065444.1 coordinate 133,201,500, forward strand.
CTTTTTTAGTTCTTAGTACTTTTTCGAAAAGTCAGTTTTTATCGAGATATTTTGAATATTTGTCAAATCCACCACATATTTGTATATGTTTAAGTACGATTATGGAGACTTGGTAATAATATAAAAATTTATGTATGATTTACATTTTTAGGTATATTTTGAATCGTATTAAAAAAGAAGTCATATCTCGATAAAAGTTGCCTTCTCGAAAAAATACAAAGAGGCAAAAAAGTTTTAATAACATTTTGTTTAACTAATGGTATCGCAGTAATAGTTTAATTGGAGCGTACACAAACATTTGGGGGGTTTAAAGGAACAAAACCCCCATAAAATTTTTATGTAAACATATTAAAAAAGAAGCCGCAACTCGATGAAAAACTGCTTTATCGAAAAAATACTAAGAACCAAAAAAGTTTTAAAAATATTGAATTTAACTAATGGTACCATAATAATAATTTAATTGGAACGTACAGAAAAGTTTGGGGGGTTTAAGGGAACAAAACCCCCATAAAATTTTTATGGGGAGCACAAATTTCACTATAATTTTTCTTTAAGATGCTTCTGCCATAAGAATGCCACATATCCATTTTCAATAAAAAATCTCTAATAGTTTTTGATATATTCGAAAAAATCGATTTTCATTTTGTAACTTCAAAGGGCTATAACTTTTTTTGTGTGCATATTTGTATTAAAATAAGTTAGGTTCATTCGAACTATTTTTGGTCCCAGAATATGTGATTCAATTTATGACCTGTATTTTTGTTACACCCTGTATATAATTGTACATGGGTTGGTTCAACAATACTCAAAAACTAATTTGAAAATATTTATTAGGAAACTAAAGTTCTACAAAACAATACTACATAAAGATTATTCGTTAATTTACCAACAGAAATAAAGTTTTCAGTCGATAGGCGAATCAAAGTTTCTTTAAACAGGTGGCACAAATAAACATATTGGTATTTGATTTGTGAAGATTGTTATTTTCAATGCACCTCAAATGGAATATTCTTATGCACTTATTGCATTTTATACCTAATGAATGCATGGAAACATTGAAAGTGCAAAAATAACACAATCCAGAAGATATTTCTAGATTTTTAAAATTATTAGCTTCTGCCAGATCTCTCTTGCTTTGTATTTCACCCAAGGGGAATGATTGAGGGGAATGCGAAGTCCTTTTCTGCTGATTTTCAGTTTGTTCTCTTCTGTCTTGCATTCCTTGCTTACTTCACGGCATTTTTTAACTTGATTTTCCTTCATTTCACTTACTATGTTTTCTTCTTCGTTACTGACGATTTGATCCTGGTCTGTCTTTTCTGTCACTACAATATCTACTGGCATATCGTCAATGTCGAAATTGTAGCCAATTGAGTCCTCGACTATAATATCAGTCATATTGGTTTCTTCCAAAATTTGCTGACCATGCAGATCTCCATAATCCAGCATCTGTTCTTGGTTTATCTCATCAACGTCTTCATTTTCTTGCACATTGTTCTCTGCAGGTATGTATTCTGCTTCTTCAGCAGTTCTGTTGGTCGTAATAGATCTACGACACCCTCGTATTTTTGGTCCACCTCGTGTTTTTGGTCCACCTCGTGGTTTTGGTCCACATCGTGTTTTTAGTCCACCTCGTGGTTTTATTACACCTCGTAGGTTAGGTTTTGTTGTAGATTTTCTAGTTGCTAGTAGTGAACCCCTGTTTTCATAATAGTGATTTACTTCTTCGACTGAAACACTTTTGCCAGCAGTTATTGGAAGACAGAATTTTTTTGCCCTCATAACGTTTTGCAAATCATTTTCACGAATCTTTTCTACATATAATTTAAATTCTTTTCCAATATCTTCATTTATTTCACCCATTGGTCGAGCATACAACGGAAGTTTTAGTAATGCCTTGTTTCTGTCAGTGGGATAAATTCCTGAAGCCTCAAACCCCTTTTTGAGATTCTGGGCAGCAGTGTCCTTTCCGAGGTCTAGAGTTGCTTTGAAAAGTTGGCAAAATACTGATTTTGGCATAGCTACTGTTTTTCTTCCTCCCTTGGTCGCTCTCCACTGAGTTAAAATTTGGCGCCAATATGTTTTAAGACTGGCAAAATACCCCACATCCAGTGGTTGCAGTAATTGGGTAGAGTTTGGAGGAAAAAATATTAAAAGAACATTATGTTCCCTTGCAAGTGTTAATGTTTTTATTGAAATATGTGCTGACATGTTGTCGGCTATCAAGATCTTTCTACCTTCGTTTGTGTTGGCGTACGGTAGAAAATGTGTCTCAAACCAGTCATCAAATATAGAATTTTCAATCCAGCCTGATTTTGAGATGTTCAACTTCGTACCAGTAGGTGCACCAAAAACCCAATCCGACCACTTCAGATTACCTTTCATTATTACATATGGAGGTAGAAACTCTCCATCTGCATTTGTACAAAACAGAGTGGTAAAACAAGACTTCGTTGAATTTACGATTCTCTCTGGATTCCTGCAGCCTCTTCTGAATAAAAGTTTTCTTTTTGTTGGAAAGTCGTGGAACCCTGTTTCGTCGTAATTGTAAATATTGTTGGGTGTGATATCAGAAACTTCTATCTCGAAGTTATCAAAAAATTTATTTATTACACCTTCATTTATTTGCGCCCTCTTTCTGGAAATATTCGTTTGAAACCGTTGAGCAAGTTGTGTGCGGTTTCTCTCCAAAAATAATTGACTCCAATCCCAGCCTGGAAAGTTTTCCTTAAACTGTGATACTTTTCTCCCTTGAGAATTTAAGTAACTTTGTGCAATGCATCTCAGATCAAACAAAGATATTGGAATTCCATTATCACTTAAAGAAATAACATGCTTGCCTATCAACTTTTCTTCTTCTTGAGAAAATACTGTAGGCCTTCCGACATTTTTTGAGTGGTTTAGTTTTAATTTATTTCGAATCGTATTATGCGGGATATCGTATTGTTTTGAGGCCTGTCTTTCACTCAGCATTCCACTTTTAACCTGTTCTAGTACTGCTTGTAGGTGTTCCTCTGTATATCGGCTTTTAGTTCCATACCGACGGACGCCAGCATGTAGACTGTGTATCTGTTTTCTCGGCATTTCGGGAAGCCCTGAAATACAAAAATACAAAATTAAATTCAATAAATAAAATTTCCCGCAATTTTAAATCGTCAGGGTAACTTTGAACCAGTTTCAGTGTGGTGCAAAGTTAGCCAGTTTTTGCTGCAAAACGGAGATATGTTAATGAATCTTGAAGCTTTGATGTAACGAAAGTGATTCTAAATCATTAATAAAATAATTAAAATCCCCTGCATACTTACTTTTTCGACAGAATCGCTATAAATTATCACTTTAAATTACTGTTTACAACCCAGCACTTTACAGAACGTATACAAATTCAAGGTTGACACAATGTAGCATATCAGACGCCTTCAAACTTAACGGAAATGTCAATAAAAGAGACCTCTATTGCAATTTATCCAAATTAAATAGTTTTAACAGCAAGAATACTACTTATAACGTACACTTATATCAAAAAAAAATAAATGGTTCAAAGTTAGACTCTGTGGATCAAAGTTACCCCGAATGACTGTATTTATTTATGATTGACGAAAGTTGATAAAACTCAAATGACCCTAATATTCAGTGCTAAAACTTGACAAGATAAGTTATCAAGCTATTGTTTAATCGAAATAATCGTGAATACGACATACACTGAATGCTATAACTAGCTAACTCTAGTTATCTAGTTGTAGCACGTGTTTCTCTGAAACCATTGAGCTTACCACGTAATTGCTATCTGTTTATTCGGTTCATGTTAAAGCAAAAATTTGAGAATTGTTAGCAGATCTGGCAACCCCCATGGCCAGAGGGCCAATTTTCACCAAAATAATGCTTAAAATATTAGTTTTGTTAAAAAGTTCACTTAAATACAACTTGGCACGACATGGGACATTACCAAATGTTAACATTATGGTAGTGCTAAAAGTTGATAACTCTAATTTTTCATGTTATTTTCCATATTGGAAAACAAGTGAATTCCGTATTTACCAACATCATGGTAGCAGCACAAATATCTTTCAAATCTTTAAACCCGTTTATTTCAAAACTACTAATTTCGAGTTATCAAGTTATAGTATTAAGGCGGCGATATGTTCCTAGGTTTTTTGGGAAAGTTTTTATCATTTAATGTACGTAAGTTACTTTAAATAACTCAAAGAACTATAAGTTTTTAGAAAAAGTTACCATTACCAAAATACATAGAAGTTAATAAAATAATGAATAAATTAATTACTTGAAAAACCTTTTAGTATTAATTCAAAGTGAGTTATAGGTAATTAGAGGTATTTTTTTTTCGGCGGACACTCAAATCTCATATTTCATGCTTAAATAACGAAAACCAATGCATTTTATATTATATACTTACTAAGCACTTGCCAAAGTACTATCCAATGAGCTTCAGAAGAAGTGGAGAGCATCAAAATTTATGCTCCAAAAATATTTCCAAAAAAATGTTTTATAATTCCATTAATTTTTATATCACGTTCATCCAAAAACCATTTGAAAAATTATTTAAGGGCTATAAAATTGTATTAAATTTATTCTTTTAAATCCCTCATTTTTTTTAAACAAAATGTTAAAGGGCCCGGGTTACATGGTTCTCGTAGTAATATTTAGGATTTAAGCGTTTCTATCTCGTTATTTTTTATCCGACAAAAATAATAAAAACAGTAAAATCTTTAATAAAAAAATTTGTATCATTTTTTGCGTATAGGTATCGGCTATTTTTGGAGATATTATCAAAAAAAGTGAAATTTACGAATATTTGAAAAATACTGACTTTTTTAAATCAATTTTTTTTCAAAAATATGAATTCTAAATCAGTTCAAAATTTTGAGGTTATTACTTATGCCAAAATAAGTAAACTCTTACAGGGATTATTATAAATTTTAATTTTTTTGAAAATGGCGTACGTTTTATTTTTTACTTTTTCCTAAAAAAAATCGAAAGGGTTCTCTTATTTGCATCATAACTTGCTGAATTTTGATGATATCAACTTCTTCAGGAACTCATCGGATAGGTATTCCTGAGTAGTTTAACAAGTGAAATGAATTTCGACTTGATTCAAGTTCGCTGTTTAACCCAGGTATGATAATACCAAAAGGGACCGTTAGGAAAATATTCCAATTTACAGTTCAGAGAACCTGTATGAAACGAGTCTGTGTACTCTAATGCCATACTCTGTATTAGAGTACACAGAATATTTTCTTAACGTTGCCTTTTGGTATTGTCATACCTGAGTTAAACAGAGAACTTGTCGAGTCAAAATTCATTTCACTTATTCTCCGTTAGAGGGCGTTCTAACCATACTACGATATAAATAGTTTTAATTTATATCGAGAAACTACGGTCGTGTTGGTGTAAATTTGTCTTCCTCAGAGCCTCCTTGACAACAGGTAGACCTAGAAATAGTACTATCGGATGATGGAGGGAGACAGATTTAAATCAAAACGAAACCGTAAATTTTCTCATTTTAGTTTAACAAGTGTTTAGTAAGTACCTATATGTTATAAAATGCATCGTTTTCCCGTTATTTAAGCTTGAATATGTACTTAGATTTAAGTACTCTCAGAAAAAAATATACATTCAATTACCTATACCTAACTTACTTTGAATTAATATTAAGAGGTTTTTCAAGTAATAAATTCATTTGATTTTTTATTGGCTTTAATTTTGGTAAGACTAACTTTTTTGAAAAAACTAGTTTTTGAGCTATTTATAAAAAACCGCTTTAAAACATACATTTTTTTCTCAAAAAATTAAAATCTTTGATCTTTAATAACTCAAAAAGTATACTTTTGATTTATTTTAATAAGTTGATACAATAAATTTTGCTTAAAATGTATCCCTCTATCGATTTATTGGGTTATTTTTAATAAAATAATTTTTACTCCCGAGAAGGTGTAGTAAAACCACCCCCAGGGTAAAAGCGCAACTTGCCACCATGTCATTTTTGTTTCTTGAGGTATCTTCTAACTACTCACCAATTTTAATGAAAATCGATGGAGGTTCAACAAAATCGGAAGTAAAAACCTTCAGTGACTGCACTGTATGTGCAAAACTTAATAAGGGTGCTTGGGCACAAAAAATATGTATGTCATAATAAAAACTATTTAAGTAGGTATCTATTGAATTCATCAGCTAAAGCTTGATTGTTTTGATCGGCAAACAGGGCCATTTTTGTAACACAAAACTGAATGAATCACATATATGTGGTTCATTCCAATTTTAAATTATGACTTTTTTGTATTAACTCAACCAAAAAGAAACACATTCATTCGGTATGAGTTTTGAAAAATGTGCTGTTTTCCTCATGGATATTATGCTTACACAAACGTTTTGCGTTGAATTATGGATAAGATGTTTTTAATGTGTTCGCGCGTTATTCAACTTTCCTAATATTATTTCTCGCATGAAAAACGTATATTTTCAAAGAATTATCTAACAGTTTTTGCGAAAAAATCACTGAAATTATGGTGAATTAATCATACAGAATTTTTATAGGTATACAGCATGTCCACAAACTTTTTTGAACTACGCTAGGGAGAGCTAGGAAGGAATTTGGCAGTTACCGAATTTAAGCATCTTTGATATCTAAAGAACGATAAAGGGCTTCGAAAATTGCGATCAAATAGTGGTTTAAGGGGAAAGGCGCAAAATGTTGCCTGTCAAAATTTTTAATGTGTTTTAAATGTATTCATTTTTTTCGAATCCTGAGACAACTAATAAGTATTTTTGATAAATTTAAACGCAGAATGAAAGATTACGTTATTACCGAAGACCGAAAGTCCCTTAGAATAAATAAAAAGTTTCTTTTGAAGGAAGCATTTGCAATTAAAAATCACGTTAAATTTTCTCTTTTATTTTCACCCCTGTAACTTATTACAATAAACATTATAGAAGTTTTTAGGAACTTTCAGTCCTCAGTAATAATGTAATATTTCATTCTGCGTTTAAATTTTTGAAAAATATTTATTAGTTTTCTTAGGATTCGAAAAAAATGAATACATTTTGTATCTGCTTGTGCGTGTATATAGCATATTAAGTAAATAAATAAATAAAATAAAAAAACTTCATATCGATAATATAGTATGGATAATCTAGAGTATAGAGTATATTATTATAAATTATTATCTTACTATAAATAAATTCAAGGGTTAAAACCACATTGATCACATCTGTTCACAATCTTCAGTTTTTAAAAGATAAAGGTTTAAAAGGCACAAGAAAGATGATACTCGCGTTATCAACCTAACTTTAAAGTAGTGATATCTCATGACAGTTTTTATGCTGCAGTAATGAAAAAACAACAAATTTTTTGTCAAAAAAAACCCTACATTTTTTAACTGAATCATTTTCTTCGTATTTCTTGTCATTTTTGAGTTACATGGAGAAAAATGCGGATTTTTAAGAAAATTTAAAAATGCACTCTAATTTGATCTTATTTTTTTCAAAAACCATGAATTTTAAACCAGCCCAACTTTTGAACGTAGAAGTAACACTAGAATGCAAGGTATTGAAGAAGGAAAACGATGTGTTAGAATTCTGGTGGAGGCGGTTAAATATACTGGTCATTTTTTGGGAAGTATATCGGTCATTAGTATTTTTTGTACCATATCTCGCTTAGTTTAAATGTAATCGACATCCAACAGTACTCATTTTAAAGGTATTATCGACCACTACAAAAAGTATTTACATATACCCTTAAAATCGACCATTTTTCTGTTATTTGAACTTAATGTATCGATTCGAGCATGCACTAAAAAATATCTTTTTCTACGACCTATTAATAATTCATTATTCGCTATTTTTGAATAGATAATAACACGGACTACTTTACCCGTGATTCATTACTCACGGGCTGAAGTTACTCACTGGTTGAAGTTAGATTCAAGTGGTGCATGGCACTTTTAATATACCTATTAGCAAATAAAATTACTTAAACTTGTTTATTTAATAAAATAATCATTGCAATTTATTTGTAATTGAATTGCAATCAACAATTAAATTTGAAAAATGTTTAAAGGATGTTTAACTGTAACAATGGTTTAGTATATATTTTTTACGTTTAAATTTCAACATTTGACATTTTAAGATTGACGTTATTAAAAGGTAAATATAAACAATCGGTCTTAATTCCGTAAAAGGGCTTACGGATATGAAATTTATATCAATGAATTCTCTTTTACTTACTGTTGATTATACAATAGATTTTTATTGAGAGCACACGATATTTTTCATGTGATTGCCTTAAAATATGTCTTATTTTGTGGTTAGCTAATATTTTTATATTTTCTATTTATGTATTAGAGTTGGTCTTTTTCGACTCAACAATGTGATAAAATATTGTGTGCAGCTAAAATATAAATCATAATAGTCCAGCTATAGAAATTGATTCTAGCATCTCGAAGTTTTACGCCAACATCATTGTTTATACCATAGGAATGGTAGAACCCAATCCCAGATAAATCTCTTCATATATATTATATATACATTATACAGGGTGTCCAGAAACTCTACCGACAAACGAAGACAGGAGATTCCTCAGATAATTTTAAGACAATTTAACCCAATTCACCTAGTCCAAAAATGCTTCCTAAGGGAGCTAGAGCTCTTTGAAGATGGCGCCATGTAATTAGTTTTTCTTAAATACCTCCAGAATGCTTCTATTTAGAAAAACTAAAATTTGTATACATATTTACTTTCCTGAAATGAATCGATTCCATCCATTGCGAATTTCTAGTACCGGTCATAGGCGTCCGTTTTGGGTAGGGCAACGGTTATTTTATCGCATAACTTTTTTGTCTTCAACTTTTAAGCATTTTTGATACTGGAATATTAAATTGTGAGGTATTCTAGTACTAAAAGGTACTCTTACTTTAAGTCGGTAGGATACACCTTTTTCTAGAAAAATCGATTTGAAAGTTTTTAGTTTTGGGAATTTGAAAAAAAAAGTTAAAAAAATTAAAAAAAAAACGATGTATTTTACCAACTTAAAGCAAGAGTAACTTTTAGTACTCGAATATCTCATAATTGAATAATCTAGTGTCAAAAATACTTAAAAATTAAAGACAATAAAGTTATGCTATAAAATAACTATTGACCTACCCAAAACGGACGCCTATGACCGGTACTAGAAATTCGCCATTAATGAAATCGATTAATCTCTGGAATATAAATAAATGTACCAGTTTTCATCTTTCTAAATAGTTTTTTTTTAATCTTTTTTTTTAATTCAAGGAACGAAAAATTTTCAAATCGATTTTTCTAGAAAACGGTGTATCCTATCGACTTAAACCAAGAGTACCTTTTAGTACTAAAATAACTCACAATTTAATAATTCAGAGTCAAAAATGCTTAAAAATTAAAGACAAAAAAGTTAGGCGATAAAATAACCGGTGGCCTACCCCAAACGGACGTCTATGACCTGTACTAGAAATTCGCAATAGATGGAATCGATTCATTTCTTCAAAGTGAATATGTATACCAATTTTCGTTTTTCTAAATAAAAGCGTTCTGGAGGTATTTAAGAAAAACTAATTACATGACGCCATCTTCAAAGAGCTCTAGCTCCCTTAGGACGCATTTTCGGACTAGGTGAATTGGGTTAAATTGTCTTAAAATTATCTGAGGAATCTCCTGTTCTCGTTTGTCGGTAGAGTTTCTGGACACCCTGTACATATACACAATAATTTAATCTTAAAAACCAGAAACCAGAAACCCTGATTAATTATGGATTTATAACATAATCTTATTGATGTTTGTTTGCATTTAATAACAAATGGGAAATAATCGTAGAAATCGATCTGAATCGATATCTGTCATATTCTCTTCACTTCTTAACGTTGACGCAAAACCGGTCGTTAGGCATTCAAATGTAATGTGTGGAGTTTTTGAAGATGTCAGTAGAAATTATAGTACAAAATACCTACTATATTTACATTGAAATTTTATGGTACATGAAGTTGTGATTATCGTAAAAATACTATAATTATAGTACGTTTGGCATCACTGGGCGAGGGTAATTCAAACAGTGTTGCCATAGTTATATAAAATATGTTTTCTTATGAAAAATAAAATCTTTCGATTTTAAATAATGTTATTAGTAGTTGATAATTATGTTTTTCTACTAATCCAAATAAAAAAGGTCGTAGAAAAAGTATATTATTCTACTTGCATGTAATGGCTATTACTCACTCTGATGAATTACGACACTCGCCTACGGGTCGTGTCGCAAACTTCATCATCGTGAGTAATAGCCATCATTACATGCTCGTTGAATAATATACTATTTCACATAATGAATATCTCTATTCTTTCATTAGACCAGGCTGTGTCGTCGCCACCGTTAGGTAAATTATACCGGTTCGATTTTTTTGCACAAACTTCCTCAAAAAGGTCCTTATAACAAATCCACAGGGTGCCGGGAGGTGCGGCGGTCGGAAAATTGTTTAAACAATTTTTTTTAAACAAATTCAGAGAATCAATTTTTTTACTTCGCACAATTTTTTTCTTCTTTAGGTCATTCTGAGCAAAAAGGGTCTCTTGTGATTTTTTTCTAAAATTGATTGTTGTCGAGTTATATGCGATTTAAAATTTGAAAAACGCGAAAATAACTATTTTCAAGGCTTAAGGGGATAGGTACAAAGTTTCGTCTCCAATGTTATTTGAATGGGATTCATTTTTTTTTGAGTCCTGAGAAAACTAATAAGTATTTTTGAAAAATTTAAACGCAGAATGAAAGATTACGTTCTTACCAAGGGCCGAAAGTCACTGAAAACTTCTATAATGTTTATGTTAATAAGTTACAGGGGTGAAAAACTAAGAGAAAATGTAGTGTGATTTTTAATTCCAAATATCTCATTCAAAAGAAAATTTATTTATTCAAAGGGACTTTCGGCCCTCGATAATAATTTAGTCTTTCATTCTGCGTTTAAATTTTTTCAAAATATTTATTAGTTTTTTCATGACTCGAAAAAAATGGACACCATGTCCGTGGTGATATTTTCCAAATCGAACATTCGCTATCTTTGTCATACAACGCACTGAGTCGAATAGAATATGGTGACAATGAATATGCTGACAGTGAATATGGTTGTTGATTAAATAATATTGATAGTGTATTTGATAAATAATTGATTTAAGACGTGAACTTAATAAAAAGTTATTTATTGTTTATTATTTATGGAAGATAGAAGCAGAGAATACATCAAGATATATTCTGTGATCCAAGTATTTTGTTGTTAAAGATGTTCAAAATTTTAAGCGTTCCATAGTAACAATATATTATTAAAAAATCACTTCATCACTTTTCCTCTTTTCTCGATTCAGTATTAGTTTTTGTTATACAGTAGGTATATAAATTATTTCAATCACTGAATACATAGTTGGTGAAAAAATTATCATATTAATTAACTGAATTAATAATTAAAGCAATTATACAATAACAGTTATCCAAGAATATTCAAAAGCCAGCTCTTTAAAGTTAATGATGACATTGTCAAGTAATGTTTATACATATCCATACCAGTGAGATTTTTACTACACGTAATTTGTCGTGAAAAAACCGAAAAAGTAGGGATAGCCGTAAAATATTTGCGCCTACACTCTTAATAACTCGGTTAAAATTATGAAAGTCAGAAACTGACTAAATGAAAGTTTAAAGCCCGTGAGCCCATGAGCCTGAAGGAAATTGTGTCATTAATTTATCACTAAGCTGTTATTTTTAATTATCAACGAGCGCTAAAACGCATTGAGGCGGCCGTCAATGTGAGTGTGAGTAAGATGCACCATTGGACTGCAGTAATGGTGCATCTCTTTCGCACTCACCATTGACGGCCGCCTGATACGCGCATAACGCTGATTGTTAATTACATATTAAAAATAACAGCTTAGTAATAAAATAAAGACAAAAATTTCTTCAGGATCTTGTGGGTGGCTTCAAACTTTGATTTAGTCACTTTCTGACTTTCATAATAATGAATTTGAACCGAGTTATTAAGTTAAAAAATTGCCATTTTCGCGTTTTTCAAATTTTAAATCGCGTATAACTCGACAACTATCAATTTTAGAGAAAAATCACAAACCTTTTTTGCTCAGGATCACCCAAAGAATCTAAAAAAAAATTTGTCCGAAGTGAGAATATTGATTTTTTGAATTTGTTTAAAAAAATTGTTTAAACATTTTTCCGACATCGGTACCCTGTGGATTTGTTATAAGGACCTCTTTTTGAGTAAGTTTGTGCAAAAAAAAACTAATCGGAATAATACACATAACGGGGGCGACGATACAGCCTGGTCTGCATAGGCTACAAAAATGTTTGTTGCAGTTTTTTTCTTTAGATGTATAGTTTTTAAGTTATTCGCAAAAAACCGTCCGAAAAGGTGTCATTTTTTAATGAACATGGCAAATTTCCAACCACGTATAATTCAAAAAGTATTGAGTTTTCAAAACAAATTATAGATCAGTTTTTACTTAGAGTTAGCTTCTCTAACCGCTTCTGTGGTTATTTTGACCAAAAAAATTTCTACTTCCGAGGAGGGGTGAGGTCCGCCACCAGGATAAAGGCGTATTTTGGCATAGGGTGTGTTTCTTGAGCTATTCCCTACTTAATAATCCAGTCAACTTAGACATCAAAATGCTTGGCAAATAACAAAAATTGCCGGAGAGCCAAATTTTGGCGGAGAGCTAGGGTATACCACAACAAATAAAGTTTAAAAAGTCCCCATCGATCCCATGTGTGCGTCAAAAGTTATTCGGGGTCAAAGGTCAAAATTTGAGATTTTTTGGATTTTTTTCGAAAACGGTAAGTTTTATAAAAAAAACCTCAAACCAAAGTTGTAGATCTTAACATTCTCTACAAAAATTGTCCTTACAATTTTTTTCCTAAGAGTTACCATTCCTGAGATATCGCGATTTTAAAAGCTACTTTATACATTATATGCACATATAAGCCACGTATATACATACATATGTGGCCCTTAAGACAAGTATAAATGCCTATTTGTGTCTCTTTTATATAGTATATTATACTATTCTGAAAATATTTCTTCAAAAGGTAATCAGTCCCAAACTGAATTTCCTCTATCCACGTGGCCTTGAAAAACATTTGGCTATACCATTGTTTAAAAAAGAACAGATTGTCTATTATAGGCAATGGCTACAGGCTACAGTATTGTCCGTAGGTCTGGTTCATAATATTATATGTTTCTTTTAGTGCTAAAGGTTCAGTTCAAGTAAATATAAGTACTTATTACAAGCGTCTACCATTTAGTACCGTTACCGTTATTTGTACAATTTTATAGTTTTAAAAATGTCTCAGTTTTGCTTTATTTGCAATAGACTTTTACATATTGAATATTGAAGTGAAACAAGCTAAAAATGACGCAGATGTCCTTATAATTGAGACAGCAATTGAAAAATTTAAGGCAACAAACACAACAATTTGTAGTTGGTGAAGATGCTGATTTGTTAGTACTGCTTACTACAAGGACTCCAGTAGATAAAGTTATTTATTTTCTGAAACCTGGAAGGGCTCAACAGCGAACAGAGATATATTCTTCGAATAGTTTATCGCTTATCCCAAATGCCAAAATTACATTTTATTTTTACATGCGATAACCGCCTGCGACACTACGTCCGCAATGTACAGAAAACGTCAGTACTTAAATTATTCGAAAAAAAAGATTTGACTGACTGCTGTAAAGTTTTTACAGAACTTGATTCTACACCGCAAACAATAATTACGGAAGGAATTCGCTTTCTTCTTGCGGTTTATGGAGCTCCAAAAAAAATTATTTGTCTTGATAAATACCGATACTTAACTTTTGTAAAAAATACGCGAAACAAGAAGCAAGTACAACTATCATGTCTTCCTCCAACATCAGCATCTGCTTTTCAACATTTGTATCGAGTATATTATCAAGTTCAAACATGGCTAGGCAATGAACTGAATCCAGAAGACTGGAGTTGGAAATTAAGAGATAATACTCTGGAACCGATTAAAACCTTACTCCCACCTGCTCCAGAAAAACTCCTTAACACTATTTTTTGCAATTGCAAAAAAGGTTGTAGTGCCAAATGTGGATGTAAAAAAGTCGGGTTGCTGTGTTCTCTAGTGTGTATCAACTGCCAAGGTCAGTCTTGCTCAAATGTGCAGTTTAGTACAACAGAGGAAGACTCCTGTGATTTTAATGAAGAGACCAATGACTCAGTCACATTTGAACAATTTTTGAACATCCAGCAAGAGGAAGATGAAGAAGATGAAATCGAAGAAGACTTGACTGTTGAAGTAGACTTTCAAGAATATGAATCTGATTAAAATATCTAAAGAAATCAAAACAATAGTTAACCTAATAATCAATAGCAATATCAATAATCAATATCAATAATAAGGTAATATCTAGAACTTGACCGGTATTGTTTCCTTAAATTATCCTAAAATTGTCAAAACAGTTAGTGGAGTAGGCCTACAGAGGAAACCACGGTAAAAAAAACGCGCCGAGTACACTACCTCACAGGTGGTGTGGAAACGTGTGCATATCATGTATAATGTGACTCTTTGAATCGCGATATCTCAGGAATGGCAACTCTTAGGAAACGTATAGTAAGGACTATTTTTGTAGAGAATTTTAAGATCTACAACTTTGGTTTAAGGTTTTTTTTTGATAAAACTTACCGTTTTCGAAAAAAATCCAAAAAATCTCAAATTTTGACCTTTGACCCCGAATAACTTTTGACGCACACATGGGATCGATGGGGACTTTTTAAACTTTATTTGTTATGGTATACCCTAGCTCTCCACCAAAATTTGGCTCTCCGGCAATTTTTGTTATTTGAAATGTCTATATAGACCGGGTTATTAAGTGAAAATATCAAGTAAATTGATGCAGTAGGATGGAATTCGGAGCCAAATTCCCTCATTGACTGTACTGTTACGGGATTGACGGTTTATCAACAGATTGATTATTTGATAAACTAGTTACGTGTAGAAAAATGATTGTTTGCAATTTATCAGTTTTATAAGTTGTATTTAGATGAAAAATAAAGTTCGATTTGTACATTCACTCATTAGTCAAATGTATAATTTTTTTCAACCTATGTTTAATAAATTTTTTCAACCTATATTTTACATATAATTTCGAAACACTCGCTTCTTCATCCAAGTATTTTTCTTGGAGATAAAGAGATTTTGAGGGAAGGACACGATATAGTCCATTAAACGTCGGATGAAGTGGCCCCTTACTTATCCTTACACCACTTCAAATCATAACAAGACAAGCTTTAACGGTGACTAGTATACAGTTCAAGATACACAGGATAAAGTATTTGACATTTATGACGGACAGAGACAAATGCTCTAAGCCGAACGAGGATATCTAGGTCTGGATCCCGCGTATGAAAAAAAAAGTTGATTAATAGCACGCTGAAAATTTGTTAATAGCTTAAGGGTGTCTAGTCGGACAAACTTTGATATATAGGAACACTGGAACAGGGGAAGTTTTAATTGTGGAACAGGTTAAAAATTTGGAACGGTCAGACCACGAAAACATCACATGTATTTTGTCCGACAGAACTTCCAATTGATTTGTTACCCTTTCATTAAACTCTCATGCAAAAATCAGGCTGCTATTTATCACCAAATGGGAATTATAATGAGTGGAACACGTAGAATATGTCAAATGACAGGAATTATGCTAGGTGATAAAAATAGCAGTTTTAATGAAAGGGTAACAAATGAATTGGAAGTTCTGTCGGACAAAATACATGTGAATTTTTAACCTGTTCCACAATTAAAACTTCCCCTGTTCCAGTGTTCCCATATATCAAAGTTTGTACGACTAGACACCCTTAAGCTATTAGCAAATTTTCAGCTTGCTATTAATCAACTTTTTTTATATACGCGGGATTCAGACCTAACCTTGATATGTTTTCCATTTGATTAAAGTTTTATGAACAGGTGAATATTGGAGTTGTTTACCTTATGGAAAAAAGTTGTTTTCCCAAATGTTGTGTATTTTTCTGTTTTTATGTCAGAATTTGTCCTGTGGAAATACCGATTGTGTCAATAAGATTTTAAAGGTTAATGCGGATACTTTAAAACTTTAAACAGGCAGTGCTATTTTGGTGAAACACGATATTTTACGAGGTTCTTTAAAAAGAACATTATTTCTTTTTTGGTATGGGCATGAATGCATGATCCATTATAGGCCACATGTCAGATATTAGGATACAACATATACATGCACCTATACATATTATATTAGAGATACAGTTAATTGTAAAAATATTCATAAAACTTTTATTGTCATTCCTAATTGTTGCTTCCATTGTTTATGGCTTTTTTGAATATTGGTCAAAAACATTTCCTATATAATATGTACAGGTGGTACGTGAAATAATGGAGAGAATTATATTTTATACAATTCTCTTTCATCTTTTTGCTAAAATTAACATTTAAGGTCGTTTTTTTGTATTAAGGATCGTATGTGTATTTAAGATCGTTTTTGTTTATGGCTTACAGCTGGTGACGTCAGCATCAAGGGTTCGTTAATCGCTTGTGTCTCTTTAGGCTTGTCCTAGGCTTAGGTCCATAAATGATGATTGTAGCACAAAAACTTAAAGACATTAAAATTGTATAAAGCTAAATTGTCTGTTTTTGTTTATGTACATTTATCCATTTATGTCGTAAAATTAATAATAAATAAGATAGTTCAATTATAATACTTAGTCATTATTTTCCCCTTAACCTGGAAAATATCGACAGCGCGAAAAAATTTGCACAGAAGAAATTGTAGGAAATCTCGGTTTTAACAATTAAGTCCTTACATTTTATAGAAGAGTTTAAAATGGTCGAGATATTGAACAAATACAAAAAAAATCGTGATTTTGTTTTAAAATCAAGATGGCAGCTAACGCAACAGCGAAATTCAGTCGCGATTTTAAATTTACACTGCTATCGATCCCCTGCTAAAGGTTAGAATAATAAAATTTCGGTCAACTCGCCATGCAAGGTTAGGTCTTTTGTACCGCTCATCATCATTCTCTTTGCCTTATCCCTATGCGGGGTCGGCTTCCCTAATTGCATTTCTCCACACAATTCTGTCTTGGGTCATATCAATGTTAATCCCCTTTACCAACATGTCCTGCCTTATCGCCTCCCCCCAGGTCTTCTTTGGTCTTCCTCTCCTACTTCTTCCAGGAATCTGCACTTCAGCTATTCTTCGTATTGGGTGATTAACGTCTCGACGTTGAACATGACCAAACCATCTTAACCTATGCTCTCTCATTTTGGCATCAATTGGTGCCACACCTAGACTTCCCCTAATATACTCATTTCTAATTTTATCCTTCTTTGTCACTCCACTCATCCATCTAAGCATTCTCATTTCCGCCACATGCATTCGTTGTTCCTCTTTCTTTTTCACTGCCCAACATTCAGTTCCGTACATCATAGCCGGTCTTATGGCTGTTTTATAGAATTTTCCCTTCAGCTTCATTGGAATTTTTCTGTCACACAACACACCACTCGCTTCTTTCCACTTCATCCATCCAGCCCTAATTGTACTGCATGCATCTCCATATATTTCTCCATTACTCTGTAGTACCGATCCTAGGTACTTAAAACTATTGCTTTTCACAATCATTTCACCATCCAAAGATACCATTTTATTTGTAGTAGCTCCATCTTTAAATGAACATTCCAAATACTCTGTTTTTGTCCTACTAAGTTTTAAACCTTTTTCCTCCAGAGCTTGTCTCCACTGTTCCAGTTTTTGTTCTAGGTCTCTTTCACTATTTCCTACTAACACGACATCATCAGCATACATTAAGCACCATGGAATGTTACCCTGTAGTTTCGTTGTTATCTGGTCCACAACTAATGAGAATAAATACGGACTAAGCACAGAACCTTGGTGCAATCCTACTTTCACATGAAATTTATCAGTCTCTCCCACACCTGTCCTAACACTAGTCGTTACTCCCTCATACATATCCCTCACAATCTTTACATATTCACCAGGGACTCCTTTCTTATTGAGTGCCCACCACAGAATCTCTCGAGGAACTCTATCATATGCTTTCTCAAGATCAATGAATACCATATGAGCGTTTGTTTCTTTACTCCTGTATTTTTCCATCAATTGCCTTATAATGAAAATTGCATCTGTTGTTGATCTACCCTGCATAAAGCCAAATTGATTCTCGGATATTTCGGTCTCTTCACGTATCCGTCTATCAATTACTCTTTCCCATATTTTCATGGTGTGGCTAAGCAGTTTTATAGCCCTGTAGTTTGTACATTGTTGTATATCTCCCTTGTTTTTGTAAACAGGTACCAGTATACTGCTTCTCCATTCGTCTGGCATTTGTCCGACTTCCATAATTCTATTAAATAGACCTGCTAGCCACCTTGTTCCTGTCTCTCCCAATGCTCTCCATACTTCCCCAGGAATATCATCTGGTCCTACCGCTTTTCCTTTCTTTATTTTTTGAAGCGCTTGAGCCACTTCCTCGTTGGTTATTTTGGTGACCATTGCTGCTACTGTCTCCGTTGGCTCTACAGGCTGTCTGTCAAATTCTTCATTTAATAAGCTGTCAAAGTACTTTCTCCATCTCTTTTTGACTTCCCTTTCGTGAACTAGTATTTTATTATTTTCATCTCGGATACATCTAATCTGATTAAAATCTTTTGCTTTCTTTGCTCTCTGTTTGGCTATTTTATATATCTTCGTTTCGCCTTCCCTGGTATCAAGTTGATCGTATAGGTTTGAATACGCTTCTGCTTTGGCTTTTGCTACTGCTACTTTCGCTTCCTTTTTCGCCACCATATAGTTTTGAAGATCTATGTCGGATCTGGTTTCTTGCCACTTTTTATATAATATTCTCTTCTCTTTTCTTTCTCTAGGTCTTTTGTACCGCTGTTTTGGTAAAAATGGTGTATATGTAACAATTAGGGAATGCAATCCCGACTCGAGATCGTAAAGTCGAGATCCCTCGGGATTAGAAATGTCAATCCCGCGGGATCCCGAAATTTACGGGATCTCGTCTAGGTAAAAAAATATCTAATAATCACATGACTGAATACGATGAAAACTGCTTATTTGTGATAGTGAGGTTAATTAAAAATATTATTTGAAAGAAAACAAATGCCTTTATTCTTTAACTTTTACTAACTAAATAATTAAGTAACAGTTTTAGTAACACGAAGAACATAATCAAAACAAAAGTAAATATAGTGCTCAAGGAGATCAAAAAGGAGTTACGGCCCGTAACTTTCGACTCAACACTGGTTGGCAACAGCGTGATTAAGCAATTATATGCAAACTGCAAAAATATCCCCCTTGTTCCTCCACACTCAAATAAATCCATTTCTTTTTTTATTACGGACTCTAATTTGTCTAAGTTTGTGGACCTGGCTACACGTGTAAAAGGACTTTTAGACGCTCGCAGAGTTTCTTCTAATTCCTCTTGAAGTGAAGTAGGATTAGTTTGTGTAGCTACTGCTACTGCACTTAAATTTAAATCCTCTGCAATCATAGAAAGTGGCATCTTCGGCAAAAGTAGCAAAAGTCATCTTCGTTTAATACTGTGGTATTAATCTCTACTTGGTTTGGTTCATCGCGATATAATCGTGTGATTATATTTTTAATTTCTTTCCTTATGAGATATTTACTTGGCAATTGGAAAGTCTCGTTGCCTTTCCATTGTTCTAAATCATCTTGATAATTATTCGGATTTTTCAAATATAACAGCGCTGCAGTTGCTTTTATGCGACGCTCGGAGATACGATTGTTCATCGAAGATACCAACTTTTCTGAGAGAGGAGTTTTTAGGTCTTCTAGCTTTCGAATCATGAAACGCAACGTATGTTCTGCACTAACTAAATCAGTATCTCGGCGGCACAGTACCTCAACGGCCAACTTTACTGGCTGAAATGTATTTTCCAAATCGATAAGGACAGCATGTTCTTCATCCGTGAAAAAATAGTCTGAATTGGAACTGAGTGAGAGGTCAACTAATGTCTTAGCTACACACTGCTTTACTCTTTTGTATGTACTTATCATGACGTGAGACGTATCGCGATAACACTTATCGCGAGACGTACACCGGAAAACAAAACTCCGGGTATATAAAACAATAATCAGGCCCATAGTAAGTTATGGCTGCGAAACATGGGTGGTGACACAAAAATCTGCCAATGCATTAGATGTGTTTGAAAGAAAAGTATTACGTAGGATACTGGGCCCAATAAGTGAAAATAACAACTGGCGAATTAGGTATAATAGAGAAATATACGAGCAATATAGCGAACCAACTCTAGCACAACACACTAAACGGCAGAGATTACGGTGGGCAGGGCACGTGGTCCGCATGCATGAGAGTAGAATCCCCAGAAAATTGCTGAATGCAAGAATGCAGGGAAGAAGACCTGTTGGAAGACCTAAAAAGAGATGGGAAGACGAAGTCGATGAGGATGCCAGGAACTTTCTGGGAACGCGTTCATGGAAAAGAACAGCGGTAAATCGAAATGATTGGAGAAGCTTATTGAAGGAGGCCAAGGCTCGATTTGGGCTGTAGTGCCATTGGATGGATGGATGTACTTATCATGTTGCATAGGCTAGACCAACGTGTCTTGCAGTCAAGGACCAGCTGAATTGTTTTGCCAAACTCTTGCTGAATATAATTCTGAAGCATATCATTCTTGGTAGGAGAATTCCTAAAAAGTTTGACGCATTTTCTTAGTTTCGATATAATCATTTGGTATTCTGTAGCCAGATCAACTTGTCTTATAGGTAAGGAAAAGTATAAACCATTATAATTATCCGGATTGTCGTCCAATAGAATAGAATAGAATAGAATAGAATAGAAATATGCTTTATTGTCATGAAAAATTGTACAATTTTATCGACAAAGCTTATAAAAAGTCAAGACAACAAAACAATAACAATCCAATTTACTAAAATTACATAAATCGTCAATATATTTACAATAATAACAATAATAATGAAGTTAAACAGAAGTAGTCAATTGCAAAATTTAAGTAAATTGCAAATGCATAGTCTACCTAGTAATTAATAAGTTTAAAAGTTAAGCTGCTGCATATGACACCCAAATATAGACAAAAAAAAATGATAATAAAAATACTACTTGTGCAAGGGGTACTGTAATTTCTTAGTTATTGATTAAGAAACTCTTCTACTGAATAATATGGTCTTTCAGATAGGTAGGCTTTTGTCAGTTTACGGAATTTGGGGAAAGATGCTGCAGATTTAAGTTGTAGAGGGAGATGGTTGTAAAGTTTTTTTGCGGAATATAATATAGATTTCTTTACTAACTCAGAGGACGGGGCCGGCATATAGACGTCAAACGTAGAATTTCTCGTGAAGTAGTCATGATTAGGTCTTGGTGGAAAGACATGTAGATGTTTACGAATTAAGCAAACAGTTTCTAAAATATACAAAGATGGAAGGGTTAAAATTCTGTGATCTTTGAAGTAACTTCTGCAATGTGTTGTTCTTCTGAGGCCAAACAGATATCTAATTGCTCTTTTTTGTAATTTGAAAATAACATCGAATTGGGCAGCTGTACCAGAACCCCAAAAAGGAAGACCATAACGAAGATGTGACTCGAACAAAGAAAAATATGTTATTTTGGAAGATGCTAAATTGAGTTCATTCGAAACAGATCTTATAGCATAGCAAGCTGAGGATAGTTTCTTCCTTAACAAATCGATATGGTGGGACCATTTAAGGTTGCTGTCTAAAAAAATACCAAGAAATTTCACAGAATCAACGGTACTGATCTGGCTGTTATTAAGAGGTAAGGGTTGAAGGACTCCTTTATAAGACAATGCTACTGTTTTATCTACGTTAAACGAGAGTAAATTAGAGTCAGACCAGGTTTTTATTGTAAGTAGATCAGAAGTTATAGTAGCATGAAGAGTTGCAATATTTGAGTTGCTCCAAGTGATACTGGTATCATCAGCAAAAAGAAAGATTTTTCCATCGATTTTTAAACTAGTGATGTCATTAATAAAGATAAGGAAAAGTAGAGGACCCAATACTGAACCTTGAGGTACCCCACATACAATGCTTTTGAGACTAGAGTCTGTATCATTTGCTCTAACCAGTTGTTTCCTATCATCCAAGTAAGATTGGAACCAATCTAAAGAAATACCTCGAATTCCGTAGAAATTTAGTTTTCTTATCAAAATGTTATGATTTACACAATCAAAAGCTTTGGCGTAGTCACAAAAAACGGTGGCAGTGTGAAGATTATTGTTCAGTGCTTGATAAACCTCATGTAGTACAGAAAAGATGGCATCAGTGGTGCATTTATTATTTAAAAAGCCGAACTAATTTTGTGATAAAATGTTGTTTTCAACTAGAAAGGACATAAGTTGGGCTTTTATGAGTCTCTCAATAATTTTGGAGAGTACCGGTAGTAGTGCAATAGGTCTATAATTGCAGGTATTAGATATTTCACCATCCTTATGAAGAGGAATAATGATGGCTGTCTTCAGGCACTCTGGAAATTTACCTTTCTCAAAGGAATCATTAATTAGTGAGATAAGGACTTCTAACACATTTTCTGGGAGATTAGAAAATATTTTTATCGATAGACCATCAGTACTACAGGAGGATTTGCTTTTGGATTGTTTGGATCAGTTCAGATTTATCGACTGGTTTTATAAAGAATGAATTCGAGACCTTTCTTGAATTAGGGAGATAAGCAATGGGATCTTGTTGTGGCAAAATAGTTGATGTAATATTTTTACTCACATTAACAAAGTATTCATTTAGATTTTCAGGGTCTGGAAGGGAAATTGTTTTAGCAGTGTGGGTTTTATTTCGAAGATCGTTTATTATGGACCAAGTTTCTTTTGCAACACTTTTTGAGCTTCCCAAACGGTTATGGTAGTAGTCTTTTTTAGCTGATTTTATAAGTTTAAGATAGGTTGCCCTGTACTTGGTGATATATTCAGTGATAGAAACGTTGGTAGTAAATTTCCTGATATAGAGAAGAGAACGCATATTCTTGGAAGATATTCGGATACCTTTAGTAGTCCAGGGTTTGCGATGTTTTGGCTTAATTGCAATTAAAGGAAATGCTTTATTGAAGATACGGACAAGCTTATCCAAAAAAGTACTGAAATTATTATCCACGTCCATAGCAGGAAAGCGCCACTCAGAGGTTAAGCATAAATTTTGGAAATTACGAAAGTTCCGGGTGGAAAAAATCCTGCCTAAACGTCGGGTTTTCGAGGAGGGTTTGCTCAAGATATTAAACTTCGTATAAACTGCTTCATGATCAGATAGTCCAGCATTAATAATTGTAGAGTGGACATAAGGGGTGAAAAATCTGAGACAGTATAATCAATTATGGTAGATGAAGTTTTTGTAATCCTTGTAGGAGAATCAACGTGCATTGTTAGACCATACGATTCAAATATGTTGACCAAGGATATTTGTGTAGCACTAGCAGCAGCATAATCAATGTTAAAGTCCCCGCATAAAATTTTTTTACTTTTATGGGGCAGGTCATCTAACAAATTTAGCAGGTTCTGAAAAAATAGTTCCACGGAAGAGTTAGGTGATCTATAAATGCAAATAATATAAAGATTAAGATTCTTATTGTAAATTAACGAAAACTCAAAGAAGGCTTCACTTAGCAGAAAGTCATATTTTGTTACCGAAGAAAAATCATTGCTCGTAGATAGAATTAGGGTGCCTCCGTAAGCTGAGCTTGGACGATCATACCTAGCAATTGTGGTGTATTTTTCTACAAAAAAAGGCTCGTTGACTTCAAGCCAGTGCTCTGTAACCGCAACTACCGGGGGAAATCCTAATTCCTCTAGGAACAAAAATAATTCATCAGTTTTGTATCTTATAGAACGAATATTAATCAGAACCATGCTAAAGTTGTTATCACTAAAACAATTTGAGGATTTTAGTCCCTCAGAACACGTCGTGATGTTTAAAAATTTCGTTTTGGAGAGGCAGCGGAATAGTAATTTCGGTGACATTCCCTTGATTTCTGCAGGTGAATAATTCTTTCAGAAGTGAGAAAGGATCTGTAAGCATCAAGATCAGCTTCCACCTCATCTGGACCAATCCCATAGGCATTGTTAAATTCCAGCAGAATTCGTCGTAGATCTTCAGTCTTACTGGGAAGTCCCTCGGAAGCCAAAAAGAGTTTAACGCTTGTATTGGTAAATCCATCGTAAAACACTGAAGCTGGTTGGTCGTGTAGATAAGCAAGATGAAGTTTAATGGCTTTTAAGATATCCGGTTCCCTTAATCTGGCTAGAAGATATCGAATATTCGAGTTATTGGTTAATCTAACTCTTGGTGGGGTCAAAGGATCCAGATTTATCGAAGGTTCTAAAGTATCCTTCTTAATGAAATTTACAGGCGAATGGAACGGATTCTTAGATTTACAAACTTCGATGGCCTGCTTGTCTGTACGTATGTTTGTGTTTTCTACTTCATCTTTGTTCTTGCGAGAATTGGTAATTGGATTTTCCAAGGTGACAGGACTTCTGAGATTCTTCGGATTCTTATGTGACTCAGATGAAAGCGTTGGTTCAGAATTGGATGATTCTATAGACCATTTGATGTTAACACCAGGTGGCCAAATTTCCTTATTAAATAATAGGTTAATAGCTGTTCTAGATTTTATACCTATTTTGAACGAAGAGCCAGTTGCTGTGTCGGCATCTTTAAGGAGTGTGTAACATCTAATGTATTCCTTAATGCCTAGCCTCTCTTTGATATAGTGCACAACTTGTATAGGGGTGTACGTTGGGGTCAAGTTACTAATAACTACAAAGTGACATTTATCTTCTGTAATTTTTGGCTTTTGCTCTGGACTTGGTTCGAGATGTCGGGGCTCTTCAGTTTAGGTACTTGCGGTGGCATAAGATGTATTTTTCTTCAATATCTCTTTTTTAGTTTTTATATTAGATAGATTTTTTGTAAGACTGCTCATTTGATTTGACATTTCACCGATATTTGAAGAGAGCCTTTCTAATCCCAACTTAATCTCAGTTGAATTTGTGTCTTGGATTTCAACCTTGATAGTCTCATCTGAAGAAGAGCCTAAAAAAACTGACGAAATATTAAAAATGTCGTGTTCCATCTGCCTTACCGATTTTAAAACCTTCTCAGGATTCAGCAGGTTGTTTAGTTTGTGGATCTCGTCAATTTTTTCGTAAGATAGTCCAGTTTGCCGTCATTTTTAGTTAATAGGTCATAAGTCTCGATGAAAACAGGCAAATTGTCATTTAGTTTTTTAGTAACTTGAATTAAGGCCTCAAAGTTCTCTAAAGGTATTTGATTTTTTGATAAATTTGTAATTTTGTCATTTAAATAATTTAAACTTGGAGAGTCACATACGGTACAAAAGAATCTAAGGTGAGAAGACTTTTGGTCCAATAGGGCTTTAGTGATGGTCTTGTTTAATTTTGTACATTTCATACAGAAGTTTCTTTGGCAATCTCCATTACATCTTAACTGGTTGTATTTATCCGAGTCAGAATATTGTGTAAGACAATGTTCACAAGTGTACGTCATTTTCAAGGTTAGATGTGCAAAAATTAACTAAGTCGATGTGATGATGGTAATAAAAATTGAAACACTTACAGCTAGTATTCACAACACATAAATCAAAACAAATAACAAAACTTGTAAACACAAGAAAACAAATCAAAACATACATCCGTATACTTCCACTGCTGGTAAACGAATGAAGAATGAAAACTCCAAGACTTCTTCCTCCTCCGCACTGCGATTTGTGTTCAGTTCAGGGTCTTCAAATTCTTCCACTTCATTAGATTCTACATTCTTCTTATAAATGACATCTGTTATACCTAATTGTACACCGTGGGCGTAGCAAAGCTGTTGTAGTGGTTCAATCAGTCGACCAACTTTCTTCATGACGCTGGCTCCATCGGTCGTTATACCGACTATGACGTTATCCAGGGATAAATTAAATTCTGATAGTTTTTCTTTCAGAAGCTGAACACAAGACTCCGACGACATACTTCCAAAAATGCGCGCTAGTCCAATATTCCATTGAGTAGGCTCACTGTTAATAATTGTGTGTACATTAACATTTAAAAATCGCCGATTCATTCCAGATGTCCATTCATCTAACGTAACTGTAAACCTATAATCTTCATTCTTCAACTTTAAAAGATCTTCCTTCACTTTCATTTTGAGCGTCGTTCCATAATTCATCACAATTTGTTTAATTGTATTTGGTGAAGAAGGCAATTTGTAATTGTTACCTTTCGCAGCAAAAAGACTCTTCATGTCCTCGGAACTACAAAATACTCTAAATGGTAAACCATCTTTGGCAACCATTCGGGAAATCATTCAAGTCTTTTGTTACGTTAGAATCGGATGGAAAATAATCACTGATTTTGATTTTCTTCTGTGGTATTTGGCAATTTTCACGATCTTCTGGTGTAAATTGAGCCTCAACATCAATAGGCGACCGCGCAGCTGACGACGATGCTCTAGTAGACGCTGACGACGTCGAAGGTAGTGATACATTTGACTCAGGTGTACTTGATGTTCTTCCGACTCCCGCAATTTTTGTGTCGATTTTATGGATTGCCATCATATGGACGTGTAAACCTTTTGTAGACCCGGATGAGGTTTTGAGAATAGATTTACATAGTTTGCACTGAGCAGTTAAATTATTAACGGCTTTCTTGAAATATCTCCATACCGGTAAACGACTGCTAAACTCCACGTAGGCTTGATCTGGATTGTTTTTCGCCATTTTAAGTTACTAGTAATCACTTATTACTTATAGGAAACCAAAAGTTATATTATTATGTATTTAACTCACATAAACAACACAAAAATGCGTAATTTAAGGAAAAACAATTACTAAAACTGCACGAGCATAACTTAAACAATTAGGTAGATAAACAAACAAATGGCTGCCTCTGCCTGCCCGCACGCATGCATGATGCACCTCTTTCTCCCTCCCTCTGCAGTGCTTTCGGCACTGCACTCCCGCCCGGCCGTCAGTCAGTTCAGTCGGCGCACCGCTCGCGTCCCGAGCAGATGTGTGTAGCATCGCTGACCATTGCCGCCCAATCCCGTCAATCTCGAACGGGATCTCGTCATATTATGCTTCGGGATTGATCCCGAAAAATTACACGGGATCTCGCGAGATCGGGATCCCGCGAGATCGGGATTGCATTCCCTAGTAACAATGTAATAAACAACAGAAATTGGCATTAAATAATGATTTGAATAAAAATATCGGAACACGTGACGTTTATAATGTTACATATTTTATACACCGATGCGGGTAGTTAAATCTTAAGGACATAGGCACCAAATGTCACTCTAACTTGTTTTAAATGCATTAATTTTTTTAGAATCCTGGAAAGCTAATAAATATTTTTGAAAAATTTAAACACAGAATGAAAGATTACATTATTACCGAGAGTAGACAGTCCCTTAGAATTAACAAAAAGTTTATTTTGAACAAGACATTCGAAATTAAAAATCACACTCAATTTTCTCGTCTTTTTCACCCCTGCAACTTGTTAAAATAAACATTATAGAAGTTTTCAGAGACTTTCTAACCTCGGTAATGATGTAATCTTTCATTTTGGTTTAAATTTTTTAAAAATACTTATTAGTTCCCTCAGGATTCGAAAAAAATGAATGCATTTAAAGCACGTTACGAGTGACATTTTTCGTCTATACCCTTTTAAGTGGAATTTGCAGTATTTATAAATAAAACGATTTTAAACTACTACAAACCACCATAAATTAAATTAATAGTATGATACAATTGATTCAAAAGATGGCATAACCCAGACATCCAAAGTGAAAGTTATCCTCCAACACCAAATTGTTCTATATGGTACACATAATGTTCAGAAAAAAAAGTCACCAATTTTGAGCGTCGGGTTTGGGGGGGAGAGGGGGGGGAGAAATCGGTAAATTCGTAGTTTTTTAGGGTTTTCGTCAATATTTCTAAAACTATACGGTTTAGCATGAACAACCTTCTACACAAAAATGTTCTACATTAAATTTGAAATAAAAAAGGTTCTGTGCATAATCCTTCTAAAATGAACGGTTCCATAGTTATGGAGGTAGTATTGTACTCGTATAATTGGTCCAAAAAAAGGCCTAGCCCAGACATCCAAAGTAAAAGTTTTCCTCTAACACCAAATTGTTCTATATGGTTTACATATTGTTCAGTAAAAAGTTACATCATTTTGAGAGTCCGGTTTGGAGGGGAGATGGGGGAGAAGTCGGTAAATTAGTAGTTTTTTTATGGTTTTCGTCAATATTTCTAAAACTATACTTTAGCGGAAACAATGTTCTATACAAAAATATTCTACATAAAATTTAAAACAAAAAAGGTCCCATACATAATTGTTATAAAATCAACGGTTCCAGAGTTACCGAGGGTGAGAAGTGGAAGTTTTCGATACTTTTTATATTTATTGGGCAATTGATGATGATTTTGGGTGGTGAGGTGACGTTTTTTCATGGGCTTATCACTAACATACCATCGACCACTGAAATAGCAAATTTTATTTACAAAACACAGTCCTATTAATGACAATTTCTTTCATCAGTAATAATATTATAAATTGCCCAAAAAATATAAAAAGTATCGAAAACCTCCACTTTGCACCCTCCGTAACTCTGGAACCGTTGATTTTATAACAATTATGTTTAAATTTTACGACCTTTTTTGTTTTAAATTTTATGTAGAACATTTTTGTATAGAATATAGAACATTTTTTACGCTAATGCATAGTGTTACAAATATTGACGAAAAACTTAAAAAAACTACTAATTTACCGACTTCTCCCCCATGTCCCCCCCCCCCAATCAAAATGGTGTAACTTTTTACTGAACACAATATGTGGACCATATAGAACAATTTGGTGTAGGAGGAAAGCTTTTACTTTGGATGTTTGGGTTAGGCCTTTTTTTGGACCAATTATACTATACTACCTCCGTAACTTTGGAACCGTTCATTTTACAAGGATTATGCATAGGGTTTTTTCTATTTTAAATTTAATGTAGATTGTATAAAAGGTTGAAAATTTTTGTATAAAAGGTTGTTCAGGCTAAACCGCATAGTTTTAGAAATATTGACGAAAAACCTAAAAAACTACGAATTTGTCGATTTCTCCTCCCTCTCCCCACCAAACCCGACGCTCAAAATGGTGTGACTTTTTTCTGAACATTATGTGGACCATATAGAACAATTTGGTGTTGGAGGATAACTTTCACTTTGGATATCTGGGTTTGGTTCTAGTTATATCATACTATGTATAAACAAAAAAAAAAGATCAAATATTTTTTCCTTTTTTACACTACTCTTTTACTTTTTAATGTAAATAAATCTAAAGTAATGCCCCTGAGTTTCATAGGACAGTAAACTCGTATAAAAGTAATGGTCACAATCACAAGTCTAATAATAAATCAATAAGTGTATTCTGTTATGTTTTGTATATTGTAGGTTTTCGCCAGACCTCTTCACTTTTTTCAGTGTTGCCGCATTCACCACTTAAGGGGGAGGTATGGTTTGAAAATTTGGAAATTTTCGATTTGTTTTTATTACTTTAAATGCATTTCATACCACTACTACTACTATAGGTTTACATCGTTCTTCACCGTACATATCACTTTTTACATACCGTTTACACCGTACATACCACTATTACTACTATAGGTTTACAGCGTTTTCCGACGCCTTCCGACTCCTAACCGCCATTCTTCTCTGTTTAGCCATATACCTGGAGGGATTTCTCTTTCCTCTAGTTCTTTTTCAATTCCCTCCCTCCAGTTTCTTCTCGGCCTTCCTCATTTTCTTCTCCCTTGTGGTGTCCACGCCACACTCTGAAAATTTCAGATTTACGAGAGCAAATTACCGGAAAATACAGCATGTCGAATATCCATACCTTCGACTCACTTTGCAGCAAATTCGCACCAGCCTGCTTGATCGTAGTGAGAAACGTTCAACAGCTGTTCCCCTTCTCTTTTGTAAATTTCTTCGCGATTCAAAAACATATTCCGGTGTGCATCACTTTACGATTTGGCAGACAAAAATAAATTGAAACATAACCGATCCATCTAAAATTTTGCATATATTTTCTTTAGACACTCCGTGAAGTATCGAGATAGTTTTTATTTTATGCTTATTTTTTGTTTAACAATAATAAATATTTTAATTTCCACCCTATTTTGAAAAAAAAATTCGTTGTTTTGAATTATGAGTGATGCCAAAAAGTCAAAATCGTTAAAACTAAAAAAACTCGATAGCGTTACCTCGAGAAACTCATAAGCTAATATAGTTATTTTCCTAACAAGTGCAGAAAGTCACTCTTTTCCGCACGCGACTGCAGTTTGCCGAACGACGCGAAGCGAGAGTTCGGCAAGCAGTCGAGTGCGGAAAAGAGACTTTCTGCAAGAGTTAGGAACAATATTTTTTCTAAGAGTCTTTAAAAAATTACCAAATCTTAATCAATTAATTTAATTAATATGAAAATACATACACAAAT
Source organism: Diabrotica virgifera virgifera (assembly GCF_917563875.1). Lineage (NCBI taxonomy): Eukaryota > Metazoa > Arthropoda > Insecta > Coleoptera > Chrysomelidae > Diabrotica > Diabrotica virgifera. Next base: position 133,232,104 of record NC_065444.1, read on the forward strand.
TAATTTTTTGACAAGGTTGTCAAAACCAAACTTTCAAAATAATTAGTTAGCATGACGACGATCTTGGTTTCCATGACGATGGTTCAAAACGAGTGTTATTGTCTACCGATTTGAATTTCGAATATTATGTCAAAACAATTTTATTTCATCGAATTGTCGCGTTAATTTCATTAAAACAGGAACACAATAAGATATATTTGAAATAAATTAGTAAATAATATCTAAATATTAGTTTATTGCATGTATTATAATTACTTTAAGGCCATATTAACATATCTAAATTAACACGCGTGCGGAAAGTAAAAACCGCGTGCGGAAAAGTAACACGCGTGCGGAAAAGTAACACGCGTGCGGAAAAGTAACACGCGTGCGGAAAAGTGAAACTTTCTAAACTAAAATGCGTGCACGAAAGTAGACATTTTTGCACGCTCGTAGAAAAAAATCTTTTTGAAATGTTTTGTTTCACATGATCCAATGACGAGTTCTGATGTTCACTGCAAAATCCATTTTTTTGGAGGTTTCTGAAAAAATTTGCCACCGTTGGCTTAGTTTCCATTATATTACCTTGATTTTTTTTAATATTCTTTGAATTTTACTGGATATGTTTATTTAATTTGAAAATAAAATAATTTCTCTCTCAACAACAACAACGGAGGGAGAGGAAAAAGAGAGAGATTCTCTCTCTTTTCCCCCCCCCCTCTTTAAATAAAAGATCATATTATACAGGGTGCATCATTATCAATGTCCAATCTCTGAGTTGTAGATTGTAGACCTCAAATTATTAAGATTTAACCCAAATCACTTATATAAAATGTGGCTCCTTACTGAGTTACAGGGTGTTTTATCTAATAATTTTAAAAATATTTTTACCCATTACTTTAAAACTATTTGACGTTTCCTTATCATACTTGGTAGAAAGTGTGGCTATTATACACCCTACTAAATTATGATAAATAAACGTTTCTAGCTACTACCAGAGGCGTACGACAAGGGATATTGAATGGTTAACTCTTCCCAAATTCTACGCCACTGGGAGAATTACTATTTTAGCGCAATTTTTCGATTCTTCAATACCTTCTATTTACATAGTATGCTCTTCATTGGTAACGATAAAGTCATTAGTTTTCGAGATATTTGAAGTTAAAAATGAAACGGCACAGTTATTTTGATTAAAATGATGATATGATTCACATGATTAATATTTAAAAACTAAAAAAAAACAATAAAATCCTTTTTAAAAGGTAAACTGTACACAGTACTTTAAAACTAGTTGGCGTAGCCTTATCATACTTAGCAGAAAGTGTAGGTACTGTACACCATACTAAATTATGTTAAATAGTCGGTTCTGGCTACTACCAGAGGCGTACGACAGGGGAAAATGACTGATTGATCCTTCCCAATTTCTACGCTACTGACGAAATTGCTATTTTAGTGCAATTTTTAGATTTTCCAATACTTTTTATGTAAATAATATACACTTCATTAGTATCGATAAAATCATTAGTTTTCGAGATATTTGAAGTTAAAAATAAAGCGACACAATACATTAATAACTGTGCCGTTTCATTTTTAACTTCAAATACCTCGAAAACTAATGACTTTATCGTTACCAATGAAGTCTATTATTTACATAGAAAGTATTGGAGAATCTAAAAATTGCGCTTAAATAGTAATTCCCCCAGTGGCGTAGAATTTGAGAAGGGTCAACCATTCACTATACTCCGTCGTACTCCTCTGGTAGCAGCTAGAAACATTCATTTATGATAATTTAGGCCGCACCTACATTGGATTCGTTTTTCTCCGATCCGATCCGACGTCGGAATAAAAAATAAACCCATAGTATTAAATGGTGGTGCCTACATTGGATCCGTTTTTCTCCGATCCGGTCCGATCCGACGTCGGATTAAAAAATAAACTCATGGTATTAAATGACGCCACCTACATTGGATCCGTCTATCTCCGATCCGATCCGATATCGGCCGACGTCGGGAGTAGCCAAATTGCATATTCTGCAAATAAAATTCAAAAAATGTCAAATTTTGCATATTTTTATAAAAGTGTGCATATAAGTATGTAATTGAATTTTTTATTTTAACTATCTCATGAAATAAATCAACAATAAATAGCTTCCAAATCTTAATATTTAATTTTGTAATATGTATCTCTCTCTAAGATCGATATTTTATAATGTTGTCTTGAATATAAGGGTTACAAAATCTCTTTATTTTTAGGTATAAAACCTCTAGCACAGAAACAGAATAGGAAACTTATTGTGTCCTATTCTGTGCATCTAGGTAAATAGTTTTATTGGGATGGCCAACTTCATTTTGGTTATAAAATTGTAACGGGTACTTGTCTTTGAAATTGCCGAAAATAATCTTGGATAAAACCTTACAAAGAGAACCGAAGTTTATTACTGCTCAATTTGTGACAAAACCGGAATTATAATAATTATACTACCTATTATGTGTTATGGTAGGGGAGCCCAAGCGGGGATTTTTGCAGTCACTCGAGCGCGTCAGATTAGCATATGGTGAGAAACCTGGTACCCTGCAGATGTACCTCTACTATATATTGTCTCTTAACACAAGGGAGTTCGTTAAGGGGGGCCCGAAAAAAAAAATCTACCCTTAAAAAAACTCGAAATTGTCAGATTAAGATAAGGTAGGTTAAGTACATGCCAACGAGTGTATATTTCAAAAATCTGACGATTTGAGCCGGGCGTAAGGAAATGGGCGAGCCCCACATTTTCACAAGAAAAAAAACCGAATATTTCGCGAAATGAATGACAGATCGAAAAACTAAAAAATATATGCTCAATATTTTTTAAAAATCTATCGAATGATACCAAACACGAGTTCTCACGGAGAGGGGTGGGGGGTAAATTTAATATTTTAAATACGAATCCCGTGATATTTCGCGAAATGAACATCAGATCGAAAAACTGTAAAATACACTTATTCAATATTTTTGAAAAATCTGTCGAAAGGCACCAAACACGACCCCCCATGGATGTGGGGTGGGGGGTTACTTTAAAATCTTAAATAGGAACCCTCACTTTTTATTGCAGATTTGGATTCCTTACTAAAAAATTAATAAGTTTTATTCGAAACATTTTTTCGAATTATGGATAGATGTCGCTATAATCGGAAAAAACGATTGTTGGAAATAAAAAATTAAATTAAAAAATGGCAAGCGCCCACTAAAATGGAAAACTTTACTTAACTTTTTTTTGTTTTAGGACCTACTGTTTACAACCCAATAGGTCCCCAAAGCGCTCGAGTGACTGCACATTTAGCATACTTTGCTCCCCTACCATTATGTGTGACTATATCTTTTTATATGAGTATATTTTTTAATACGTGCCAACACAAGGCTAGTTTGTAATAAATCAATGTAGTTTTTCTTTTCTCATGAATTATTTTACATTCTTGTGATGAAAAGATAGGATCTTAAATTTATCAGGATAGTTACGTAGATTTTTGTTTATATTAAATTCTCCTGAAGATCTGTCTTTATTAAATTTATGCATCAATCTACGTCTTTTTCTACGTCTTTTAAGAACGTTGTTTTCCAACAACAGTCAATACATTAACACATCTTCGGAACTCATTGTCGGTGGTCGGAAGTTAACTGAACCAATGTAATGTAAGCACCCTAGCCGGATTAAAAAATCGGTATATATCGGATCGGATCGGAGAAATACGGATCCAATGGTTCCGCGGTGCCGCCTATCGGATAGGAGAAAAACGGATCCAATGTAGGTGTGGCCTTAGTAGGGTGTACAGTAGCCACACTTTCTGCCAAGTATGATAAGGGTACGTCAAATAGTTTTAAAGTACCAGTTAAAATTAGTTTTTAAATTTTTAAATATGTAAAACACCCTGTAACTCAGTAAGGAGCCATAACATTTTATTTAACTGATTTGGGTTAAATCTTAATAGTTTGAGGTTTAGAATCTACAACTCAGAGATCGAACATTCTTAATGATACAACCTGTATAATTAAAAAATTAAAGCAATGCATTGATTTCCACATTGTTAATCAGTAAACTTTAAAACTTTCAGTACGATTAAGTATGTATATGTGGCTTCGTAGAACAAACCTACCTCCCAGATAGCACAAAGATATCTTAACCCATTAGCGCCGTGCGTTGCTTTAAAGCAACGGCAGACATGCCTGTATTTGGGAGCAGCTTGAAGTCATAAGACAGTCATAAAAGAGGTGTGACCTTGCAAATTCCATCAACCATAATCGCTCACGCTCGGTTATGCCTATCTATTTGCGGTGTTAAGAACTGTTTGTAAGTTTGGTGCATTTGAAGTTGAATATAATATTAGAACGTGAAAATAATGGACTTTCGATTTGAGTAAGTACCGTAATTTCGATATAAATGAAACTTATTATTTATATATGTTAAATTTGTGTTTATTATACTTCTAACAAAACATATTTTAAATAATGTATATGAATTGATCAATAACTACTTGTCAGTGCCTGTTGTAACCCAGCCGTTGCCTTAAAACAACGCTAGGCGCTTGTACTACCTATATTTTAAATTTTATCATTTTTGCTCTAGACGAGGATTTTTGCTTGCTCAAGCCCTTGATATAATTTATAATGATGAACTAGGTGGCGATATTTTTGTAGAACCTCCAGATACAAATTAATGTAGACACTGACGAGAATTAATATGGACCATTCGCGAAAACCGAGTTCCCAGAGGATGTCCGTTAACTCCTAAAAATGAGTTTCTGAAAAAAGATCGAAGTTATTTTGAAACAGCTATTGAACGAAATGATGGAGAATTATATGTCCGGTGGATGAATCATTCTGCGACACTCAAGAAGTAGGTCAAGTAAGAAGATTTTCTCAGAAAATCAAACGAAACATATTTGTTTCTAGACCCAAATTAATCGCCAAGTATAATACATTTATGGGAGGAACTGACCAAATGGATCAGAATGTAAGTTGCTACCGGATCAGTATTCGTGTCAAAAAATGGTAATGGCCAATTTTTACGTGAATGCTCGATGTTGCATTACAAAATAGTTGGATATTGTATATTAAAACTGGCAGAGAAAAGATATCGCAATTAGATTATATAAGAGAGATTTTAAGCACATATTTAACGAAGTATAGTGTACTTAGTAAAGGAAGTGGAAGACCGTCGGCGTCGGCTTCCTTGAGAGCATCTGTCGACAGCCGAGTATCGGATGACATTCTTTTGGAAATCATACCATCAGTCATTTGATACAGTACATTCCAGATAGGAAAAAGAGAAGATGTGCGTCTAAAACATGTAAATCTATCGTTAGAACAATGTGTTTAAAATGTGATATTGGACTATGTACTCCTTGTTTTATACCGTTCCACTCTCGATAGTGTAAATTTTTATAATTAATCACATCGAATTACATTTTTTTTATGAATAAATATCTATTTTTGTTTTATTGCCTACTTTACTGTATCCCAAATGCTTTAATTTAGCGCCTAGCGTTGCTTTAAGGCAACACTTAATATCTCAGAAATGAAATATCTCAGAAAAAATATTTTATGAAGTTTTTTATTATTTAAACACAATTCATTATTAATATTGCAAAAAATAATACAAAATCAATAATTTATTAATCTCGGCGCTAATGGGTTAAAGAAATCTAAAAGATAACTTACTAAAGATGTTTTAGACGTCTTAGACATGTCTAGTATTTCCGGAAAGATATCTTTACGACGTCTTAAAGATGTACGGAGGTTACAAATCTTTTTTTATCTATTAATAAAGTGTTTAGGATACCTTTCTTTTTAATTGTTTATGAAATATTTTAAATGAACTTTTAATAAAAATAATTAGGTTCTAAAAATACGTTTATTGCTATTCAAATTTTACATGTTTTTACATTTTACAACGACTTTTGTTTGCCTTTTTGTCCCAGTTAACTGTACTTTAAAGCTTGCTCATTGCTAATAATTTATTTTCCAACTCTTGATACAAAATCATAAGCTTTTGATCCTCCTACTTTAACAAGCTCCGATACCAAAAAATATATTTTTCCACCTACCTCTACCGAAAGTATACTTTTCCGGACCTGATTGTAGGGAGCAAAGTTGTACTTTTCCTCACTTTTTCCTCCCTAGGGAGGAAAAGTAAAAGTGACGTCATGGTATTTCATTCATAATATAACTTATTGACGCCCTGTACAATATCTATTTTCTATTACGTAAGTATCTATACATTTTAAAGTTTATTTAAAAACACTCTGTATTTTGCAGAATGGTAAAAAACAGTAAATTGTTATTCTAATTTAACAATGTTTACATTAATAATTTGACTTATATTTGACAGTTGACAGTTAGTTGTTTGTTGTTAGTTTTAGTTTTAATAAATTTTGTTGGTTAGTTACATAAATAAATTAAGTAAAAATGAAAAAATGACTTGTTATTTGAGGAAGGTGGAAAAACCATATATATAACATATGAGTCAAGTGCCTTTTCCTCCCTCGAATGATTACTGTAAACTTCATTCTCGGGAGGAAAAGTAGCACTTTCCTCCCTTGTTATACAAATAGCTATTTAAGGGCATATTGTTAAGGTAAGCTGTTGAATTAGGCATGCATTTACTCTTGATAACAAAGTTAATTTTTTACTTTAATAATATAACAATCTAAATCCAAACCTACTGCATTATTAAATTCTGTGGAGTCTTCTAAATATCCCTCAAATTAAACCATATCTTCATCACAAAATATGGGAAATACCACTGAAGTCACTGATGTGAAAAAGCTTTTGTTTGGAGATTGTTTTCTAGCTACCAGCTCTTTGCTAATTGTTTTACTAACCTAACCTAACTTTTATATTCGTAATTATAACCTATTTTTAAGAAAAAATGTCTTAAAGATGATGTTTAAAAGATATCTTAAATTTGGCGTTTTAAAGATATCTTAAATTTGGCGTTTTAAAAATATCTTTTGCAAGTATCAAGACATTAAGACCATATTTGGTTGTAAATAAGATATCTTAAAGATGACCTGTGCTGTATGGGCTTACTGCTTACTAATTACTTAACGTATTACTGCTTAAGTAAACTGAATTTAACCTAGTAGATTCAATAATAGTCCATTCTTTCACGGTTTTTGCTCTAAATTTTAAAGAACCGCTTGGATTGACATGAAATTTGGCATACGTATAGCTTACATGTCAAAGAAAAAAAGTCATATTGTGCCGATGTGTGCTTTTGCCCTGGGGTGCCTTTCACCCCCTCTTGGGGGTGAAAAAATATATGTCCAAAATAAGTCCGGAAATGGGTTAACTGACTAATTTTAAGTAACTTTTGTTCTATAGAGCTTTTTCGCCAAGTCAACACTTTTCGAGTTATTTGCGAGTGAATATGTTCATTTTTCAACAAAATAACCACATTTTTAGACGGTTTTTCGCAAATAACTCAAAAAGTAAGTATTTTGTCGAAAAAAACGTTCTTAGCAAAAATATGGCCTATAAAATAGTAAAAAAAATGGTGTACCCGTTAGGTCTCTGGATCTCGCAGAACCAGAGTTATAGCCAATGAAAAATAGATTCATATTCACCAAATTTCAAATAGAATATTTCGACGTGAAATATCCAAAAAATCCACTTTTTGTGGAAAACTCATTTTAACTTTTTTAAAGTGTTTAAAAAAAGCTTTATTTCTGTTTTTACAAAAAGTTTCTAGCATTAAATTTCAGCAAGTTACGCTCAAAATAAAGTTGGTCCCTTTTGTTTTTGCAAAAAAAAATCGGGAAGACCACCCCCTAATTAGCAACTTAAATGAAATTAATCGTTACCGCTCCACAAATTATTTTACTTATGTTGTGTTTATATAATCTGTAAGTTTCATCGATTCAAAGTGCTTATTTTTGAAAAAATTTGGTATCAGAGTAAAATTTTTAAAAATTTAAATTTTGAAAAATATGCTTTTTTCAAAATAACTTGAAAATTGTTAGAGATACTAAAAATCTCGAAAGACCAAAAAGTCTGCATTGCCTTTCTGAATATCATGTATTTTTTTGTTTTTCTGTTAGACAAAAATTGATTAAGATTTGGTGTTTCTAAATTTGCATACATTCGTGACCAGTGACTCGTTCAACCCCTTTTAACTACAGCCCTTTCAATAATAAGGACTTTGAACCGATGAAACTTACAGATCATATAAACAATATATACACGAGTCAAGAAACTTGTGAAGTCGTAACGATTAAGTTCATTTAAGATACTAATTAGGGGGTGATTTTCTCGATTTTTTTTTAGCAATACCAAAAGGGACTAACTTTATTTTGAGCGTAACTTGTTTAATTTTGATGCTAGAAATTTTTTTTATAAAACAAAAATGAAGCTTTTTTTAAACACTTTAAATAAGTTGTAATGAGTTTTCCCCGAAATGTGCTACATTTTTGGTTATTTCACGTTAAAGTATTCCATTTGGAATTTGACGAATATGAACCTATTTGTAATTAGCTACAACTCTGCTTCTACTAGGTGTAGAGACGTGATATATACACCATTTTTTTAAATTTTTTACCGGCTATATTTTTGAGAATGTTTTTTCGACAAAATACTTACTATTTGAGTTATTTGCGAAAAACCGTCTAAAAACGTGGTTATTTTGTTGAAAAAATGAACATATTCACTGCCAAATAACTCAAGAAGTATTGACTTCGTGAAAAAACTCTATAGAACGTTACTTAAAATTAGCCAGTTTATCCATTTCCTGACTTTCTTTGGACAAATATTGTTTCACCCCCAAGAGGGGGTGAAAAGCACCCCCAGGGCAAAAGCACATATCGGCACAATATCACTTTTTTTCTTTGACTTTTTAGCTATGTGTATGCAAAATTTCATGTCAATCCAAGCGGTTCTTTAAAATTTAGAGGTTTTGCAATATTTTACCGTTAAAGAACGGACTATAATTAATTTTAACATTTATTGTTTTAAGCATTTGTAAAACTTATGAGGTCCCTGAGTATTTTTTTGTTTATGAGGATAGATTGTTCATCAAGTCATAGATTGAGACTCATACTTCGACTGCCGCTGAATAATTATATCCATTTTGATTAAACGATTACTCTTACAAGTAATTCCTTACATTTTTTAAGAAATAAGACCGAATTGTCCTTCGCATCATCTCCAGTTGGCAGAAAAACATCTCCTGCAACGGCAATTAACATTTTATTGGATACATCATTAAAAACATCAACTCGATAAATTTTCCTGTTAAGGTACATGTAACAATGTAAATAGTCTTGTACATGCACACTAGAGATGAAGTAAAACCGTAACTGTTATTTCGTTTGTATGTTAAATGTAAGCAAAATGGAAAATGTGAGATGGCATATGAATCTTATTCAGCTAATAACGGTGAGGAATATGTGTACGGTGAAATGAAAACCGTAGGGTAACAATTAATATTAAAATATATATAAAAATTTAATAAAAAAGATTTTGTAGAAATAGAGGTATTTCTGAATATCCGCATTTTGGTCAATTCATAATTGCTACAGAAATAATAGATAGAAATAGGTAGAGTTGCACAAGTTTGACTTGAATGTTTGAACTTGACTTGAGTTTGACTTAATTTCAAGTCAAACTCAAGTCAATCCTTCTGACAAATATTTCAAGTCAAGTCAAACTGGTCAATCGTACAGGTTTGAAAATTCAAACTGTTTGTCAAACTAGTTTGAAAGAGTTTGAAAGTGTTTGAAAAATAATTTATTTAGTAGATATACTTTTTTGTCGAGATAGACATGTTAGTTGCCAATTAAGATAAGAAAATTAATAATACAATGAGTGCCACATAAAGGTCAAAATTTTCAATGTGTTTTAATTTAAAACTTATAAATGTAGATATTTATTTTTTTCGAATCCTGAGAAAACTAATAAGTATTTTTGAAAAATTTAAACGCAGAATGAAAGGCGTTATTACCGAGGGCCGAAAGTCTCTTAGAATAAATAAAAAGTTTCTTTTGAATGAAATATTTTCAATTAATAACAACACTAAATTTTCCTTTTTATGTTCACCCCTGTAACTTATTAAAATAAACATTATAGAAGTTTTCAGGGATGTTCGTCCCTCAGAAATAATGTAATCTTTGATGCTGCGTTTAATTTTTTTTTTAAATTCTTATTAGTTTTCTCGGGATTTGAAAAAAATTAATACCTTTAAAACACATTGAACATTTTGATAGCGACATGTTACGCCTATGCCCTTAAGGGTAACAATAAAATAAGACTATTTGGTTTTTCAATGGACAGCTCAAAATAAAATGATTTGGAATTTTTATGACTTTCTTTTATTAAAAAAGGCATTTGTTCGAAAAAACATGTGGTACCAAGCTGCTAGTTCACTCGAAAATATGTACCACAATACAAAAGTTGTATTGCTGTATATTCGTTGGTATTTCTTTAAAATTCAAAACTAACCATAGGGTTATTAGACCTGCATCCCGCGTACCAAAAAAAATTGATTTTTATAGCAAGCTGAAAATTTGGTAATAGCTTAGGGTGACCAAACGTGCTGTAAAAACGGGATTGTCCCGTCTTTTAACGATTTGTCCCGGAGTCCCGAAAAAGTATCTCGGGACGCCTAAATGTCCCGTATTTGCGTTGGGTTGAGTTTTTGTGGCTGACAATATTTTCTCTCTTTAATTTTTCTTCAATTTCTGCATTTGTTTTCATCCTTATTTCTCCCTCTTTTGTTACATTGTGGTCTAGTATTGTTCTCATTATTTTTCATTCAAATTTCAGAAGGTTATCTTCCTCTTTCTTGTTAATCATCGTTGTTTCCATTCCATATGTAACACCAAGTCTTATTAAGGTCTTATATAGGTTCATATTATACTTACACTTACAGTCTTGCTTCTCAGCAGATTTCTACCGTGTAGATGTTTTTCTGTCCTTCAGAATTCTTTCCTCTGTTCTCTCTTTTTCCGGTTTTCCCTATTTTTACTTATTAGTAGCTAAAGATGGATACAGTTTCAAATTTATGGTTCTGTGTTATTAGATATTTCTGAGTTGGGTCATATTTCCCTATCGCCATGTATTTTGCTCTGAGCTGGTTTATCTCTAGTCCTATTATTCTCTTCGCTTCCTTATGTAATTTTCCAACTGCAAGTGTTATTTTCGTCTTGGCTGTGATGACTGAATCATCTGAATATGTTACTATTTGAAGTTGATCTGTAATAATGTTTTTGTTTGCAAGTTTGTCATCCTCATGATTACAGATTATGTCAATACGTATCTGATATTGTCAATATCAGATTAAATACTGTCGGAGAGATAGAGTCACCTTGTTTCACGCCTTTGTGTACATTAATCTCCTTAGAAGTTGTTCCGTTGTAACTGATCCTTACTCTGGTGTTCTTTAGGCTCACTGTTAGCATATGTATTAATTTTTCTGGGATTCCAACATTCTCTAGCTGCTCCATCATTTTTGTCCGATTGGTTGTATCAAAAGCGCTTTGAAATCCATAAATATTAGGTGCATTCCCCTGTTGTATTCTCTCGATTTTTGAATTATTTGCTCCACTGTATGTATGGAATTAATCGTCGACCTCCCCCGGTCTGAACCTGTTCTGATATTTTCCTAATATTCGTTCAGTGCATGATTTAAGTCTTATGTTTAGTATATTTTCTAGAATGTTATAATATGTGTTGTTTAATAAAGTTATTGCTCTGTAATTCTCACACTCCTCTAGATCTCCTTTTTTATATATAGGTACCTACTATAATACCTGCGTTCCAATCGGCTGGTAGTCTGTTTTGTTCATATTTGTTGTATTAGCGGGTTTATTCCTTTACGTTATTCTCTTCATCCGTATTTTATTCCACAGTTATTTCATCTTCTGTGAAAATGTTTCCTTCGTCGTTATCTTGTACGGCCTTACTTCTTCATCGCCGTGTATTTCCTTCACAGTGAATACCATTTTTTCGTAATATTCTTCCCATATTTTGCTGATCTGTCTGTCCTCAAACAAGGTTTTTCTTTTTTGCTTTTTTAATCCTCTTGTGTTAATGCTGGGCTTATTTTTTGCTGCTTTGACTTGTTTGTAAAATTATTGTTGTATTAGGCCGCGTTCAGAGTGGACGAGCAAAGAGCAAAGAGCAAAGCGGAGAAATCAAACTCATACTGGGAAATGGAGGTACACAGAGTGCTAGCAAAGAGCAAAGCGGCGAAACCAAACAAGTTTGATTTCTCCGCTCGCACTCTTTGGTCAATGTTGTGAGACCGCTCCCGTCTGAAAAAAATTTTGATTCGGTTTCTTTGTCAATTCCTATTCAAAAATGTCCCCTTTAAACAAATCTGAAGAGTACCGGGCGGAATTTTTGGGCAGAAATTGTTTAAACAATTTTATCTACTCTATGTTATGTTATGTGTAAGTTTTTAGTTTGTGAAAACTGTCATTATAGATAGCAGTGCGTGAAGTGTTTAAAGTGAGCGTGAAGTAACAATGTATTTTAAATGGGACTTACTTTTTCGCACTGTTTTTAACACACTTTCATATAATCAAATATCCTTAACTTTGGCGTTGTCATGGTGATGACATAATGAGCAATAAATTACGACAAAAGTTTTTACAGTTTTGTGGTTTGAAAGAAGTTAGAATTTTTAAATGTCAAAGTTCTAAAAATTGTAGAATAGAAATGAATTCCAGTGACGAAGAGTTACAGTTTTTTTATTTGTTTATGGTAGAGTAGATAAAATATTGTATAAAACTGTGCACGAAGTACTTTTTGCGAACTTACGCGATGTATAGCACTCGCTCCGCTGTCGCTCGTGCTCTAAATATCGCGTGCGTTCGCAAAAAGCATACTTCACGAACTGTTTCATAAATAACTATTTTTAAACAAATACAAAAGATCACGTTTTTTGCTCCGGAACATATATTTTTAGGTTTTTTGGGTTATTGTAAACAAAAAAGGTATCTTGTAATATTTCCCAAAAATTAATAGTGTTCAAGTTATAGGCGATTTAAAATCTGAAAAATGCGAAAATACGCATTTTCGTGGCTTAAAAATTCATATTTCAATTAGTATTTTTGAGGTTACCAGATACTTAAATTGATGATTAAACATTCAGCTTCGATTCTGAAGAGTGATCGCGTCTAACCTTAATTTATACCGTTGTTTTTTAATTGTTAAATATGCGTGTTTATCAGATTTTTTTGCCAATGCGGCGCGCTCTGTTTCAAAAATCTCCTATTTCCTCCGAAAATTATTTTTTCTAGATTTTTTGGGATATTCTAAATAAAATAAGTTTCTTGACATTTTTCTCAAAAGTTAATAGTTTTAAAGTTATAAGTTAATAAAAAACTCATTTTTGGATTTTAAATCGCTTATAACTTTAAAACTCTTAACTTTTGAGAAAAATGTCAAGAAACTTATTTTATTTAGAAAATCCCAAAAATCTAGAAAAAATAATTTTCGGAGGAAAATAGGAGATTTTTGAAATAGAGCGCGCCGCACCGGCAAAAAAATCGGATAAACACGCATATTTAACAATTAAAAAACAACGGTATAAGTTAAGGTTAGATGCGATCACTCTTCAGAGTCTTGAAGCTCAATGTTTAAACTTCAATTTAAGTATCTGGCTGGCAACCTCAAAAATACTAATTTAAATATGAGTTTTTAGGCCTCGAAAATGCGTATTTTCGCATTTTTCAGATTTTAAATTGCCTATAACTCGAAAACTATCAATTTTTGAGAACATTTACAAGATACCTTTGTTGTTTAGAATGACCCACAAAACTTAAAAATATATGTTCCAGAGCAAAAAACGTGATCTTTTGTATTTGTTTAAAAAAAATTGTTTAAACAATTTCTGCCCAAAAATTCCGCCCGGAAATTCAGATTTGTTTAAAGGAAATTTTAAAATATTTTTAAATAGGAATCCACAAAGAGACCGAATCGGAAATTTTTTCAGACGGGAGCGGTCTCACTACATGGACTACTGTGAGAGTAAAGAGCAAATATCCTACCGCTCCTATCCATACTGCCGAGTGGAAAAGAACTAAACTCTCGTCTAGCGTAACTACCCGCTATTAGCACTTCTTTGCTCTTTGCTCTTTGCTCGTCCACTCTGAACGTGCACTTTTTGCTCTTTGCTCTTTGCTCGTTGCTCTTTGCTCTTTGCTCGTCCACTCTGAACGCGGCCTTAGATAATTTTTTCTGTCTTTTTCAATATCCTCCAGCGAAACCAGTCATTTTTTTTCTTTTTATTTGTTGAGTTGGGTTTTGTTCTCGATATTTTGTGTTCTTCCCTGTTTTGTTCTGACGGGTTGTTGATCCATGCCATTCTGGCGGAGTTTTATAGTTTTTTGATTCGCAGTCTTGATCGTACGTAAATTACACATTCAAAAGTAAATTGAAAAGGATTTATAGGTCCCAAATTAGCTAAAAGACCATGTTTTAATTTCCCCTACTTGTTTGGGTATCGCTCCAAACCCTCCATGGCAGTGGAGCACCCAGGGGGGTTTTGGGGGTTAAACCCCCCAGGGCATATGAAAAATATACAAAAAATCGTAGGAAAATATAACATGTCTTTCACAAACAATACAAAAAAATTCGACGCCCAACTAATCCTCTCCCCCCAGAGAAAAATTCTAGGTGCGCAACGCTCCTTGGATATGTCCCGCTTTTTCAAGTTTATGATTTGGTCACCCTATAATAGCTTAACGGTGTCTACTCGGACAAACTTTGATGTACGGGAATACTGGAACAGGGGAAGTTTTAATTGTGGAACAGTTTAAAAATTTGGAACGTCAGATTACGAAAACGTCCCATGCATTTTGTCGATCAGAACATCCAATTGATTTGTTACCCTTTCATTAAACTCTCATGCACAAATCAGACTGATATTACTAACCAACATGATTCCTGTCATTTGACATGTTCTTCGTGTTCCACTCATTAAAATGCCCAGTTGGTGATAAAGACCAGTCTGATTTTTGCATGAGAGTTTAATGAAGTGGTAACAAATCAATTGGAAGTTCTGTCCGACAAAACACATGGAACGTTTACGTAGTCTGACGTTCCAAATTTTTAACCTTTTTCACGATTAAAACTTCTTCTGTTCCAGTGTTCCTATACATCAAAGTTTGTCTGACTAGACACCGTTAAGCTATTAACAAATTTTCAGCTTGCTATTAATCAACTTTTTTTGGTACGCCGGATCCAGGTCTATATGGTTTATATCTACAATTTAAATTTTTTTCGGATACAGGCTACAAATGTTGGGTTTAAATTTTAAAAAAGTTAATGTATAAATATGCATTATGCTTTCTTAATAATTATCCTAACTGGCGCGTTTATTGGGTTTTATTTGTGTGTCTGCCGTTTAAATATCGTATCAGCCAATACATTTCTATGTTTATTTAAATTTCTCAAAAAAATTTTTTTGGACCTTGTTGGGAGGGGGGAATTTCACCTACCCCTCCCCCACCCCCGTTGATCCGCCAATGAACAAATAAAGGCGTAGGCGGTCTCATTTAAATTTGAAAATAAACACGTTGCGTAATATTCAAACTTTTCAAACTGTTTGAAGATGTTTGAATTCAAGTCAAACCTAAAGATATCGAAATCAAGTCAAGTCAAACTTTTTTATACAAAAAGTTTGATTTTCAAGTCAAGTCAAGTTTGTTGAATAAAATCAAACTAGTTTGACTTGATGCATCTCTAGAAATAGGTAGAAAGGTAGAACTTTTCTCTCCGGAAAAATCAATCAATCATAATACTTCTTTGTTTCTTTGGATGTTTTCTTTTTCGTTGTTCCTTCAACAGATACATAGCCTAAAGCAAAGAACAACGTAACCATGAACCTAACCCTATTATTCCAAATACAATATTTCATTTAGGTAGAAAGGTAGAACTTTTCTCTCCGGAAAAATCAATCAATCATAATACTTCTTTGTTTCTTTGGATGTTTTCTTTTTCGTTGTTCCTTCAACAGATACATAGCCTAAAGCAAAGAACAACGTAACCATGAACCTAACCCTATTATTCCAAATACAATATTTCATTTTAGGTATACCTAAGGCACACACACATGTCACACTTTTTAGAACACACTACAAAACAACAATAACAATACGAGAAGCCATAGAAATAGGAGGTCCTAATACTGTAGATGACGGAGTACATAAACTTACTGCCAACATGAAAATCACTGCTTAAAAATCGAGAACCCTAAAACAGAACTGTATAGTCCGGGCCTGTGCACCAATTTACAATCTTTGCTATGCTCACCAAGTATTATGCTGTCCACCCAAGAAAAGCAAGACATTTACTGGAAGTGGAAGAACATTGTCGACAAATATATTGAGATTTATTTTAATATTTCAACTGAACGTATTTATCGAAATTGAACAATAATAATTACAGTCGGTCGAAACTTCTTAAAAGGAAACCATGCATTATTTCTTTTTTTTTTCTTATGCGATCTTGTGTGTTTCATCATATTTCGTAGTAGGACCTGAAGATTTGACAATGAGTCACACTGACAGTGCTCTCTGACTCTGACCCCATGTATTTGTCAACCATTAAGTTTTTAAAATTTGATTTTGTATTTTGTTTGGTGTCATTATCTAGTTATGCTAGAAAATAAACTTCCTTCTTCAAACCCAGTGTCTATTTAAGAATTAAGAGACAGATTATAATTATTTGCATTTCGATGGCTTAGTTTAGTATGAAAAGTACTTACTTATTTTGCAGAAAATTCTATACGAGACTTCAAATTGAATTTCTGCATACTAACATAACCTAACCTAAAAACAACAAACTATCTTTACGTATTTTTGAGCTGAGCACATTTAGATCGTTACACATAATTTTTCACATTATATTTTAGTGTTGTTCTGAAGCTATTTCCTTGTGGCATTTTTATGATTAACTGTTTAGTGGGAAATAAGCCACAATTAAATTGAAAAAATAATTTTATTAACGTTTCGAAGCCCAAATCGGGTTTCGTTGTCAAAATACAAAATACTATTAAAATAAACAAAAATGTTGTTGCTAAGTAAAAAAATATTCTTCTAATAATTTATTTAATCTGACTCATTTATATTGGCAATTCAGACGTATATTATACATTTTGAAGTAGAAGACTTTAAAATGATATCGCCAATATTTATGAGTTGTTTAAATTATAAATAATATTAATAATACATAGATCTACAATAAGTAATACTAAAATATAAAATAGTAATACTATAATTTTATATTTTAGTATTACTTATTGTAGATCTATGTATTATTAATATTATTTATAATTTAAACATATTAAAGTCAGAATTTGGTATTAGTTTTTTGAAAGTAAATTAAATGTAAGACCAAATACTTACGATGTCGGGATAGTATCAA
Organism: Diabrotica virgifera virgifera; assembly: GCF_917563875.1. NCBI lineage: Eukaryota > Metazoa > Arthropoda > Insecta > Coleoptera > Chrysomelidae > Diabrotica > Diabrotica virgifera. The sequence continues at coordinate 133,249,486 of NC_065444.1, forward strand.
GAGGTTTTTTCCTGGTTTTCCTTCGTGATTTACTATGGAATCTCTAACGCGAGAATTTTACTGTCATCGTTGTATTTGTTTGTCTTTTTAAAGACAGATCACATGCTATGATTTTTTTGTGACGGATATTCTTGAGTTGGGATTGATTTCATGTAATCGAATGAACTATCTTTTAATAAAGTCGTCCCAGGAACGCAACTCATAAATATTGGCGATATCATTTTAAAGTCTTCTACTTCAAAATGTATAATATACGTCTGAATTGCCAATATAAATGAGTCAGATTAAATAAATTATTAGAAGAATATTTTTTTACTTAGCAACAACATTTTTGTTTATTTTAATAGTATTTTGTATTTTGACAACGAAACCCGATTTGGGCTTCGAAACGTTAATAAAATTATTTTTTCAATTTAATTGTGGCTTATTTCCCACTAAATAGTTAATCATTATATTTTAGGTTAGAGTACCTATGCAGAAATTCAGTTTAAAGTCTTGCCTGTAAAATGAGATACGATGTTTTTATATTAAGCCATCAATTTCTTTAAAAGTAATAAAATTAGTTCTTCCTGGAGTAAGTTAGGCCAAATAAACAAATATGAAGATAATCCAAAGCTGAAATGGTCAAAATGTTTTGTCAAAATAAACTGCGAACATAATAGAGTATAAATATTTTATGATCGTGTAATGCGAATATAAACCGTCATAGCAGTTGCTTTACATCTGTCAAACTGGAACCATACCATCTCTATCGTTCGTGCAAACAGTTTATCTTCTTAATGGACATTCGATGGCGAAATCGTCGAAGATCTATAAACAGTGTTGTGTTACTGTTTAATGATAAATATTATAACAAAGTGAAATTTAATTGTTGCTGAATTATTCAGAGCCGCTATCGGTAAAGGAAAACAAGCTAGTGGATCGCAGTACATGATTATTTAATAGACTTACAAGTAGAGAATATTTTAAGTGGGTTTGAATAAGGTTTTATTGGACCCATAAAAGATAACGTTAACAATTACTTTAGCTGGATGTAATAAGAGACAGAAAAAGATAAGTATAAATGGTTTTTAAAAGAAAATTGCAAACTTTATAGGCCATTTTATGCTTATGTAACACCAACTACTTTGTGCAAAAGTACTTCCTTTAGAAATCGTAGGTCGTTAAATATCTCACCATAGAGATTTAATATAAATTTAAAACAAAATACATCCCATCGGATATAACTGATTTAGCATAACTCAACATTAAACTCAACCTTCACGTGGTGGTTCTTTGGTGGTTAAAGTGCAGAGGCACCTGAACCTCGGGTTGTCATAATAATTCTGATGATTTCTCTAAGATTGCCCAAAGTTGAAATTGGTGCCCTCACAATAGACTTTTACTTCGCACTACAGTGTCCTACCTTTACGATTTCATTGTATGTTCGAATTCTCTCCTAATTAGTCCAAGTAATGAAGCTTAAAATAGGACAAATCCTAGCAATTTTTATGGAATGGATGGATTTGCTTGAAAATTTAAGGATAAGTAGTGGATAGTCCAAGGATCACAATATATATGATGCCAAAGGCGCTTTTACCATGGGGGTGGTTGCCACCCCATCTTGGGGGTGGAAATTTTTTATTATATTCTGACCGTAAAAGTTGGTAAAAACATTCATTCTAAGCAGAAAATGTTCTATACATTTTTTTGATAAAATTAATAGTTTTCGATTTATTCGCTATCGAAAGTGTTAGTTGCATATCGAAAAAATCAATGTTTTTAATCAGTTTTCTGCTAAAAACTAAAACTAATAAAGTTTTAGTTTTATCAAAACAACTTGACTTAACAAAAATGTACCTTTTGAAAAAATAAACGAAACGGTTTTTTTTTCTTTAAGACCAATAGTAATCGAGTTCTACTTTTTTTATATGTTAGATCTTCTTCGTCAAATGCTAAATATTGTAGTTTCAAAGTCAAAAGACGAATAAACTATGCATTTTTCGAGGATAACTTGTTTAAAATAATTTAAAGTATTTAAAAATATCTATATCCAGAAATCCAAAAAAGTCTCTAGCTCAAAAATTAAGCGACTTATAATGACAAGAATGTCAGTCCCTATTTTTTTCAGCGAAAAAGTGATTGGAAACAACCTCCTAATCACCACCCTAATTAAAATTGGTCATTGACCTTATTTGGTCTTTTTTATTTGTGTATTATTAATAGGTTCTAGAAGTTTGACCGGCTTAGAATGATTAGTTTTAAAAAAAAATGAAGTTCAAAGCGAATAATGATTTTTTTAGTTTGGTAAGAATGTCCTTTTCTTCAGAATAGAAATATTAGCATCGGAGATACGAAAAAATGTTAAATATGGAATTGTAGCTTATTTCATTCCCAAGAACCTGGTTTGCAAAAAATTTTTCTGTGGCAAAAATTTAGTGAGCTATTGACAATTATTAAAACTTGTAATGACATGCAAAAACCACCTTTACTAACCCTTTCAAAGTCACCTCTTTTTGAAACTGAGATTTTTAAAAGGATTTAATATTAATAGCCTTATAGATCTTGTTAAAATCTACAAAATATTTTTTTTAAATATAATAAAAATTTCCACCCCCGAGATGGGGTGACAACCACTCCCATGGTAAAAGCGCCTTTCGGCATCATATAGATTTTGATCCTTGGACTATCCACTACATAGTCTCAAATTTTCAAGCAAATCGATCCATTCTGTAAAAATTGCGAGGTGAAAAGTTTCTGATCCTGGACTAAATGTGATGCTGGACACTATTGCAGCACGTGGGATGGAAACTCCATCCTGTTGCAAGAGTGTGGCATCGTCTATTTTTTTTTTTCGAAAACTGTCTGTTATAAACCGAACAAACTGCATCCAATTGGCTTATTGTATATCCTCAATTCATCCGTGGTACCCACCATTCCACAATTCTGAAACCCGGTACCAGCTCATACAGGTCTAGTAGATGGTTACCATATATTTTTGGAGTTACTTGGTAGTCTCCAAAAAGTGTTTGCCGCCTAATACCTCGCGGTCACGCAAGATATAATTGGCTATTTCAAGTTATATTCTTCAGAGTCTGCAGCTTAAGGGTTTGTTCACTACGGAGACCATCGCATCGTATTCTAGCCTAGAGCTTAGTATCCTACTCTTTATTTTGGTGAACGCTTGCATTTAAAATATTGCATCTAGCGATCGATAATATGGTACGAGCAGTACGAGGGATACCAGGCAGCGAGGGTCGGCGCCTCGTTGTGAGCACAACTTAAGTCTTCATGAACCAGTCCCATTGTATGTATACTTTGTCTAATTTACTTACCGTTGCACGTCATCCGCGTCATAGCCTTTAACGTCACATGATACCAACACGAAATATTTAGGCGGTAGGTGTGTTCTTTTTTAAAATCATTTTGCCTAGTACACTGGAATCACAGCCACTAGACATATTTTATTATAAACGCGTAGAAATAATATTTGAAAATTTCTATTAATGTTAACCTAAAGAAATACACAATAATATTTTTCATTTAATTTGTATAAATGGATTATAAAGCGTTTTTATGAAGCACATTTACTCGGAACACACTGTAACTGTAATCGAACGAAGGTGACATTTTAGAATAAATTGGTAACATTTATTTGACAGTTGCGGTGATGACACTTCATATTTGTTTATATTCTTTATTATAAGTATTTGTTTTATTATATTTACTGTTTTTATTATTTACTTTAACGTAAGATTATAACTTAATTCTTGTTCTCTATTTCTAAAGTTTTTATTTATTTACATTGAATATTAATTTGTTCTGTTGTATAATCTACGTTTACAATAATTATGTGATCTACTTGATTTAAAATGGATTCAGGATTTGTTTATACTTTGGCAACTATGTCAACTTAGATCTCTGGCGTAGATAATAACGTGCAACGGTAAGTAAATTAGACGGACTGTAGGTATTCCTTGACTGGCGCAAGTCCACTACGGAAACCTGTTATGCCTTTGAGCTAATTTTTGCCGCTGTACTTTAGCCCTATGAAAGAATATGTATCAGTGACGGTAAACTCAGTGAGAGTTATATTGTGTTTGGTTCTAGGCTTTTTTCCTATCACGGACGGTGCTTTCTGACACTCCTTCGTCCGGCTCTGAACCGAATTAATTTATAGCTGATCGTCTTCTAGAAAGTTCATTAGCTCTGAAATCCATGAGCTGCCACTCACCTGCTTTTTGTCAGTTTGAACTTTTAATTTAAGCAAAAAGCAAATGTTTTTTGGGCACCCTGTATAAATAATTATGTTAATATTTATATTACTGAATATAGAATTGAATAACCTTTTAAATTAACTAGCACACGATCCCTATTCTTATTTAAAAAAAAACATCGATTACGTCATCACGCCCAGATCGATGACGGCACTAGTATGGTATACGGTATGTCCCTGTAAGTTGTATCCATGTGGAAAACTTGTTTATTATTAATTTTATGAAAAAAAGTTATGCTTCATAAAAAGCTCTGCATGGTTCAAAACCTAAGATTTAACCATCAAATATCAAATTTTTTAAATATTATACGAGGTATGCCAAAAAGTTTGAATTTCACTCAAGAGTAAAGTAGCTTTATTTTTCACAATATTGAAAATTGCTATTATGAAAAGTTGTTTGGAATTAAAAACTATATTCTAGTATGCAATTACATACTTCTAATTGAAATTTTTTTTTAAATTATATATAACTAACATTATTTTCAGTTATTTCAATTCAGATAACTCTTTTTTTATTAATTTTACGAAAAAAAAGTGATTCTTAATAAAAAGTACTGCATGGTGTAAAACCTAAAATACAACCATAAAAAATATGAATTTCGCTCAAGAGTAAAATACGTTTATTTTTCACAATATCAAAAATTGCTATTATGAAAAGTTATTTAGAATTAAAAACTATGTTTCAGTTTGTAATTACATCCTACTAATTGAAATATTCTGAACTATAAAGGTACTTTACTTTTGATCTAAATTTATCTTTTTTGACATACCTCGTATAAAATTGATAAAATTTGATATAAGATGGTTGTATTTTAGGTTTTAGACCATCCAGAACTTTTTATTAAAAATCACTTTTTTTCGTAAAATTAATAATAGTTATTAGAATTATTGAAATAACTGAAAATAATGTTAATTATCCATACTTTTTCAAAAATGTTTTTTTCAATTAGAATAATGTAATTGCATATTAGAATATAGTTTTTAATTTCAAACAACTTTTTATAATGGCAATTTTCAATATTGTGAAAAATAAAGCTACTCACTCTTGAGTGAAATTCAAACTTTTTGACATCGTATAACATTGATAAAATTTGCTATCTGATGGTTGAATTTTGGATTTTGGACCATACAGAACTTTTTATAAAAAATAACTTTTTTTCGTAAAATTAATAATAAAAAAGTTTTCCATATGGATACAACTTACAGGAACATAATGTATATGCCAAAAATCATAATTTAAAAATAAAAATCGACCTGTTTCGAGATTTTTCCTTATAGTCGTCGGCTTTGAAATAGCGAATTTATTCCTTACATTTGTACCATACTGTATAAAATGAACTTCCATCAAGTAACGATCAAATCCATCACTTATTTAAATGAATTAAAGCCTAAAACAACAATCTACTTAAAATGATTTACCCTGTCTACTGGATATTATTTTAGTTTCAGTTTGAATTGGATCAATACTGTATTCGAATTGATATACGTGAACATAAAGCATTTGCGGTATTTATATTCATTAACTGGCCTACTTAACAGTTTAACTGTCGTGACATAATGAAATAAAAACCAGATCAGAAAAAGAAATTAAGATAAACCAGAAGTGTTATCATTCATGCAATGTTTTTTGTTCGAAAACAAATTGTGCTATAAATGCTTGTATTATTTGATACAAATTATACAAGCATATACATACAGGGTGGTGAATTGGAAAACGGGCCATAGGAAACTCAATGTAAAATTCTAAACTGTTAAATTCCTGCTTCCCTAATTATTTTACATTAAAAGACATTAGAATCTATTTGTAGAGGATTGAAATCTGTATTGAAAACATCTGTTAAAATTGTTCTACGAATTAAGCATATTCCAAAATTTTGTAAAAATGTAATACATTTTTCAGTTTTTCATCCCAAAATTAGGCCACACGCAGTGCAATAATGTGTCACAATGAAGTTATTATTTTCACATTTTTGAACTGTCAATATTATTATTTTATCATTTATTGTTTAAAAACTTTAGATTTCGTAACTATAGATTTTCGTAACTATAGTTAAGGCTACAAAGCGTAAAGTCGTTTGCAAAGTCGAACTACAGGGCGAACAATCACAGGCGTTTGAAACAAAAGTTGGGCTGCGACAGGGAGATGCGCTGGCGTGTCTCCCCTTCAACATAGCTCTGGAAATGGCGGTCAGAGATGCACGAAGAGACAACAGAGGAAATATTTTTAATAAATCATCCCAAATTTTGGCAAATACAGATGACGTGGACCTAGTTGCCCGCACAACACGCAAACTAGAAGAAATGTATACCACCTTCTCAAATGCCTCAAAAAATATGGGCCTGAAAGTAAACGAGGAGAAAACTAAGATGTTGGCATCAACACCCAACAATTAATAGAGTCAGAAACATCGGTCACCAAGTCACTGTTGATAACTCTACCTTTGAAGTGGTCGACAAATTCACATACTTAGGCTCCCTGATCACCAAGGAGAACGTCATGACGGAAGAAATCAAGCGAAGAATATTCCTAGCGAACAAATGCTATTTTGAACTGAGTAGACGTATGAGAAGCAGAAACCTAAGCCAAAAAACAAAAATAACGATATACAAAACCCTTATACAACCAGTGTTGACATATGGATCGGAGACATGGACCATCTCCAAGGCAGATGAAAACCTTCTGCTTATATTTGAACGAAGGATCCTGAGAGGAATATTCGGTAGCATCTGTGAAAATGGTATTTGGAGGAGGAGGTATAACTACGAGGTATACCACAGATATAAACATATATTTGATGGTATCTCTTATAAGAATAGGAAGACTGAGATGGGCAGGATATCCAGCAAGATCACAGCATAACAACCTTCCTAGTAGAAACAGGGGTAGGCCAAAACTTAGATGGAAGGATGGTGTAGATGAGGATGGGAGAAAAATAGGCGCAGCAAACTGGCAACGGTTGGCAATGGATAGGACTGACTGGCGTAATAGACTTGAGAAGGTCGAGGCTCTTTCATAGGGCTGTAGTACCATTGATGATGATGATTGTTTAAAAACAGTATAGTTGACAAGTTATCCTCAGTTGCGGAGAAAGTATTAATAATAAAGATTTTTTATGCAGTCAATGGTAAATAGTAACGTGTGGCGTAACTTTTACACACATACCGTAAAATGGGGTTACTTTGACCGCTGGGGTGAATTTGACCGAAAACATAGAAAAATATCTATTGTGATATACTTCAGCCACCCTGTATAATTTTTAAAATTATTTTTAACGATTCAAATTTATAAATATCTAAGAATTCATTTTTAATTAAATAAAAAAGAATTAATATTCCAAGGGTTGCTAAATCCACCGATATAACGAATTAAGAAAAAATGGTTTAAAAAACGGTCAAATTAACCCCACTTACAAGAAAAATAAGTTTACAGGCAAAATGCATATACGGTCAACTTCCCCCCAGATGGGGTGAACTTGACCAAAGGCATTTTTTATTTTTTTTTTCTAAGTCATGATTATTTTCTTGTAATTATAATCTAAGCTACTGAAAGTAGACGCCTAAACCCATAACATATTTGCATATAGAAAAATGTAACAAAATTTAAAATATGATTTTTATAGGAAAAAAATACAGATTTCAATTCCCTATAAAAATTCTCTCATGACTTTTGATGTAAAATAATTAGGAAAGCAGGAAAACAACAGTTTAGAATTTTACATTGAGTTTCCTATGGCCCGTTTTACGATTCACCACCCGTTATATACAATAAACAACACATTTGATATATGGATGATAAGTAAGTTAATAGAATTTTAAAAAATATTTACTACATATTATTTATTTTTGAGATCTGTGATTGAATGAAGAAGCAAGAATATTCAAAAAATTTCCTACAAAAGAAGCAATTAATTATAAATTACTAACTTAATTTACAGCTATTATTTCTTCAGGTTTTGTTGAAATCAACCTTTGTATTATCTACTTCTGAATAAATTTAATGTAAAATGTATACTAATAGGCGTACTTCCAGGTTTACGAGTCATTTATTTAAACCATGCGCATACAATGTTGTGTCAAGCTCAATAGTTTTTAAGTTGTGTCAACCAGGCAAATGGGAAAATAATACAAAGACAATACTTAAATTAATAAGACTCGAGGAAGCAAACCACGCAAACACAAATAAAAGTTCATCCCAACCCCTTTTGTCAGTGCGTCATCAAGTTTGGCATCATATGAGGCTTTTAGAACACAAGGGGTATAAGTGATACGTTTTGAGAAAACTTTGTTTCAAAGTTCTAAACAAATTTAAAAATTTAGGTAGTTTAGCATGTTTTCTTAGCATGTTTCAACACTTAGCATGTTTTCAATGACATGTAATTTTTGATAATGTTATTGTTAATTTATGTAGAAAGTTTGTAGCCACCATGTGTTCTATGTGTTTGGGAATCTATTTTTGTATTTAACCCAATTTCCTAAAAATTGTCACTTACACCTCTTGTGTTCTAGGAGCCTCATATAGGATTCTAATAATGCCGCCAATCATTGCATGACATATTGGTTAAATCTGACAGTTGTCAGAATATTTATATTTATATAAACATCAATATTTATACAAATATTTGCCAGAATATTAATATTTAAAATATTTTAATATAAAAATAAGTAAATATAAAATCAAATTTCACTATACAATATCCGAATATACCAATGACATAAAATATTTATATTTATGTTGCTGAAAAATACTAACCTAGAAATTACAATTATCATTTTACCAACTGATATTGTGAAAGTACTGTCACGATCAATAACTTTTGTGTCAAATTATCTTTATTCGCATCAATTGCTTATCTATTTAGAGTATGGTAATCGCCAACCAATTATACATCTATAAGTACAGGGTTGTTTTAATATGCAAATATCCGTCAACGAATTCATACTTTTCTAAGTTAATGCATAATAATCACGAAGGTACGTTTTTTTCTGTCACTTCCAACTGTAATTCGTTAGAGAGAATTCAATAACCTATGACGCACTGAAAACAGGGTTTGAGATGATTCAGTAACACCGTGAAAAAAGTATTAGTAGCAATAATGTTCTCAACCTTATTGCAGCCCTTGAACGCAGATTTATATAAAATATAGAGGGTGTAACAAAAAGGCAGGTCATAAATTAAATCACATATTCTAGGACCAAAAATAGTTCGAATGAACCTATTTAACTTACTTTAGTACAAATGTGCACATAAAAAAGTTACAGTTCTTTGAAATTACAAAATTAAATAATAAAACGTTAATAAAATTATTTTTTCAATTTAATTGTGGCTTATTTCCCATCTAAATAGTTAATCATAAAAATGCCACAAGGAAATAGGACATTATAAAATTAAAATCGGGTTTTTCCAATATATCGAAAACTATCAGAGATTTTTTATTGATAAATGAACATGTGGCAGTCTTGTGGCAGGAACATCTTTAAAAAAATAACAGTAAAATTTTTACACCCCATAAAATTTTTATTGTGGTACCATTAGTTGAACACAATATTTTTGAAACTTTTTTGCTTTTTAGTACTTTTTCTATAAACCAGTTTTTAACGAGATATTTTGAACATTTGTAAAATCCTCCACATGTTTGTAAATGGTTTGTAAGATTATAGAATATTATTTTCAGTAGTAATTGCACAAGAGCTGACACTTTGACAGTTTTAATTTCACGACCCGAAGGGGACTGAAATTATGTCTAAAGTGTCACGAGGGCAAAAATTAGATAATAATTTTAGAGATCGAGTGCAATTTGTTGCGATTATTTCATGAATAAAACTGTTCAAAACCAAAATTTTATTGTAATTTATTTATGTAAGTACAAATTAGTACAATTAAACACACAGTTGTTATAAATATTTGACGGTTGAAAGGCATCACTTTTATAATTTTTAAAACATTAATTGTCATTAATGTCACTGAATGTATTTTTTATACTTGACGACGGGACATTATCAAAAATTATCAGTTTAATTTTTATTTCTGTAGCTTTCTATTGGTCAGAATCTCCTGTGAATGAAATAATAATAATATTATTACCAGGTCTCTATAATCTTACTGAACCATTTAAAAATATGTGGTGGATTTTACAAATGTTCAAAATATCTTGATAAAAACTGGCTTCTCGAAAAAGTATTAAAAGGCAAAAAAGTTTTTAAAACATTATGTTTAACTAATGGTACCACAATAATAATTTAATTGGAATTTACACAAACATTTGGGGCGTTTAAGGGAATAAAACATTCAATTTTTATTAGGTGCACAAATTTCACTGTTATTTCTTTTTTATGATGCTCCTGCCTTAAGAATTCCACATGTCCATTTTAGTTTTTGATATATTGGAAAAAATCGATTTTCATTTTGGAACTTTTTTTATGTGCACATTTGTATTTAGGTAAGTTAGGTTTAATCGAACTATTTTTAGTCCCAGAATATGTGATTTAATTTATGACCTACCTTTTTGTTACACCCTGTATACATACACCCAATTGCGATTGCGATTTACAACATACCTCTAGCTAGAGTGAGTGTTTGGGCAAGTACCAGTTTTATTCCCCTCCGTGATCAACAAATTGAATATCTTTGAAATCGTGTGAAATTTAGCAAACTGTAATAACTCATTAACTGCCACAATTTTTTGTAGTTATATTTCATGTCGTTATGCAAAAAACAAAGTTCTTAGCATTTTATAGTCCGTCCGCTATAACTTTTCCCATGCGGTACGATTCATTTTCAATCAAATTAATAGTCTAGTAAAATAAAATTACACTACATGTAAATCAAAATGTAAATTCGTACAGGTTGAAACAAATTTTATATCAAAGTTTAGGTGGGTACAAAAGATATTTTCAAGAAAGTATCCAAATCATACAAGGGGGTCATTTTTGCAAAAAAATTACTTTTTTAACTGCGGAGGTCATTCAGTTACTAATGAAGGTATATAGGATTATTTTCTGCAAAGTTGAAGGGTAAATCTTTCACATAAGACTTACCAAACTAAATTTGACCCCCTATTTATTTAAATAATTATACATAAAACTTAAAAAACAAATTTGCAAAAAAAAAATATTTTTAGCGTTTTAAATAAGCACTATAAAATATCCTATTTTACAGGAGAAGTTGCGCTATGTTATCGGTATTAGCCAAAAAAAAATTGGTCCAAAAATATTTAATATTTTTTGAGATATTGCATTTGTTTATTAAATGTTACTCTATTTTCAATTGCAAAAACGCGGTTGTTGCCAAAGAAATATTCACCTGTATTAAATTTTATTATTTTTACTTTTATGTATATTTTCGATAAATGTATTGATAAATTCAAATTTCAATTACACTTCCCCCTAAAATGGAATTTGAAAATTATTCAAATTTGTTTATAATTTGTTTTTCTAATAACGTCGAGGGGATTAAATATTTTGAAATGCTGTTTCGATAATTGCATTCCTGGGAATTTTTCACTAATTAAAAATTTTTTTTTGTCTTTTTTCCTCTTCTTTTTTTTTTCTTGGAGGTATATTACCACGGGCCCTTTTAGGGTCAAGTTTCATTAAGAATGTCGAATCTCTAAGTTGTAGATTCTAGACCTAAAAATATTAAGATTTAACTAAAATCTCTTAAATAAAATGTGGGTACTTACTGAGTTACAGTTACAGAGTGTTTTATTTAAAAATTTAAAAATTATCTTTACCAAGAAATTTCAAACTATTTGACGTATCCTTATCATACGTAGCAGAAAGTGTGAGTACTATACAGTCTACTAAATTGTGATAAATAAAAGTTTCTAGCTACTACCAGAGGCGTACGACAGGGGATAGTTACTGGTTGACCCTTCCCAAATTCTACGTCACTGAGGGAATTATTATTTTAGCGAAATTTTTCGATTCTCCATTACTTTCTATGTAAATAATATACTCTTTACTGGTAACGATTAAGTGATTAGTTTTCGAGATATTGGACGTTAAAAATGAAACGGCATAGTTATTTTGATTCATTCATTTTAAACTTCCAATATCTCTCAAACTGATGACTTTATCGATACCAATGAAGTTATTTACATACAAAGTATTGGAGAATCGAAAAATTTCGCTAAAATAGTAATTCACTCAGTGGCGTAGAATTTGGGAAGGGTCAATCATTCACTATCCCCTGTCGTACGCCTCTGGCACCAGCTAGAAACGTTTATTAATCACAATTTAGTAGTTTGTATAATAGCCACACTTTCTGCCAAGTATGATAAGGATACGTCAAATAGTTTTAAAGTACTTGATAACAATAATTTTTAAATTTTTTAATAAAACACCCTGTAACTCAGTAAGTAGCCACATTTTATTTAAGAGATTTTAGTTAAATCTTAATATTTTTAGGTCTAGAATCTACAACTCAGAGATTAGTCATTCTTAATAAAATTTAACCCTAAAAGGGCCCGTAGTAATATAACTCCAAAAAAAAAAAGAAAAAGAAAAAACGATAAAAAATTTTGTTAATTAGTAAAAAATTTCCAGGAAGGCAATTATCGAAACGGCATTTTAAAATACTTAATCCCCGCGACGTTATTAAAAAAAAAAAATTATAAACAAATTTGAATAATTTTCAAATGCCATTTTAGGGGAGAGTTTAATTGAAATTTGAATTTGTCAATACATTTATCGAAAATATACATAAAAGTAAAAATAAAATTTAATACAGGTGAATATTTCTTTGGCAACAACCGCGTTTTTGCAATTGAAAATAGAGTAACATTTAATAAACAAATGCAATATCTCAAAAAATATTAAATATTTTTGGACCAATTTTTTTTTTGCTAATACCGATAACATAGCGCAATTTCTCCTGTAAAACAGGATATTTTATAGTGCTTATTTAAAACGCTAATAATATTTTTTTGCAAATTTGTTTTTAAAGTTTTATGTATAATTATTTAAATAAATAGTGGGTCAAATTTAATTTAGTAAGTCTTATGTGAAAGATTTACCCTTCAAATTTGCAGAAAACAATCCTATATACCTTCATTAGTAACTGAATGACCTCCGCAGTTAAAAGAGTAATTTTTTTGCAAAAATGACCCCTTTTTAATTATTTAAACAATGATCCCCTTGTATGATTTGGATACTTTCTTGAAAATATCTTTTGTAACCACCTAAACTTTGATATAAAATTTGTTTTAACCTGTACGAATTTACATTTTGACTTTTTTTTAATTTTATTAGGCTATAAGTCAAAACAGAAAGTGAAACGTACGTCGATGTGTGTAGTATATAGTCTACAGTATACAATAGTATATTGTACAACAAGAGAGAAAAAAGACATATTTCTCACGAGCGCAAAAGTTTGTTGGCACGAGCCGAGGCACGAGGCGAGTGCCGCAAATCAAGCGAGAGAGAAATATGTCATTTTCTCTGGTGTTGTACACTGTACTTTTTCTATGGATGCGTTTTTGTCAAGAGTTCAAATTTCAAAATTAAATAATTTAGGTGCTTTTAGGTATATTATTTGCCTAAATTGAAATAAAATACATATATACACATAGGTATTTAATATTCTTAATAGTTATATACTTTATTTATTTAAAATTATAATTCACAGTTGAATAGTCTTAAAAGGTAATTTTTGATAAGTTTTGACAAGTTTGAACACATTTTACTTGACAAGAATAATTGTGTTTGTATTGTGCATGTTACCATGGAAATGGCGATCCTATGTATGTAAACCGGCGGTGAACCCGTGAGAAAAAATATTTCTCACTGCAATGGCCGACTTTTCTCACTGCCTGAGAAATTGTTCGTTTTGAATGTATATAAGTAGTGACAGAAGTTGCACATTGTATAGCATCCATAGAAAAAATGTATATACACATCGACGTTCGTTTCAATTTATGTTTTGACTTAATTTGATTGAAAATGAATCCGTACCGCATAGGAAAAGTTATAGCCGACGGACTACCTATATATTTACAATTACTGCAAAACTAAGGGTTTTTTACAATTATCTCGGTCATTTGTTTTCGTATTTTAATTTGGAAACTCTAACAATTAAAGAACTTTTTGTGATCTACAACTTTTCTTTTTCTCTAAATGTATAAAATGTATAAGAAATGTATAAGAAACGTTTTATACGAAAAACATTTTTTTTTACTTTCTAAGATTATTTAAAATCAAAGCAAAATCAGCTGTACGGCTTCACGAATTTTTCATCAGCTACTCCTCATATACCTTTTAGAACCTTCAAATTTGAAGGTTCCTTCACCTTTTTACGTGAAATCTATGATTTTGTTCGCAGATTTTAAAACGCTTCTCAGGAGCAACAATGACGCAAATGCAATGTTTTGCAGTTTTGAGTTAAATGTGCCCAAAAAGTCAGAATGTATCATTCTTTGGGATGTAAAAATGCCATAAACCTAGTTCATTTATTGGCCGCTGGGAAGCAGTTACGTCGTTGTCAAAATTATGTACTTTCGGTCATGTTGTTGAAACGAAATCGCCGCAAATGTTAGTTGTTCATAGACTGTCGAACGGAACACTTCGTTTATATTTCTACAACGACATAAGTGTAGATTGTGACAAAATAAAGAGTTTTTTTAATGTTAATATTGTAGACCAATTCAAACCGATTCACACTTTCAATATTTTAAAAATATTGAAAGAACAATGACGCAACAGGGAGGCGGCAAATCAAAAAGTTTACGTGGTAAACTCGGGTGGTCCGATATAGTTATTTTCCTAACAAGTGCAGAAAGTCATACTTTTCCGCACCCGACTGCAGTTTGCCGAACGACGCAAAGCGGGAGTTCGGCAAGCAGTCGAGTGCGGAAAGGAGACTTTTTGCAAGAGTTAGGAACAATATTTTTTCTACGAGTCTTTAAAAAATGACCAAATCTTAATCAATTAATTTAATTAATATGAAAATACATACACAAATTAATTCTTTGACAAGGTTGTCAAAACCAAACTTTCAATATAATTAGTTAGCATGACGACGATCTTGGTTTCCATGACGATGATACAAAACGACTGTTATTAGGTTTGTTCTAGCGTTAGTTTCAAACGGTTTGAAACCATCAGCGAATAGTGGACCAGCGCGAGTAGAGGGGATAGCACTGGTGACTGTATTATGTTCTCTCACTAACCAACTGTTTGCTGACGGTTTATGACTAGTCTGGCTGTTTGCTAGAACAAACCTATTATCTACCGATTTGACTTTCGAGTATTATGCCAAAATAGTTTTATTTCATCGAATTGTCGCGTTAATTTCATTAAAACAGGAACATAATAAGATAAATTTGAAATAAAATAGTAAATAATATCTAAATATTAGTTTATTGCATGTATTATAATTATTTTAAGGCCGTATTAAAATATCTAAACGCGTGCGGAAAAGTAAAACGCGTGCGGAAACGTAAAACGCGTGCGGAAAAGTAAAACGCGTGTGGAAAAGTAAAACTTTCTAAACTAAAACGCGTTCGCGAAATTAGACATTTTTGCACGCTCGTAGAAAAAGTACTTGGCCTATCCGTCCGATGCCGTCACTATCGTAAGAGAAGTCTACTATCGTGTAACGCAGTGGTTCCTAACCTTTTATGCCTGGAGACCCACCTTATGATGTTTTTTTAATATCCGCGGACCATCCCTCACCTACGGACTGGCGCCATTGCATTGGCAGATTGTGCACGGTCATTGCACGCTACTCAGCTACTGTAAGTGCCACGCCGCGACCCACCAGTTGGGAAACGCTGGTGTAACGTAACACGTAACGCATTCCTGTAGACGGCCTACGTCAAAATCTCAGCCCGATCGGACTCTTGGTTTTGTTTTGATCGCGTGTGGAAGCAGGCATATTTGGGTATCTTAGAAAAATTAAAAAAGAACAAAATCGGTGATTTCACTCTTGTTTTTGGAAGGGGATTCCCACAGCTAAATCAAAAAGCACTTGAATGCTGTGTACGGTGACTCTTTTCCTTCGATGCGGGGACCGTGAAAAATTGGTTTATGTTTCAACGTGGTCTCACGTCGATATTTGATAAGTCACTCCCAGGTAAACGGCTACCATGGAGGATAACGTGAAAGAAATCCACGATCTTGTATTGACACACCGCCCACTGAAGGTAAGCGAGATAACTGAGACAGTAGGCATCTCAAAAAATCTCGTTATTTATATCCAACATAAAGTTTTGGACATAAGAAAGCCGAGGGCGCGATGGATACCACTTCACAGCAGTATATCTGAGGCTGTTTAAGCGTAATTCAAATGAGTTTATATGTTGTTTCATAACCGTCGACGGAACATGGTTCCACTGATACACAACACAGACCAAGGAACAGTCGATACAGTGGACGTCACCAGTGGAGAAGAAAAAAATGGTCATCCACCATGACAACGCACCGGATCACACCTCCTCCGTTGCCATGGCCAAACTGGTTGAATTTGTCCCATCCATCGTATTCTCCAGGTTTGGCCCAGTACGACTTATTTTTGGTTCCAAATTTGAAAAAGTTCCTCGCGGGCAGCAATTTAAGTAGAATGAGGAGTTCATCACCGCCAGGGAAGCCTACTTCGCAGACCCCAAGAAAACATATTTTCCAAACGGGTTAAAGAAGGTGGAACATCGCTGGGTCAAGTGTATCGAAATCGAAGGAAACTACGTTCAAAAATAAATCACCACTTTTCCAAAATTTTCGTTTTTCTTTTGAAGGCTAAGTACTTATCGGACCGCCGTATTATATTACCAAAAAACTAAAATTGTCATCTAAAAGTAGATTCAAACCGTTCAAAAAAATGTCAGTAGTTGTTCACTTAACCTTTGACTTGTTAACTTTCTTGTAAAAATATTTTTAAAAGTTTGTTTTCATTAAAATTAATGTACTAAAGCAAAAAAACAATCTATATAGAAATTGAAGAAATCAACGGACGTGTGGCATTTGTTTGCTTTTTAGATTAAACGCGTCCATTCGTATAATTCGATCGCTAGACACAAGAGAGAGCAAAATGTTACCGAACGAGCGCTTCAATGCATTTAAATAACCTTCATTTTTTAAACATTTAATTTTGCTAAGTGGATTTCTAATACTTTCAGTTTTGTAGTCCAGAGGAATTATGGCAATGAGCAGGGTTAGCTTCAAATAAAATTTTACGTTTCCATTGCATTGTTTCTTCTTTTTTTATTTAATTAGAAACCTTTGGAGACGTAATAATGTACTTTTTAACTATCTAATAGACAGTTAATGAGTTCTAACTAAACAACTATTAAAACTAAAAAAAAATAATACAACAAAACAGTACCAGCACCACAAGAATTGAGATCAAGCATCCTAATACCTGCCTTCAAAAAAAAAGGAGAGAAATCGGACCCGAAAAATTACAGAGGAATTAACTTATTAAACACAACATTAAAATTAACAACCAAAGTGATAACAAACAAACTGAATGAAATTATAACATTAGCAGAAGAACAACAAGGTTTGTATGTCGGGAAGATCATGCTCCGTCACTATATTTTTAATGAGACAAGTTCAAGAGAAATCATTAGAATACAACAAACCGTCATATTTATGTTTCGTGGATCTTAAGCAGACATTTGACAGGGTCAAATTAAAGGACGTTATCCATTTGTTATATTCAAGAGAGGTACCTCAAGGAACTAAAACGCTCGAAAACATCTACCAGAACAACACAATAAAAGTAAAAGTCAAAGATGAACAATATAACTGACCCAATTGAAGCTGGTAATGGGATAAGACAGGGGATTCCTTGAGTCCTTTATTGTTCAACCTGATCATTGATTAAATAATAAAAAAAAAGTAAGAACAAAAAAGGATACCAAACGGGAGAAAAACAACCTAAAATAATTTGCTATGCAACGATGCAATACTAATCTCTCAAAGTGAAGAAGATTTACAACGTAAGCTGCAGTAATTTAATATAACCGCCAGAAAATTTAACATGTTAATTTCCCTAAAAAAGACAAAATGCATGGTTATAACAGCAAATCCACTAAGATGTAAATTCTACCTGGAGGGTCATATAATATAACAAGTGATGGAGTTTAACACGTTAAGCGCCATGGCGGTCCCCAGGGACCGCTGCGTATTGACGAAACTGCTACTTGACCCAGGGGCATTTTTTCAATATTTTGTCTAGCGCTTAACGTGTTAAATATTTAGGCATTACGCTATCTAGCTACGGGAAGCACGAAACAGATGTGGAAGATCAAGTGAATAGAGCAAACAGAGCCATAGGTTGCTTGAATGACACAATATGGAGAAATAAAAATATCGGAAAAGAAATGAAAGGCAGAATTTACAAAACAGTCATCACACCAATAATGACATACGCGGCAGAAACACGACCTGACACAAAGAGGACAAAAAGATTGCTCGAAACAGCGAAGATGAAAACCCTTCAAAAAATCGATGGTAAGATACTATGGGACAGAGCTAGAATTACAGATATACGACGGAGAATGCAAGGTGGATAACATTAATAACTGCGTAAGAAACAGAAGAGTACACTGGAATGACCATATAAGCCGAATGACAACAAATAGAGTAGTAAGGACGGCGAGAGACGGTTCCCCAAAAGGAAGACGATCGAAAAACGTGGAAGACCACGAAAATGGTGGAACGACAACTTACTAGAGGCACATGGAAAAAACAGACAGAGTCATGTCTGTACAAAAAAAAGAGAAGAAAAATACATAATTTATAAATATACATAAAATTTTCTTATTTAAACTGAAAATTCACATTTCAGCATAATTGGGGTCACAAAATGGTCATCTTAGTGAAGTAAAATACGTATTAAAATCTAGAGAATTAAAAAAAAATTATACAAATCCTTGAGTCGTTGAGAAAATATTTTTTTCTACGAGCGTGCAAAAATGTCTACTTTCGCGCACGCATTTTAGTTTAGAAAGTTTTACTTTTCCGCACGCGTGTTACTTTTCCGCACGCGTTTTACTTTTCCGCACGCGTGTTAATTTATATATGTTAATATGGCCTTAAAGTAATTATAATACATGCAATAAACTAATATTTAGATATTATTTACTAATTTATTTCAAATATATCTTATTGTGTTCATGTTTTAATGAAATTAACGCGAGAATTCGATGAAATAAATATGCTGAAACTTTGGTTTTGACAACCTTGTCAAAGAAGTAATTTGTGTATTTTCATTTTAATTAAATTAATTGATTAAGATTTGGTCATTTTTTAAGACTTTTTAAAGACTGGTAGAAAAAATATTGTTCCTAACGCTTGCAGAAAGTCTCTTTTCCGCACTCGACTGCTTGCCGAACTCCCGCTTCGCGTCGTTCGGCAAACTGCAGTCGCGTGCGGAAAAGTATGACTTTCTGCACTAGTTAGGAAATAGTATATTGTGCAACAAGTGCAGAAAGGTACTAATTTCTCACGAGTTTGAAAAGTTGCGGTACGAGCGCAAGCGAGTGCCTCAATTCAAACGAGTGAGAAATTACCTTTCTGCACGTGTTTCACACTATACTTTTTCTACAAGCACAGTTTTTCCTAAAAATAAAAATCACAATTTCCAAACGACGATTAATTATAATAGGTACGTACCTATGTGATAAATTTTAAACTGTATTTAATTAATACCTACTAATCAATTTAAATTCCTTATACCTAAATAAATTGCACAGAAATCAGTTAAAAAATTAATGCACTGCCTTAATTTGTTTAAATTTAAACAATTATTACACATTATTGACATTATATTTATGCAGTCACGGATTTACACAAAACCTACTTCATTCGACGTCTCTTGCACAGGTTGCTAAATCCTTATTGGTTATTTGATAATTATAAAATGTTTAATAAGAATAAAATTGTAAAATAAAACAGTTGTAACATCCATAATTTAGTTTCTATGCTATAGTTAAATATAATAATTGTCTTATAGGTTATATATTTGTCTAAAGTTTAACGACGGATGTAAACAGAATATAACGTTACTCAGAATGCGGTAGTCCACGGATGTAAACAGAATATAACGTTACTCAGAATGATGTAGTCAACTGTGCAGAAAAGAACTTTGCGGCACAGAAACGTCACTTTGCGGCACAGAAACGTCACTTTTCTGCACACTAATGTCAAATATCTTATACTGTGAGAAAATATCAAGTTTGCTAACATAAAACCGTGCAGAAAAGTGCACTTTGAATAGTGGTTGTAGAAAAATAATTATATCTTAATTTTTTCTAAAAATTATTTTAGTCATTTGGAATCTTTTCCTGAGCTGTACTATATTGACGCATTTTTTAAATAAATTAATTTCTATAAGTTGTATATTGCCTATTTTATTCAAAGTATTTTTTAGGTTCATTTTTCCTGGGAATTTCTATATACATAATTTCATTTGTAAATGTCTGGAGTGTTTTATGTGTATTGTAATTTGTCAGACTATCAGAATATTTAGTAAAAGTATATACAGTAACCGCCACGCTACTAGACACACGGGTACATTGAGCTAATACAGTTCTGGACCCTTCGCTTGTTGCAGTGTTTACTTTTTTTATAGAACAGTTGTATTTTAAGTTTATAATTGTCATTGTGTTAAAGTTGTAAAAGTTATAAAGTATTGTAATATTGTTCATGTTTGAATAAAGATATTTTAAAGCAGAGTAGCAATACTATTAATTAATGTATTTTTTGAATGGAAAAACAATAATTACTATTTTGAATAGTTTCATGAGAGTCACATAAGACAGACATGAAAGTCACAGCAGGGTCGGCCCGTGTCGTGGTAGGCAAGGTAGGCGCCGCCTAACCTCTTCAAATGTACAATAATAAATTTTATTTATTAATATAAATTACTTATTTCAAAATTGTAATTTACAAATTTTGACACAATATCTAAGTATCTAAAATAAAAAAGGTAATTTTTTAATTTCTCTCCGAAGTTGTAATTGTTGTACGCTTCACGTAGTAGTGCTACTCACTTCTATGATGGCACTACAATATATTCAGGTACTTTTCAAATCCGCCTAAGAACAGAACAGAATGGTATGCGTCTTTCATTCTTTACGCTAAGCACATCGCTTTAATTGTGGCTTGTCTGGCCGTAGTGGGCGAGAATTTCCTGGAAATCGTAGTGGGGCTAAATAATCCTGAAAATTTCCCCCTAGTGGGGCTAAAGGCGAAATTTTTTTGCGCCTTCGACAATGGTTGTGGCGAGCTGCATCTCGGGATAGCCAATTGTATGTTTTAGGATCCTGACTACAAATACTGAAAAAAAAAACTAAAAGTGCGAATTTTGTCATGAAAGGACCCCGCAGAAACCTTATGGGAAATGGCTCTCTGTCAAATGCTCTGAAACTTTGGGTTCTGGTAGTCCTTGATGTGTAGAACAAAAGACTCAATGGGCACATAGCTCCAAAAAATCATGGTTTTAAGATATAAGCCTCTGAAGGTATAGGTACAACGAGGACGTTTGAGTTGGAATAAATCCATTTCCTCGAGAATGGGCGACTCTAGAGATAAATTACAAATCAGGTCGATTTTTGTTTTTAAATTATAATTTTTTGGCATATATATATCACTAGTGACGTCATCACTAGTGGTGTGATAACTCATTTGAAAGGTTATTAAATTTTCTATTCAATAATATAAACATTAACAATATTATTTATACAGGGTGCCCAAAATTTTTTTTGAATTAAATTAATTGAGACAAAAAGAAGAATGGATATGATGTATATGTTACAGTTCAAGTTGATTCTCAGTTAGAGTTGACTTTTCCTAGTTTGAGTCAACTCCAACTGAAACGAGCAATAAAAGTTTATTTGAAAAATTTAAATCAACTTTTACTAGTTGAAGTTGACTCTTCCTAACCCTTGTTACTAAAAGTAGATTATACAATTTATACGAGTATAATCTCACGTGCATTTTTGATGAGTGTGCGTCTGTTTGTTTTGACCGTTTCAACTACTTATTAGTCCAGGCTGGAACGTCGCCACCGTTAGGTAAATTATTCTGATTCGATTTTTTTGCACAAACTTACTCAAACAAATACATCCTTATAACAAATACACAGTATCAGGCGGTACCGCGGTCGAAAAATTGTTTAACCAATTTTTGTTAACCAAATTCACAAATGGCTATTTGTATAACAAGGGAGGAAAGTGCTACTTTTCCTCCCGAGAATGAAGTTTACTGCCCTCTTACTGCCCGACGCGTAGCGGAGGGCAGTAATCATTCAAGGGAGGAAAAGGCACTTCACTCCCATGTTATACATATGGTTTTTCCACCTTCCTTCAAATAACAAGTAATTTTTTCATTTTTACTTAATTTATTTATGTAACTAACCAACAAAATTTATTAAAACTAAAACTAACAAGTAGATACAATATAACTGTCAACTGTCAAATTTAAGTCAAATTATTAATGTAAACATTGTTAAATCAAAATAACAATTTATTGTTTTTTACCATTCTGCAAAATAAATAAACGTTAAAATGTATAGATACTTACGTAATAGAAAATAGATATTGTACAGGGCGTCAATAAGTTATATTTCATGAATGAAATACCATGACGTCATTTTTTACTTTTCCTCCGTAGGGAGGAAAAATATTTTCCTCCCTAGGGATGAAAAGTACAACATTGCTCCCTACAATCAGGTCCGGAAAAGAATACTTTCGGCAGAGGTAGGTGGAAAAATAATTTTTATCTACTCTACCTCATATTATGTATAAGTTTTTATTGTGTGAAAATTGTAAATATAGAATTGTACATGAAGGGTTTAAAGTGTGCCTGAAGTAATAATGTATTTTAAATGGGATTTACTTTTTCGCACTGTTTTTTAGCACACTTTCATATAATCAAATATCCTTAACTTTCGACTTGTGATGGTGATGACATGTGAGCAATAAATTACAAAAAAAGTTTTGACAGTTTTGTGATTTGACAGAAGTTTGAATTTTTAAATGTCAAAGTTCTAAAAAATTGTAAAATAGGAATGTATTCCAGTGACGAAGAGTTGCAGTTTTTTTATTTGTTTTTTGGTAGATAAAATATCGTATGAAACTGTGCGTGAAGTACTTTTTGCGCACTTAGGCGATGTACAGCACTTGGCCCGCTCGTGCTCTAAACATCGCGTGCGTGCGCAAAAAGCATACTTCACGAATTGTTTTATAAATAACTAAGTAATTCAGTCCGGACAATTTTTTTTAGATTATTTTGGTCATTCGGAGCAAAAAAGGTCTCCTGTGATTTTTCTCTAAAATTGATAGTTTTCGAGTTATACGCGATTTAAAATTTGAAAAATGCGAAATGGCCATTTTTAAGGCTTAATAACTGGATTAAAAACTACTATTATGAAAGTCAGAAAGTCACCTAATCAAAGTTTAAAGCCCCCCCCCCCCCCCACAAGATCCTGAAGAAATTTTTGTCATTATTTTATTACTAAGCTGTTATTTTTAATTATCAACAATGAGCGCTAAAAGCGTATTGAGGCGGCCGTCAATGTGAGTGCGAGTAAGATCCTCCATTCCGACCGTCCAATGGTGCATATCAGTCGCACTCACATTGACAGCCGCCTCAATACGCTCCTAGCGCTCATTGTTAATAATTAAAAATAACAGCTTAGTAATACAATAATGACAAATATTTCTTCAGTACCTTGTAGGGGTTCCGTTAAAATTTGATTTGGTGACTTTCTGACTTTCATAATAATAATTTTTAACTGAGTTATTAAGCCTTGAAAATGGTCATTTTCATTTTTCATGGGCATTTTTCAAATTTTAAATCGCGTATAACTCAAGAACAATAAATTTTACAAAAAAATCACAAAAGACCTCTTTTGCTCCGAATGACCCAAATGATGTAAAAAAATGTCCAAAGTGAATTTTTTTTGTGAATTTGTTTAAAAAAAATTGTTTAAACAATTTTTCGATTACGGTACCACCTGACACTCTGTGGATTCGCTATAAGGACCTCTTTTTGAGTAAGTTTGTGCAAAAGAATCGAACTGGAATAATTTACCTAACGGGGGCGACGATACAGTCTGTACTATAAATATCACGATTTGAACATAATATACAGTAACATTTAATTTCTAGAATCGGTTGTTTGTGTGAATCAACTTTTACTAAATGGCATTGGGAAGAGTATACTTTTTCTAAGTTGGAGTCTACTTTTACTAGGAAATGTTGATTCAAAATCTTCATTTTATATATTTAAAATCAACTTTTATTAAAACCAACCGTTTGAATTGACTCGAACTAGGAAAAGTCAACTCTAACTGGATAATCAACTTGAACTGTAACATATATAATTCGAAATACATTTTACTGTTGTCCGAATCCAGGAAAAACTGTTTTCCAATTGGTTTGAACGTATGCAAAAGTGTATCGATCTTGGTGTGACATATTTTGAAAAGCAATGAAGTAGTTTAGGTCTATGTATATATTTTTTGTTTTTATGGCCAAGTATATGCAAAACTAAAAAGACAACCTATCGTAATATCGATTGTATAATATATTTTTTAAGTATGCTCGATTTGCCTTAATTGTTAATTTTTGTTACAGGTTAGAGCAACGGGCAAGATGTATGCATGCAAAAAATTGGAAAAGAAACGGATAAAGAAGCGAAAAGGGGAAGCTATGGTACTCATAGAAAAACAGATTTTACAAAAGATTAATTCCCGGTTTGTTGTCAGTTTGGCTTACGCCTACGAAACTAAAGACGCTTTATGCCTTGTCTTAACTATAATGAATGGTGGAGATTTGAAATTTCATATTTACAACATGGGTGGTGATCCAGGATTGGACATAACGAGGGCGAGGTTTTATGCTGCGGAAGTTGTGTGCGGCTTGGATCATCTTCACCAACAGGTAAGTGTTTATAATTTTCGTAAAGACTTAAAACAGTGATCCTATGATAGTTTTTATATAAAAGATATAAATTTTTTAATAATATTTCACTACTTAGTAGGCCGGGCCGAAAAAGGGCAACATTTTATTTTAATTTTAAATGGGCTAGTAAAAAAAGTTGTATATGGTCGTCCTAATACTTTGTACCAATAAGAGACCGAATTAAATTATTTTTGTCGGGCACCTGGAGCCAAACAAATTTTTTATTTTTTTTGCTTTATTATTGGCGCGGGTCAGTGTCTAAAATACTAATAGCAATGCTATTATCTCGTAAAAAAAATTCATCATGATCTAAAAAAATTTAATCGGCCCCCGGGACTGAAAATGTAAAAGAGGGGCAAAGAATGCATATTTACTATTTACGCGCTGTGAGCTGTGCACTGTGCAGCTCTTTGCTTGAATTCGGCACACAGGGTTTTTACATTGAAATATTATGCAAATATTTAACATTATTTCGTACATTCATTCAACATTCAACCCTGAACTCACCACGATGAAGTAGCTGCACGGCGAGTACCACCGACCCACCCTCCTTTGCTCAATATTTTTACTTACTCACTTCTTAAACCATTATATTGACATTGCCTTTCAAATATCGGCAAATTCTTTCTGGCATCAAGTTAAGCTCGAATGTAACCATATCTAGATTCTTCACCGCACACTTTTATTAGTCCATGTGGTGAGACCGCTCCCGTCTGAAAAACATTTCTAATTATTTTTCTCTGCGGATTCATATTCAAAAATGTCACCTTTAAACAAATCTGAAGGGTGCCGGACGGAATTTGTGGGCAGAAATTGTTAAAACAATTTTTTTAAACAAATGCCTAAGATCACCTTTTATTGTCCCAAAAAATGTATTTTTAGGTTTTTTGGGTCATTCTAAACAAGAAAGGTATCTTGTGATTTTTCTCAAAAATTGACAGTTTTCAAGTTATAGGCGATTTAAAATCTAAAAAATGCGAAAATATACGCATTTTCGAGGCTTTCGAGGCTCGAAAAACTCATGGATCAAAGTTTAAACATTCCTTTTCAAGATTCCGAAGACTCCGAAGAGTGATCGGGTCTAACTTCAATTTAGACCGTAGTTTTTTAATTGTTAATGATGCGTGTTCATCCGGATTTTTTGCCGGTGCGGCGCGCACTATTTTCAAAAATCTCCTATTTTCCTCCGAAAAATATTTTTTCTAGATTCTTTGGGACATTCTAAATAAAATAAGTTTCTTGACATTTTTCTCAAAAGTTACTAGTTTTAAAGTTATAAGCGATTTAAAATCCGAAAAATGACAAGAAAAACACATTTTCGCATTTTAAATTGCTTATAACTTTAAAACTAGTAACTTTTGAGAAAAATGTCAAGAAACTTATTTTATTTAGAATGTCCCAAAGAATCTAGAAAATATATTTTTCGGATTAAAATAGGAGATTTTTGAAAATAGTGCGCGCCGCACCGACAAAAAACCGGATGGACGCGCATAATTAACAATTAAAAAACTACGGTCTAAATTGCAGTTAGACCCGATCACTCTTCGTAATCTTAAAAACGAATGTTTAAGCTTTGATCCAAGTTATTGGCACCCTTAAAAATACTACTTTAAATATGAGTTTTTAAGCCTCGAAAATGCGTATTTTTGCATTTTTTAGATTTTAAATCGCCTATAACTCGAAAACTGTCAATTTTTGAGAAAAATCACAAGATACCGTTCTTGTTTAGAATGACCCAAAAAACCTAAAAATATATTTTTTGGAGCAATAAAAGGTGATCTTATGTATTTGTTTAAAACAATTGTTTAAACAATTTCTGTCCAAACATTCCATCCGGCACCCTTCAGATTTGTTTAAAGGGGACGTTTTTGAATATGAATCCGCAGAGAAACCGAATTAGAAATGTTTTTCAGACGGGAGCGGTCTCACCACATGGACTATATTGACTTGTCAGTAATTATCTAACAAATCTCTCACCGCGTGAGTATGGCAAGAAAAATTGAAAAACTTTGGAACTTGTTTCACCATATACCACAATCTCTCATCGGCCAAAATGATGTGTTTAGGCCGCTATTATACAGTATTGCCCAAAATAAACAGTACTGAAACTGAAACACAGATATCTCTTTGTGCGCGCTGTCATATTCAAATTAACTAGTATAGACCTGTCAAGTAATCCTTAAACAATTAATTATTAAGGCCTAATTGTTAAAAATGGTGTTAAGTACAGAGGAGAGAGTGTTTCTTGTGGAGCATTATTTTTGCTCATACGGAATCGGCCGACGTAATAGTGCAAGTCTGCAATACGTCTGTGATCAATTCACACAACGGTTTAATAAACGTTCTTCAAGTAATGCTGTAATTTTGGAGGTTGTTGAAAATTACAGCTTTACTTGGAGAACGTTTATTAAACCGTTGTGTAAATTGATCACACACGTATTGCAGACTTACGTCGGCCGATTCCGTATGAGCGAAAATAATTTTCCACAAAAAACACTCTCTTCTCTGTATTTAACACAATTTTTAACAATTAGGCCTTATTAATTAATTGTTTAAGGATTACTTGACATGTAGGTATATACTAGTTAATTTGAATATGACAGTGCGCACAAAGAAACATCTGTGTTTCAGTTTCAGTACTGTTTATTTTGGGCAATACTGTATTAGGCAACTGGTGACGCCACCAAGTTGCTCCACTAGTGACTCATGACGTCACGGGGCATTTAAGTAAATGAGACCTATTAAGAGGAAAACTGACAGAGCGTGTTGCGACATTATGAGTGAAATAAAAAAATGTAACAGAAAAAGATAAAAACTGAAGACGGGGTTCAACCCAACGTGAAAAAGATTAAACGCAAGAAGGGATAGAGAAATTTCTGTCAAAATTTGGTATTTATGACCCTTAAAATAACACCAAATGCTAAAATTTATTAGCCTGTGGATAGTGTGGATGTCTCGTCAGCCGAGGGTACGATCAGTGGCGTGGTAATTTTATGGTCAAACTACGTTTTGTTCTAATTTTTATCATTGTGAGAATTAAAAAAACCAACTAATATTTTTATCTCAACCACTGAGGGCGGTCAACTTTTTGGTTGCCTGTATTCTTCGGGACATATTCGGGACATTTTATCACAAAGTAAATATTACTAATTTTACCGTCTTGTAGGGTATCTGCGTTATCTTTCTTTTCCACTATTATATATATTATATCTCTCTTTGTCGACGTTTAAATTAGGACCCACTTGAAGCTCGCTTCAACACGCGCCACGACCTCGTCGTGAGAATTCCCTATTAGACTACGGCAACTGGTTGCGCCACCAGAAATTGTTGCCGTTCTGGTGACCGAACCCGGCTACCAGCCGTGTAACCAGATCTGGTGGCGCCACCAAGCCGGGGAATTATGTTCTATGGACCCTATTAGACTTAGACACTGGTGTCGGCCACCACTAGTTCATTTGTATTGTAATCGAGTGCTTCGTATTCGTATTTCCTTATCTTTGTATTTCTATTAACTTCTATACTGAGTGATCTTATGATTTTTACATAATCTTTTAAAATTAAAATTAAATATATAAAAGTTTTGCAATGATTTCATTATTTATAGGGGAATTATTGTAGATTGAAAACTTGCATTGTTTCGAAAAAAAAATTAACAAGCGTATATTTTTCTAAAACTTTTTTGTTGGTTTATAAATATGTTAGAGTAAACTGTTCTTCTCGTAGATTTAGCCACTAATTGTTTATTCATTGTTTAAATAATAAAAGGTGTTTTCTATAAAATATTTTAGAAATATCGGTGAATTCATCATTTTACCTTGATCAAAAATGTTTCTGTTTTATTTTTGATTATGCTGAATCCAAATGCGACATTACAATTGGAAAATTAAAAAAAAATTGAGCTGTTATACAGTATGTCTGCGTAACTTGAAACCATATGGGAAACTTTTTTATTATCTATCAATTTTAAGAAAAAAAGTTATTCTTCATCAAATGCTCTGCATAGCCTAAAATATAAGAAGGAATCATCAGATATCAAATTTTGTCCATTTTATACCAGGTATGTCAAAAAAATGGTATGTAAAGTACCTTTATATTTCACAATATCAAAATTGGTATTATGAGAAGATTTATGTAAGTCACATTTTCCACCCACACTGTGCTTATGCAGTTTTTTTTCTTTGTATTATAACTATAAGATAGCTTTAATATTCTTCTGTCATTTCCAGTTCGTAACATCTAATTTGATCAATTAGTTAAACGATTATATTACATTAACTTAACCGCACGCTTTGTTTGTGAGAGGAGTGACATAAAAAATTATAAAAGCTGTAGATTTAATTTTAGAAAAATCTTTATATAAGTTTTCTTACATTTCCTCATTTTTGTATCAATACCACGTAATGTAGTCCAAGAGTTCCAAAAATGACGATTTTGACATGCGAAAATACTGAAAAATTTTACTTCGTTCTCACAAAGTACAGGAAATAACGTATAATACATCCCTTTTCCTTCTCTGAAAGCTAACATTGTATGTATATAAATTTTTCGACTCCTTCTCACTCTCCTATTCTTTTTTTTTTATTAAAAGGGCAAGAAGAAACAACGACTCGTTTGATGTTATATTCTCAACTAAACTACTAAATAACATTCACTATGCATTTTATTATTTTTACTGGTTGCTACTATCGGCCACCAGTGGCCCGTATTCTTTTGTGCTTAAATTTGGTGGGCCCACTCGTTGCGCCACCAGTTGCGTCACCAGTTACCTAGTCTAATGGAACCGTAGAGGAGTGTCCGTTATAGTACTATTCATCCAGTCTATGAAATCTATGTAATCTTCTGCATCGAAATTGATTTGGGGATTTGGGATACTTTGAAAATACGATTTTTTATTCCAACTTTCCTACATATTAAATTTTTTCTGACCGCATCCTCTCTAATAGGTTGACGTGAATCTGTCATAAAAATTTGAATGATTTCCGGGTACGAAAAATAAGCATTGTTTTGAATAACTTTATTGATAATTGATCAGATATTATTCGGAAAATCTCTCGAGACCTGCATTAATTTCCATAGATGCCTGGCACCATATTCCAATTTTAGCTGTGTTTTTATATCAAACCACATACGAGGATATACTTTTATTACAAACTCAGCTAAATTCTTTAAGCTTTCGCAAGGATAAGTTTGTTGTAGCTACATAAACAGCCCCCGCAAGGCTGATTGGCGCCCGCGTGCGGGACATATTTTAGCGCCCTTTAAATCTACTATACAGGGTGAGTGGGGAGGAACGCACCAAACTTTAAGACTATAATATACGTAAAAATAATCAAAAATAACTCATATGTTGTTATTCGATTTTCATTTGTTTCCGAGATATTTTCATTTGTTAAAATTTTTCTTACAAACTGACGATTTATTTATTGCTCTAAAACCGGTTGAAGTGTGCAAATGAAATTTGGTGGGTTTTAAGACATTGGTGCACATGCTCTGACACACAATTAAGAATTTTATATTCACCATTAGCGCGCGCGTACGGGAAATAGTCTAAAATTTAAAAAAAAGTACGCCACTGAGATATTTCAAATTAAAAATTATTTTTTAATTTCCTGTTCAATTTCTGACAAACAATCTATCTTCATGTTTGTTCATACGATGCTCCGTTTTCATTCAGAAAATAATATAACGCTTACAAAGTATTCGAAATAAGTATCTACACATTCATATAGAAACTTCGTCGAAAATTTTGTAAGCGTTAAGATGTTTTATTTTTTGCATGAAAACGAATCGTCACATGAAAAAAAGGGAAGATAGATTTTTTGTCACAAATTGAACGAGGAATTCAAGAAAGATTTTTAATTTGAAATATTTCAGTGGCGTACCATTTTTATTTTAAAAAAATTCTTAATTGTATGTCAAAACATGCGCAATAACTATGTCTTAAAACCCACCAAATTTCATTTGCACACCTCAACCATTTAAAAAAAAAATTATTTAAGGTTAGTTACTTTTTAAACCGACCCAAATTTGGTATGCTTCTTCTCATGAACATTTTTCAATGCGTCACAAATGATAGAAAAAAAAGGTATGTCAGGGATAATATACATTTTAGTTACATGACATTTTAGTTAAATCTGACAGTTGTCACATTTTATTTGCAATTTGGCATAAAAACAAATCAATTGTGTTTATTGCATTTATAAAATGGTATTTTCTTTGATTTATATAGTCTTATAAATTGTACAGATTATATTCGTAGATATATTATATAATTCGTAAATAATTTTTTTTTGCGATTATAGCGCCATCTATTGACAACTAGAATAAATGTTATAAATGTCACCGATGAAATGTAATCACCGACGTGCGTTTTTTTCTGTCACATACAATTTAATGCGTTAGAATGAAATCGAAAAACTGTGACGCAGTGAAAGATGCTTATGAGAAAAAGATTATAGGATTTATAAATACAAGTTCCAACTTTTGGCAACTAGCCTTGTAGAGAAATAAAAAAAAACTCGACCAAAAGAACATTTTTTAAGGGCCAGGGGACCAGTTAATTATTTTTTAAACTGGCCCAATTTGGTATAGCCTTGTAGAAAAATTCAAAAATAGTTATTTTGCTAACTAGTGCGGAAAGTGATACTTTCACGCACGAGACTGCCGTTGGCCCAAACGACGCGATAGCGGAGTTCGGGCAAGCAGTCGAGTGCGGGGAAGACACTTTCCGCATGAGTTAGGAACACTATTTTTTCTAGGGCCGTACGTTTGGAAAAAAGCCACAAAAAATAGAGATATCAATTTTTATTTAGAAGTGAAAATACACAAATGATTTCTTTGACAAGGTTGTCAAAACCAAACTTTCAATATAATGGGTTACCACGACGACGATATTGGTTTCCATGACGACGATTCATAACTGTAATTGTCTACTGATCTGACTTTTAAATATTAAATTGAAATAGACTGTATGACTTGTACACACTTCTAAAAAGGTCAAACCGGCAAACAGGTGTATGTTCTCAAAGAAATTGAAAGTGCGTAAAAAAAATTTTAATAATCAGCTAAGTACTTTCAACACATAACGTTCCATCATCAGAGCTTCCTAAAAGGACATTTAAGATAAGAGATTTTTTATAAACAAAAAGAGTTCGAACTCTGAACTTGACAAATGAGACTTCTCCTTGGTTTGTTTTCATCTAACTTCTTCCACACTTGGTCAAACCATAACGGTTTGTTTTTTAAAAGAATTTTGATAACTTACATACACGTTAACATTTCACCTCAATATTAATATTTGTAATTTTGAAAATTTAACTCTAAAAAAAATTAGTATCTTCACTTAGAATTAATTTAACCAACACATGGCTTTTTAGCCATTTTCAGTTTAATTAATTTTTAATTTTATTTACATACCAATATAGAGAGCGCATAAATTAGTGGTTCCTTCTTTATCATTTGAATGAATGACAGCGCTCAGCTGTTCACGTGAACTCACAATGGTTTGACGCAGCCATGTTGTAATTTGAAACTAAAAAAGAATTTAGATGTGATAAACTTTTAATTTTAAGGGTTTTATACCCGATATCTGTGGCTTTTGCCCAGTATCCATGATTTATCATGTGAATTTTAACAATTACTCTTCTATGAAGGATTTATAAGAGGACGTAAGTTTTTCAATCTTTTGTTTATAAAAAATCTCTTATCTTAAATGTCCTTTTAGGAAGCTCTGATGATGGCACGTTATGTGTTGAAAGTACTTAGCTGATTATTAAAAAATTTTTTACACACTTTCAATTTCTTTGAGAACATACACCTGTTTGCCGGTTTGACCTTTTAAATATTATGTCAAAATAATTTTATTTCATCGAATTATCAGTAGTAATTGCACAAGAGCTCTAAAATTATCGAATTTTTCCCGAGTGACACTTTGACAGTTTTAATTTCACGACCCGAAGGGGAGTGAAATTATGTCAAAGTGGCACAAGGGAAACAATTCGATAATAATTTTAGAGATCGAGTGCAATTTGCTGCAATTATTTCATGAATAAAACTGTTCAAAACCAAAATTTTATTGTAATTTATTTATGTAAGTACAAATTACTACAGTTAAACACACAGTTATAAATATTTGACGGTTGAAAGTCATCACTTTTATAACTTTTAAAACAGTAATTGTCATTAATGTCACTGAATGTATTTTTTCGTAGCAACGAAGGGCATCTGACGTAATATACTTGACGAGGGGATATTATCAAAAAGTATCACTTTAATTTTTATTTCTGTAGCTTTCTATTGGTCAGAATTAGTGTTGCCCAAAATCGGTCTTGGTCTTGCAGTCTTGGTCTTGTTCTTGCGTTTTCGCAAGACCAAGACCAAGACCGCCTAATTTTAGCAAGACCAAGACCAAGACTTACCGTGCAAGACTTGAGCAAGAACAAGACTAAGCCTGCGAGACTCTTGCGTCTTGCAGTTAGAACTGAGGGTCGTTTTAGGGAGTATATAAGTTCGGCTATATTCTTAGATACTCTATGAGAAACAAAAAAAAATTGTAACAAAAATTTTGAAAATTGGACTTATGCGCATTACGAACAATACCATAAACATACATAGCGAATCAAAATATCCATTAAAAGAACACTCGACACATTTGACATATACTGAGAGGTCATTATTATAATGTTAAAATAAAATTTTTTAGTTATACATTCTTTCTCAGCAGCAGTGGCGTAGAGGGGCCCCGTATCAAAGATTTTCGCGGGGCCCTTTTCAAGAACTGATATAAGGTAGTGCTAGAAAATGTTCAATGGAACACCGTACTTATGTGAATGTGTACTCTTTTGTATGGTGTCGAAGGTTAGACTTTAACGGATACCCTTCTCAAAAAGCTGGAAGCCTTTGAAACCTTGGTGTATCGGAGGATCCTACGAATAAGTTGGGTGGATAGAGTTCGTAACGAAGTTGTTATACATCGGAGGGGAAAAATTACGGGAAGTCATCAGAGCAGTAAAAACTCGCAAACTTGAATATTTTTTTGGCCATGTTATGAGGTGCTATGTGCTATCCGTATTATACTATGGGATGGAAGCGTGGACACTGAAGAAAATTGACGTGAGAAGACCGGAGACATTCGAGATATGGATGTACCGAAGAGTGCTGAAGATCTCATGGGTAAATAGAATAACCAACGTAGAGGTAATCAGACAGACGTATGCATAAGGAAAGAGAAGTAATTCTAACAATTAAGAGAAGAAAACTGAGATATATTGGACATGTGATGGGAGGAGATAAATATCTAATACTCCAGTTCATTATGTAAGGAAAATCCAGGAAAAAGATTTATAGGAAGCTGATAGCTGATTTAACTCATGACTGAAGAATCTTAGGGCATGGTTTGGATGTAGTAACAACGAATTATTTAGAGCCGCACTCTCAAAAGTAAAAATCGCTTTAATGATTGCCAACCTTCGAAGCGGAGACGGCACCTAGAGAAGAATGCGCCACCCAGAGAGTTATAATATACTCCATTTAATAACAAAAGGCAAAGGAGACGGAAGAAAAGGGCCAGGTCGAAGAAAAACGTCATGGCTTAGAAACCTAAGAGAGTGGTTTGAGAAACTCCAGCTTTCATTTTCCGAGCTGCCGCCAACAAAATTACTATAGCCAATTTTGATAGCCAACACTCGATAATCGAGCACGGCACATGAAGAAGAAGACATGCGTGAATAATTTTATTCCACTTTAAAATTCCTGAAATTGAAATACTCATCAGTACGAACTAACCAGCATCTGAAAGAATTACTAAGAAGTGTCACCATTTATTCATTAAGATTTAAAGAATTATCAAAAGAAGTAAAAAAGCTCTGTAAAAAATTGTTCAACACCTCTTTTTTGCATAACTTTTTAATACGCATTTAATGACGGCTTCTAAAAAAATTCAAATTTCTATCAAAGAATATCAAGGACCTTGGCCACCCCTGTTACAGACGACAATTAGATAAGAATTATTGTTTCATTAGTAGATAGAGATCTAGTACCTACTTACCATTGCAATCTAAATCACTTTGAGAATCTGGTTGATGGAAAAATGAAGAAATTTTGGGTATCTTCTTCAGAACTTCTTCCTTTTTTGTTTCATTTTTCTTTTCATCGCTCCACTCAGCTACTCTCTTTTTATTTTAATCATTTTTTTCACTTCACAATATTTTCAGAATTTAAAATTTAAACTTTCTGAATCGACTGCACAAATTGAACCTAATAAACCTAATAAACTCTAATAAACCAAACTCAAAAAATAGATTTGAAAACAGATTCAGTTTTTTCAACAACACTTGTTCTTGTTATATTATATAAGTCAAGGGTGACTGGACAATGAAAAAATGGGCTAAACAATAAATATATTAAGTACACGAAAATATACCCAAAACATTATACACACTTTTCCAAATCGTCAAAGATTAAGCGATAACAAAAATTGCAATTTGGCCATTTTATAGTGTGTTACCGCCAACAGTGAATGAACAATGAAAAGTAACTTTAAACCAAAAACAAAGCTACTTTGTTGTTATGGAATACGGCGGCAAATATTATAGATAAAGAATCCATTACACGAAAAGGTCGACATCCAAACAATACACTGTTTCAAAGCGTTTTATTAGGGAAATTGTAGAATATTTTGTTCAATTTTTTAAATGGAAGTTTTGTTTTGACATGCAGCGCCGGGGCCCCGTATAATTTATACGGCTCGGCGGTAGCTACGCCTTTGCTCAGCAGCCGACTTCTTTGCTCTGAAATTATTAATTGTCCTGGTTTTGAGAATAGTCGTCTTCTAATCATATTCATATAACACAACATTCCTGCGTTGCGACGCCTACAGTAATATCGAATATCGTATTAAAAGTTTTTAAAAATATGTCACCTTAGCACTTATATTTCTCCAAGAAATTAACGCAATACCCATCTTTATTTATACGTCCATGGCACCATACCACCTTAAAAAAGGGGCATTTTTAATGTCTCAAATTTTCTAAACCTGTTATTTAAATTTAAGTGATTTGTTTTAATATTTGGTCTTATTCTATTCTTTATAAATATCGCAGTAATAATATATATTGTTGGTAGACAGGTCAATTATTGTCAGTGTATACCGGGTGTACCAATCAAACTGTGTTTTTTCTTACTTTATAAATGCTTTGTTTACCAAATAGGGAGGGGTTGAAATTTTTCTTACAAACTGACGATTTATTTATTGCTCTAAAATCGGTTGAGATATGCAAATGAAATTTTGTGGGTTTTAAGAGGTAGTTTTAACTTTAGTTAGTTAGAACATAGACAGCGATCGTGGGCTCAAACCCCACCCGGTGTCAGTTGTTTAGATATTTATTAATTTGGCTAGTCTTTACTATGGCTATGATATTTTGGCTAGTCTTTACTATGGCTATGATATTCAAGCTTAAAATGTACCTCTCTGTTACGTTGTTCTAAGATATGCAATAGGCTAATGGGCAACTGCGAGACTTGCAAGACTCTTGCTGCAAGACCAAGACCAAGACCGGGAGCGCAATACCAAGACCAAGACCAAGACCAGGTGTACTGGCGCAAGACCAAGACCAAGACTGTCTAAGTCTCGTCTTGGTCTTGCATTTGGGCAACACTAGTCAGAATCTCCTATGAATGAAATAATCGCGCTAATTTCATTAAAACATGAACACAATAAGATAAATTTGAAATAAATTAGTAAATAATATCTAAATATTAGTTTATTGCATGTATTATAATATATTATAATGACATATTACAACGTATTTTACTTTTCCGCACGCCGTGCGGGGGTGCGGGAAAATTTATTTTCACGCACGCCGTGCGACCTGTTAGTGGAAAACCATCAACCTTACGCGACGAACTTAGGCTCTGTTATTCTTCGGCGCCGCACTGTGTTCGTCGATCTTCGTGTTCGGCCTTCTTGACGCCATGCACGATAACATCTTAGCCTTAGCACAGTATCTAAACTTCTGTGAACACTATTCGTAATTTCCCGAACAGTCCAGTTTCTCTTAGTCTAAGGCTTTGTACATATGAGGGCGCTTTCGCCGCGTTTTAAGTTACCGAGGTACAAATGGTATTGTACATATGCCAAGTGCGCATTAAACAGGTAAACCGCGGCGTTAAGCGCTCGCATGCGTACAAAGCCTAACCGAGCCTAACTATCTGTTCGGTATGAAACTGGCTCAGTTCATGGAAATTTGAGTGTCTTCGTATTCTAGGCATTATAAACGACTTTCACAAAAACCAAGAACCGCACACCGCTAAATTTTAATCGGTACTATGGTTCATTTTTTAAATAGGAGTAGTAAACTTAAACGACAGATTCGACAGATGTCGGTCTTCGATGTTAATCCATAAATATTATACGTCGCCAAAAATTTCTAAAAGCAACTATTTTTTATGTAAACGCAGACTAAAAATATAAAAATTAAAGGAATATGTCAGAAACACAAAAAATCGCCGATATAACTTAATTAACCTATAAATTTTAAATGTCATTAGTGTCAAACTAAAATCTAAAGAAAGAAATGGCTACGATGAAACAAAAAATAGACAAAATAGAAATAACCTTGGAAGCATGTCAGAAAGAAAAGAAGAAAAATAATAATGAGAGGCTTACCAATAGACACAATAGAAGCAGAGCAACTAGAGAACTTCATAGAAACAAAAATGGGAATCAAATTAGAAATAAATAGGGTACAAAAGATAAATAAAACAATGTGTGTTATCTAATGTAAAAAATTCGAAGATAAAATGAAAATACTGAAAGCCAAGTGTAAACTAATTAACTATAAGCAACATAGAGTATATATAGAATGTGACCTGACATTAAAAGAGATAGAAATACAAAGAAACCTTAGGGAGATAGCAGCAGATGAAAAGACTAATGGGAAAAGGACAAAAATTGGATATGGTTTCATATTTATTAAGTCATTAAGTGGAAATGGAGTCAAAAAACAAGCCGGATAGAAAAAGTAACATACAATACAGAACCAACTTGTTCAAAAAACTAGCTGAAAAAAACACAATGACGTACCGAGAAACAAAACAGGCACAGAACAGGGACATGAGCAGATTTAAAGATAATAACACAAACGGAAGGAAAAACAAATTGAAGTACAACTTAAACACAGAAAAGAACAAAACAATTCTGAAAATGGCATCATGGAATGTAAGAGGTATAAATGGGAAGGAAATAGAACTGGGGAAAGAAATTAGAGATAAGAACATTGAAATAGTAGCTATAACAGAGACAAAGAAAAAAGAAAGAGGATCAATAATATTAGAAAACGGAATGTTACTAATATACAGTGGAGTGGAAGAAACGAAGAGAGCTCAGGCAGGAGTAGCGTGCATGATAAAGGAGGACAGTATCAACAAAGTAAAAAATTGGATATATTACAACGAACGTATACTAAGAGTAGACATAGATATGGGTACAGAGGAGACCAATACAAACCTTATCATATGCTATGGACCAGATGAAGATGCAACAAAAAACGAAAAGAATGAGTTCTGGGACAAATTACAAGAAGTGATAAATTATTGTACAGAGAAAATTGTGATCACAGGAGACATAAACAGTAGAGTGGAGAAAGAAGCAGAAGCAGACTTTATGGGGAGGAAAAAATAAACAAAAATGGAAAATTACTAGGAAAATTACAAAAATTGAAAATTACTCGAATTTTGTCTAGACAATAACCTGGTGATTATGAACACACACTTCCAACATAAAAGGATACGCAAGATCACAAGAGAAGTCAAATCAAGAGACGAACAATCAATTATAGACTATACTATAGTGCAAAAAAACAGAGAAGAACTGGATAAGAGACGTAAGGGTGAAAAGGAGTTATGAAATTGGTAGTGACCACTATCTACTAGAAACCACATTCAAAAGCAAAAGAAAAGAAATAAAAAGAAATGAGGACATAAACAGAAAACACAAAGAAATAATAAAAATTTATAAACTAAGGGAAGAATCAACGAAAATAAGATACACAGAAGTGCTAGAGAAAGAGATGGACAATGAATATGAAATAACATAAACAATAGAAGAAGAATGGGGAAAATTTAAAAATGCGATGATAAAAACAGCTAAATCAATATGTGGAACTACAAGAAATAACAACAGAGGGAAACGAACATCTGGGTGGAACGATGAAGTGAAAAGAGAAATAAAAGAAAAGAAGAAATTATGGAAAGAATACATACAAGACAAAACACAACAAAAATATGAAAATTATAAGAGACAAAGAACAAAAGGAGATAGTTAAGAAAGAGAAAAAGAAAAGTTGGGAAAAATTCGGAGAAAAAATGGAAGAAACAGTACAGCAAACGTAAAATTATTTTATAGAACACTGAAAACTCTAAGAA
Source organism: Diabrotica virgifera virgifera (assembly GCF_917563875.1). Classification (NCBI taxonomy): domain Eukaryota; kingdom Metazoa; phylum Arthropoda; class Insecta; order Coleoptera; family Chrysomelidae; genus Diabrotica; species Diabrotica virgifera. The sequence continues at coordinate 133,289,068 of NC_065444.1, forward strand.
GCAACAAAGAAACGAAACTGAAACAAATAATGAACAAGGAAGGAACAATAATAAACGACGATAAGACAATAATGGAAAGATGGAGGGAACATTCCAGCTGATACTGAATGGAAATCAAGCGAATACAATGGAGAAGGAAAGCCACATCAATAGAGTATCCATGAGAAACACGGAAAATCCAGAAACTATAGAAAAAGAAGAACTGGAAGAAGCAATAGGAAAGATAAAGATTGGAAAAGCACCAGGAAGCGATGAAGTAGCACCATAAATGATGAAATATATAGGAGTAAAAGCAAAAGAAAAATCGATATACATATATAACCTAATATGGAAGAGAAAAGTAATACCCAGAGAATGGACAAATGCAGTAATTATACCTATATACAAGAAAGGAAACACAAGAGACTGTAAGAACTATAGATGTATATCACTACTATGTGTAGCAGCAAAAGTATATGAAACCATAATGGAAAGGAAAATCAGAAAATAAATAGAACACAAATTAGAGGACGTACAAAGTGTTTTCAGGAAAGGACACAACACACCAGACCATATATTCACCATGCAACAAGTAATAGAAAAAGCCTTAAAGAAAAATAGAGAAATATATCTGAGCTTTATAGACATGGTAAAAGCATTCGACTCGGTCAAAATAAAAGATATATGGGAAAGCCTAAAGAAGAAACAAGTAAGTGAAGAACTGATAGAAGCAACAAAAAGTATATACATGAAAACAACAAATACAGTAAGAATGTTAAATATACAGTCAGAACCATTTGAAACAACTCAAGGAGTTACACAAGGGGGAAGTCTCAGCCCAGTGCTAAACAGCAGAAAAACTGAAATACAACTTAGAGAAATGGAACCTAGAAGCAAGCAAATACAACTTAAACGGAAACAAAGAGAAGGCTCAGATAATGAAAATATCAAGGAAACAAGGGACGGAAGATCAAATAGAAGTAATGATAGACCAATAAAAAATAATACAGACAAATTCATATAAATACTTAGGAACAGTAATCAACAACAAAGGAGACATCGAGGACGATCTTAACAACAGAATGGAAAACACAGGAAAACTATTCCAAGCACTAAATAGAGGATTCCTTAATAACAAAGAAATATCAACAAAGACCAAGATGACAAGATACAAAACAATATATAGACCTACAGTGACATATGGAGCAGAAAATTGGATATTAAACAAAGACAGCAGAGCCGAATTCAGGCAGCAGAGATGAAATACCTCAGAAGAACGATCGGAGTAAAAAAAACTGATAGAATCAGAAATGAAGAAATAAGAGAAAGACTCAAAATAAAACCGATACTCGGCTTAATCAAGGAGAAAAAATTGGCATGGTTCGGACATCTAACCCGGATGGACAATAATAGACAAGTAAAATTAGTGTGGGACGGCAAACCAATAGGGAAGAACAGAAGAGGAAGGCCCATTAAAGAATGGAACAGTGACATCTCGCAGATACTGCAGAGTAAAGGTAAGACATGGCAGGAAGCAACACAGATGGCATCCAATAGGAAGGAATGGAGAGAGTTCGTTAAGAGCTAGGACACCTCAGAAGATTGTAAAATATTGTAATTAATGAATTGTATTATAAACGGCTTAACACCGAAAGGTACAAATGGGTCTACTGATAATAGGACATTCTTTCACCGTTTTTGCTGTAAATTTTAAACAACCGCTTGGATTGACATAAAATTTGGCATACGCATAGGTAACAATAGTAACATGTCAAAGAAAAAAAGTGATATGGTGCCGATGTGTGCTTTTACTATGGGGGTGAGTTTCACCCCACCTCGGGGGTGAAAAAATATATGTCCAAGATAACTCCCGAAATGGATAAACTGACTAATTTTAAGCAACTTTTCTTCTATAGAGTTTTTTCACCAAATCCATACTTTTCGAGTTATTTGCAAGTGAATATGTTCATTTTTCAACAAAATAACCACGTTTTTGGACGGTTTTTCGTAAAAAACTCAAAACGTAAGCATTTTGTCAAAAAAAATATTCTTAGCAAAACTATAGCCTATAAAAAAGTGAAAAAACGGTGTATATATTAGGTCTCTTTACCTAGCAAAAACAGAGTTATAGCTAATGAAAAATAGGTTCATATTCGAAAAATCCCAAATAGAATAATTCAATGTGAAATATCCAAATAATGAAGCATTCTTGGGGAAAACACATTACAACTTTTTTAAAGTGTTTAAAAAAGCTTTATTTCTGTTTTTATAAAAAAATTTCTAACATCAAATGTAAGCAAGTTACGCTCAAAATAAAGATGGTCCCTTTTGTTTTGGCAAAAAAAATCAGGAAGATCACCCCCAATTAGCAACTTAAATAAAATTAATCGTTGCCGCTTCACAAGTTACTTAACTTATGTTGTGTTTATATGATCTGTAAGTTTCATCGATTCGAAGTGCTTATTTTTGAAAAAATTTGGTTTTAAAGTAAAATTTTTAAAAATTTTAATTTTGAAAAAAAATGCTTTTTTTTCAAAATAACTTAAAAATTGTTAAGGATACCAAAAATCTTATACAATAAAAAAGTCGGATTTACGTTTCTGAATATTTTGTATTTTTTGTTTTTCTGTAAGACAAAAATTGGTTAAGATTCGGTGTTTCTAAATTTGCATACACTCGTTATAAGTCCTTCGTTCAAGCCCTTTTAACTACAGCTCTTTCAAAAATAAGGACTTTGAACCACCCGTGTTGAGCTGCCCCCCCCCCCACTTGCAAAAATTAAAAAACAAATAGCCCTGATTTATGAGCTATTTATGAGCTCTCATATTCCGCAAATTAAACATTTTGAGCTCGTTCCACTGAGCAGGAATTTAATACCCTAGTGGGGGGGGGGCTGAGTCAGCCCCCCCCCCCCCCACTACTTAAAAATAGGAATATTGAATCGGTTTTTGCGGCCGAATTACGAGCTATTTATGATCTCTTGAAATTATATAGTTTCGATTTTTGAGCTCATCCCCTTCACCCCCAAACAACCCTTGAATTGATTTAACTTAAGAGAAAGATGCTGAGAAAACTTAAAATATATCGTATTGCCGATATAATTCCTATAGCTTATATACTCTAAGAATAAACTATTAAATAAGGGCATTTCGATTATTGAGCTACAACCCCTTCGCAAGAAAACCACCCTATCTTCCCGGCTTAAGAGAAAGTTGTACTTAAAATGCGTTAAACTAATTATTTGGCGACTACATATCATTTAACAAATTATAAGCTTCCAAATTACGCGCATTTAGATCAGTAAATTGCAATTTATTTTGTATAGTGCAGTCACTGAAGGTAAAAATCAACGATTACCTTCAAGTTCGGTGAACCTTCATCGATTTTCACGAAAATTGGTCAGTGGTTAGAGGATAAGTCAAGAAACAAAGGTGACATGGTGCCACCTTGCGCCTTTACCCTGAGGGTGGATACCGCCCCTTCTCGGGGGTGAAAATTATTTTATAAAAAATAACTGCACAAATCAATAAAAGAACAAATTAAAATCAAAATTTATTATATAAAGTTAATAAAATAAGTCAATAGTTTTTAAGTTATTAAAGATCAAAGATTTTAATTATTTGTGAAAAAAATACATGTTTTGAAGAGGTTTTTTGTAAATCACTGAAAAACTGTAAGTTTTTACAAAAAAGTTAATAGTAGTTTAATTCGTATAGCTTATATGCTAAGAATAAACTCTTAAATCACGCACCTTTCGATTATATAGCTACAACCCCTTTGCAAGAAAACGACCCCATTTTCCCGGCTTAAGAGAGAGTTGTTCTTAAAATAATTTAAATTGATTATTTGGCGACTACATATCGTTTAATAATTTATTAGCTTGCAAAATATACGCATCTCAATTATTGAATTGCCATTTTCTTTCTATAGTGCAGTCACTGAAGGTAGAAAATCAACTATTACCTTCGATTTCGGTAAATCTTCATTTATTTTCACGAATTGACAATAACAACTTGGGGTTTTAGCCTGGGGTATATGTCACCCCTTCTCGGGAGTGAAAATTACTTTATTAAAAATAACCCCACAAATCGAGAGAGGGACAAATTGTAAGCAAAATTTGTTATATAATGTGATTAAAATAAATCAATACTTTTTGAGTTATTAAAGATCAAATATTTTAATTTTTGGAAAGAAAATGCATGCTTTAGAGTGATTTTTCATAAACGACTCAAAAACTGTAAGTTTTTACAAAAAAGTTTTACAAAAATGTAATAAATTGCTTACTTGAAAAACCTTTAATGTTAATTTAAAGTAAGTTATTGGTAATTAAATGTATATTTTTTTCCGCGACTGTTCAAATCTAAGGGTTCAAGCTTAAATAACGGGAAAAAGATGCATTTTATAACACTTAGGTACTAAATACTTGTCAAAGTACTTAGAAATACCCATCAAAAATAAGATCCAGAAAAAGTTGATAGTATCAAAATCCGCTCACCAATTTTCGTGAAAATGAATGGAGATTTACCGAAATCGAAGGTCATAGTTGATTTTTAGCTTCAGTGACTGAACTATAGAAAGAAAATGGCAATTCAATAATTGAGATGCGTATATTTTGCGAGCTCATAAATTATTAAACAATATATAGTCGACAAATAATTAATTTAAATTATTTTAAGTACAACCCTCTCTTAAGCCGGGAATATGGTATGGTTTTCTTGCGAAGGGGTTGTAGTTCAATAATCGAAAGGCGCGTGATTTTAGAGTTTATTCTTAGAATATAAGCTATACGAATTAAACTACTATTAACTTTGTTGTAAAAACTTACAGTTTTTCAGTGATTTACAAAAAACCTCTTCAAAACATGTATTTTTTTCACAAATAATTAAAATCTTTGATCTTTAATAACTTAAAAACTATTGACTTATTTTATTAACTTTATGTAATAAATTTTGCTTTTAATTTGTTCTTTTATTGATTTGTGCAGTTATTTTTTATAAAATAATTTTCACCCCCGAGAAGGGGCGGTACCCACCCTCAGGGTAAAGGCGCAAGGTGGTACCATGTCACCTTTGTTTCTTGACGTATCCTCTAACCACTGACCAATTTTCGTGAAAATCGATGAAGGTTCACCGAAATTGAAGGTAATCGTTGATTTTTACCTTCAGTGACTGCCCTATACAAAATAAATTGCAATTTACTGATCTAAATGCGCGTAATTTGGAAGCTTATAAATTATTAAATGATATGTAGTCGCCAAATAATTAGTTTAACGCATTTTAAGTACAACTTTCTCTTAAGCCGGGAAGATAGGGTGGTTTTCTTGCGAAGGGGTTGTAGCTCAATAATCGAAATGCCCTTGATTTAATAGTTTATTTTTAGAGTATATAAGCTATAGGAATTATATCCGCAATACGATATATTTTAAGTTTTCTCAGCATCTTTCTCTTAAGTTAAATCAATTCAAGGGTTGTTTGGGGGTGAAGGGGATGAGCTCAAAAATCGAAACTATATAATTTCAAGAGCTCATAAATAGCTCGTAATTCTGCCGCAAAAACCGATTGAATATTCCTATTTTTAAGTAGTGGGGGGGGGCTGACTCAGCCCCCCCCCCACTAGGGTATTAAATTCCTGCTCAGTGGAACGAGCTCAAAATTTTTAGTTTGCGGAATATGAAAGCTCATAAATTAGGGCTATTTGTTTTTTAATTTTTGCAAGTGGGGGGGGGGGCAGCTCAACACGGGTCTTTGAACCGATGAAACTTACAGATCATAGGATCAATACATACGCGAGTAAGAAACTTGTGAAGTGGTAACAATTAAGTTAATTTGGAATGCTAATTAGGGGTGATTTTCCCGACTTCTTACCAAAAAAAAGGGACCAACTTTACTTTTGATGCTAAAAAATTTTTTTAAAAAACAAAAATAAGCATTTTTTAAACACTTAAAAAAAGTTAAAATGAGTTTTCCCCAAAAAAGTGCTTCGTTTTTTGGTTATGGCACGTTAAATTATTCGATTTGGAATTTGACGAATATGAACCTATTTTTCATTAGCTATAACTTTGCTTCTACTAGGTATAGTGACCTAATATATACACCATGTTTTTCACTTTTTTACGTGCTATATTTTTGATATGAGTTTTTTTTTTCGACCAAATACTTACTTTTTGAGTTATCTCCGAAAAACCGCCCAAAAACATGTTTTTTTCTGTTAAAAATGAACATATTCACTTGCAAATAACTCAAAAAGTATTAACTTGGTGAAAAAACTTTATAGAACAAAAGTTGCTTAGAATTAGTCATTTTGTCCATTTCCGGACTTATTTCGAAAAAATATTTTTCACCCCCAAAAGGGGGTGAAACTCACCCCTAGGACAAAAACACACATCGGCACAATATCACTTTTTTTCTTTGACTTGTGTATGCCATAGCTATGTGTATGCCAAATTTCATGTCGATTCAAGCGGTTCTTTAAAATTTAGAGGTTTTGCAATATTTTACCTTTAAAGAACGTACTATAAGTAAAGTAAAGTTGTGTCAAACTATCATAAATGTCAATATTGACATAATAATTAGTGATATTTATAATTTAGTGGAGTAAACTTGTCTGTGGTTGGACCAATTACAAACAAGCATTATAGACCAGGGTGCATCTGTAAAAATATTAGTACATTTGGACGTTGAGAGGTGACTCAAATTTTTTTGCAGAAATTGCTTGGAAATATATCAAATAATAATATTTGAGTTATCCTCCCTCTCAAAAAGGTCCGCAACATTGTTTAAATAATCAAAATGTCAAAAAATTAAGGAAAAATTCGATTTTTTTCTTTGTTTTTTGATTATAACTTTAAAAGTATTCATTTCCGAGAAAAGTTGTACTGACATAAAAGTTGCGTAATTAAATTTCCTACAATATTGAATTGGTTAAAAATTTAAAAAATAGTCACTCTTGTTGCAAAATAGCAATAATTGCGAAAAAATCATACAAAAACAAGTATTCGCATTTTACGTTTTTCAACCATTTATGCTACACTTAGGACCTTCATATTTCACCCAGAAAAACTTTATGATACATTAAAACAATACCGTAAATTTCATTAAGATCGGTTCAATAGATTTTGCAAAATAAATTTTGTAATCCAGCTTTCGCAAAAAAAATTCATTTTTTCAAAATGTTACAGGACTGAAAATAAAGCAGATAGCAAGTTGAATTTTTTTTGCATATAGAAGTATACTGTACCTTTCATTTGCAATTTTGTAAAATTAAAATCAATTAACACCACGGCGCACAGTGGTGAATTTCGCCGAAAACCTGGCCAAAATGTAAAAAATCTAAGTTTATAGGTACACCCTGAGAAATTTTATATTAATCTTGCTCTGTAGGTTTTTGAGAATCATAAACGGCCGTTAAGGGTAGAACAATACAAGCAGATCATGCATGGGCGCCCATCTAAAAATTCTTTAGGGGAGGGGCCAGACGTGAAGATGTTGCACATTACATTTTGTATACTTTGGATGGCAATATATTATAGTTTAAAGCAACAGAAAAGCTAGGGGGGCCGTGACCATGCCCATAGACATGGGCGCCTATGAGATCATATATTTATATTAGTGTAAAGTTGTGATTGAACGACAGCGGACCAAATAAAAATTAAGTGTGTTATACAATAATATTGGGGCATTGTTTGGTTTTCATTTAGAACTATAGACGTGTATTATTTTGTTAGTTTATAGTGGAGGCTATGTCTGGAGGTAAGTGGAGTATTTTAATATACTTTTTAGACTTTTTTCTTCTTAAAATAGACTTTATTTAAAACATGTTTGAAAATTGGCAAGAATGTTCAATCGTTTTAAGTTTTTCAAGTTTTAAAAAGGGAAAAGTAAAAAAGTCTACTTTGCTCAGCAAAGATATTTTGTTTAATAATTACACTTTTATAAAAAAGATCTTTTTTATAATAAAACGTTTTCATTATTTATAGGAGAGAATATTATTATAAAATAACAGCAACAGCCGTGTTCGAACTAGGGAACTCTCGGCCTGCAGTCTGATGCCACTGACCCACCATCAATTTGTAGATATCGATTTATTAACGTACTTTAAAATATCATTGCATTAGCCACATTTTTAAAATAGTATGAAATAAAAGAAATCGATTTATCCATTCAGGGTGATTGATTAGTGGGGAAAAGCCAACTTTGATTACAGATCAATTACAATATTATAATACTCATCATGAATTACAATAATCAGTAATCGTAAACTGTCAGTTGTAGACAATTCAGTCGTGGCTTACCTAAAATTTGAAAAGATTTAGACCCGTAATTAATAATTTGCTCTGAAAAATAAAAATATCTCAAAAACTAATAAATTTAGACATAGGGAATGTTATACATAAATTAAAGTACGGTAATAGTACTTTTCGATAGTGATATAAAATACAGGGTGTTTCATTTAAAATTACTGAGAAAATAATGTACTTGCGTTTTGACTCACCCTGTATTCAATATAAAGAAAATCAGGAATATCAATCATTTCTGAAAATTTTGACAATAAGTAAAAAAATACGGCATCAATAAACCATTGCCGTTGTGCTTATTTTTATTTATGCAGGGAGTTGAACTTGTTACGATTTTCATATAAAATTTGTTATAACTTTGTAAATACCCTGTATAACATACCAAACTTTTATATTTTTGTAATGGAGAAGTTAAGAAAATTTCGAATATAAAATAAAATATAGGGTGTTCCATTTAAAAAAACATAAATTTGATCTGCCACTATATTATCGAACACCCTGTATAATTATAACTAATTTTGTAATGTGAAGCTAAAAGTTGGCTACAATTTTTGTTACTAACTTTTATCGCTATCCATTACCATAACGGATCTACGGAGCTTTACTCTACTAATAAATCACCCTGTATAATAGCAGTTAAATATTGCATTGTTAGCTAGTTCAAAGCTATTCTAAACATTTCAGGTACCTACGTAGCCTAGAACTATTTTTAAAATGGATTACAAAATTTGCGGAGTCCGTGACACCAACCAAGCCAAGTATATAAAAACGTTTTAATAAATAGGTCAAAATGTATATAAATAAATATTCCTCAAAAAATCATCTGCAGTCAAATGCATCCTTAGCGGAATTTTTCATTTTAAAGAAATATAACATGCTGGAGAATTTGTACATGAAAAGACTTTAATGTTATATGGTCAGTTAATAAAGTAAGAACAAAATATGCAGCATCTGATCCAGCAAATTTACAGTTTTTTTATACAAGAGCCGCCGATTTTTGTTATTTTTTTTTGCTTTCTTCTTCTTTTTCTTAATCTTTAAATCCTTTTACTCTTATGTATAATCCTGTTTTTGCTTCGTTACTTTTATATTTTTTAATAATTTTGGTCGTGTGAGCCAAAAATTTTAATTTTTTAAAAATGAAATGCATAAACGAAACTTTGTGTTAAGAAGCCACACATTGGTAGGTAATAATTATAATTAATCGTATCCATTTACAAATCAATTAAGATGTATTAAGAGTTGACCTACCTATTTTTGGCTTCTTAATATAAAGTATCGTTTATGCATTTTATTTTTTTTTAAAGGCAAAATTTTTGGACTCAGGACCAAAATTATTAGAAAATATAAAAATAAGAAAGCAAAAAGATAGACCTATACATAAAGGTAAAATGACTTAAAGATTAAAAAAGAAGAAGAAAGAAAAAAAAAATAACAAAAATCTGCGGTTCTTGTGTAAAAAAACTGTAAATGTTCTGGATCAGCTGCTTCATATTTTGTTCTTACTTTATTAACTGACCATAACATTAAAGTTTCTTAATGTAGAAATTCTCCAGCATGTTACAGTTTTTTAAAATGAAGAATTCCGCTAAGTTTGCAACTTGTTGCAGATGATTTCTTGAGGAATATTTATATACATATTGAATTATTTATTAAGCAAAAAATCTTTGCTGACCAAAGCTGACTTTTTTACTTTTCCCATTTTAAAACTTGGTAAACAGAAAACGATTGAAGATTCTTGACATCATTTTGTAAATATGATGTAAATAAAGTTTATGTTAGGAAAAAGAATCTAAAAAGTATATTGAAATACTCCACTTACCTCAAGAAATAGCATCCACTATAAAATAATAAAATAATACACGTCTATAGTTTTAAACGAAAACCTAACAATGCCTCAATTGTATAACACACTTTAATTTTATTCGGTCCGCTTTCGTTCAATCACAACTTTACACTAATATAAATATGTGATATGCTTGTATTTTTCTGCCCTCAACGGCCGTTTATGATCCACCGAAACCTACAGAACAAGATTTATATAAAATTTCTCGGAATATATAAACTTAAATTTTTGCATTTTGGCCAGGTTTTCGGCAAAATTCATCACTGTGCGGTGTCAGGAATTTTTTTAAATAAACATTAATTATTGGTGCTACGCGCAGGACAGCGGATAGTTTGCTCTGATTGGGCATTCCAATGACCTTTGATAATGATTTATACATTTTAATTTTTATTACATTTCGATATAAATAAATAAATTTGTTTATTGCAAAATAAAAGCACATACTTTGTCATTTAAAATAACACTTTTATTAGCAAAAACTTTCTTTGTTCATATATTTTAACTTAGAGAATAAAAGTTTATTATTTTTAAACATATGCAATTGTTTAAACAATATTTCACAAATAATAATAAAATTAGTTTGATTTTTGTGGAATTAAAATATTAAAATACAACAAAATATAGAGTAAGAAAATAATATATTAGATAAAGATTGGAAGAAATTTTGGTGGAAATCAACTTGTGTGAATCGAACACCGCTGTCCTGCGCGTAGCACCAAAAATTAATGTTTATTTAAAAAATTTCCTGACGCCGCGCCGTGGTAATTAATCGATTTTAATTTTGCAAATTGCAAATGATAGGTACAGTACACTTCTATAAGCAAAAAAAAATTCAACTTGCTATCTGCTTTATTTTCAGTCCTGTAACATTTTGAAAAAATGAATTTTTTTTTGCGAAAGCTGTATTGCAAAATTTATTTTACAAAATCTGTTGAACCGATCTTAATGAAATTTACAGTATTGTTTTACTGTATCATAAAGTTTTTCTGGGTGAAATATGAAGTTCCTAAGTATAGCATAAATGGGTGAAAAACGTAAAATGCGAATACTTGTTTTTGTATGGTTTTTTCGCAATTATTGCTATTTTGCAACTAGGATGACTATTTTTTAAATTTTTAACCAATTCTATATTGTAGGAAATTTAATTACGCAACTTTTATGTCATTACAACTTTTCTCGGAAATGAATACTTTTAAAGTTATAATCAAAAAACGAAGAAAAACATCGAATTTTCCTTCATTTTTTTACATTTTTATTATTTAAACAATAGAGAGTTGTCAAGTAACTCTATGAGAATACGGTAACGTTATAAATAACATGTAAAGTATACAGTAAAATAGCGTTACCGTATTCTCCTAGGGTTACTTGATAACTCTCTAATGTTCCGGACCTTTTTGAGAGGGAGGATAACTCAAATATTATTATTTGATTTATTTTCAAGCAATTTCTGCAAAAAAATTTGAGTCACCTCTCAACGTCCATCTCAAAACAGATGCGCACTGGACTATTACGGCGCGGTAAATTTGAATTACTCCTCCTATTTAAAAAACGAGGATTAGTAAACTAAGGGACGGTTTTTCAGTGCTGGGTTAACCCAGATTTTTCGGTCACCGAAATTTTTATGGTTAATCAGTTTTTCAGTACTAGGTTATCGCTTAAACCCGTTTAAGTTGACCAAGATTTTAACCGATACTCGCTATCATAGAGGTGGTTTACTCCGAATTTCCCGACAGACGTTTATCTATATTTGCTGACAGAAGAGGTTAGTTAAATTATGACATTTTGTGTTATCGCGGGAAATATTGTATTATGTATTATTATATTCTTAATTATATCTTCATCATCAGATGAAGAATCGGAACTTGAATGCATTAATCATTTTTGTAATGTTATGTTATTTGTTATTTATAAAATAGGTTATGAAATTCTATTTTGTTTATTTTTCTGTCAAAAATCTACAGAATTGCACATCTTGGTATAAAGCACTGAAAAACGATATAAGGGTTAAAATATTGGTTAAAATTTAAACTAGGTTAGCTAACCAAAATTTTAACCGCTCACTGAAAAACCGGGCCTAAGAGTAAAATTTTTAGTGGTCAAAATGTAAAAAAAAGTAATGAATAAAAAACAAAATGATATGGCTGAAATTCTAATAATTTATTGTTTTTGTTAAAATAAGCAAATATACTAAATTTTATTAAAATAAAATATTTTATAGTGGGATGTTTGGATTCCTATGTCACTAGTATAATATATTAGCTAAATTTTATCACAATAATTTTTATGTATTGCAGGGCATTGTATATAGAGACTGTAAACCAGAGAATATACTTCTAGATGACGCAGGTCACGTGAGGATCTCAGATTTAGGCTTAGCTGTAGATATTCCCGAAGGAGAATCTGTTAGGGGTAGAGTTGGAACCGTAGGCTATATGGGTAAGTAAAATTATACTGTTCTAAAGCTATTTCCTTGCGGCATGTTAGGCTATTGATTATGTATTTTATAATGAACTACAAAGTTAACGGGGCTTTATTGGCTCATATGGTTAATGGACATCTAAATATTAAAAAGCCGCGGAGTGCTACCATTTAAAGGGGTGCGTTTTGAGAAAGGGGTGAATTAGCCCCTAGGCACAGGGTGCATTAGGGTGAGTTCAATGCACTTTTGGTACAAACACGTCTACAGAAAAATTGTTCCAGATTAAATTTACTATCCAAATATGAGCTTTTAAAGTCAAAAATATTTTTTTTTACAAAAATATATTCAAAAAAATGCAAAAAACACTAAAGAAAGCAATTTTGTTTTTTGCCCCATAACTTTTTTCCACTGGGACATAGGTATAGGCATTGCTTTACAGAAAAAAAACTTCCATCCTTCCTCTTTAAAGTGACGTCTGGTAAAAGTCTTTAGAATTTATAGTTCCCGAAATATGATTTTTCAAAGTTCGCCGCTTACAGCATTTTTGGGCCATTGTCCCCATTATTTCGCAAACATTGCTGTGTAACTTTTTTTCTACGCATTTCTAGGTATATACACAATGGTACATTTACTAGGAAGAGAAGCCAAATTCCGTTAAGGTTGTACGACTATTTTTAAGCAAGTTATGGTTTTTCAAATCTTTATACTTTTTTATGGTTATTTTTTAAATTTCTCATTATAAACTTAATTCGCTCTATCGAGATTCACTTTGACACTGACATTAGTAATTTCTTTTTTGAAAAGTTCAGTTGTCAGAAGTGACTGGAAATTACTACAAAACCAACGCACCTGCTCATATCCAATCTTATTAATAGTAAACAGACATAAAAATAACATAAACCTTACGCCAATCAATAATTATTTATTTGCACCATTATAATGTATTGATAACAAATGAGAAAATTATTTATTGTTCAAAATAAAAATATTTTGTAGAAATAAATTTCACAAAATTTTATGAGATTAGTAGACACTCCCACTATTTCTAATAATTCTTCTTTTTTTAATGAAAGATTAAGTTGATTTGAGTTGATTTTAGCAGTTAATAATGTGAGGTAGGAATTTTTGTGTTGTATGTTTCCTATTCCGAATGTGTCAAAAAAAATCTCGCGAGAGCAAATGTAGTATAACTTTGTTCTTGTACATTAAGATATATACGTTGTGGAATGAAAAAGAAAGCTTATTTTTTTTACTTTAAAATGGTGTACATATTGTAAAAAATTCTAGGACTATTCTAATTTGAGAAAAATTTTGAATTTTTCAATTAGAAGAATATAATGGCATGTTAGGACATAATTTTTAATTCCAAATAATTTTTCTTAATAACACTTTTTTATATTGTGAAATATAAAGGTACTTTACCTAGCGATATTCATATTTTTAACATACCTCGTATACTATTGATAAAATTTTATATCTGATAATTGAATCTTAAGTCTTAGGCTATGCAGAGCATTTTATGAAGAAGAATATAAAAATTTTTCATAAAATTTATAATAAATAAGTTTTCTATATGGTTCCAACTTAGTGGGACATATTGCATGTGTAATGTGTATATGTCACACTTTGAAAAAGCATTTTATATCTTGTTTAAAAATAATCTTAGAATTTTTTACTGTACACCATTTAAAGTAAAGGAAATAAGCTTTATTTTGTATTCAGCAATGTATATACCTAAATGTAGAAGAAAAAAGTTACAATGAGAAATTTAAAAATAATCGTAAAACATCAAAAATTTTTAAACGTATAACACTTTAAAAACCCATATATGTATTGTTTAAAAATTGTCATACAACCTTCTATAATAGACCATTTTAAAGGCAATTGAGTTCTCTTTCTATTAAATGTACCATTGCATATACCTAGGAATGCGTAGAAAAAAGTTACAGAACAATATTAGCGAAATAATGGAGAAAATGGCCCAAAAATGTTGTGAGCGGCGAACGTTGAAAAATCATATTTCGGAAACTATAAATCTTAAAGACTTCTACCAGATACCATTTTAAAGAGGAAGGATGTTTTTGTTCTGCTTTATCTATATCCCCGTAGAAAAAAGTGATGGGGCAAAAAGCAAAATTGCTTTCTTTCATGTTTTTGCGTTTTTTTTTTAAATATATTTTTGACTTTAAAAGGTGATATTTCGATAGCAAATTTAACCAGGAACAATTTTTCTGTAGACGTGTTTGTACCAAAAGTGCATAGAACTCACCCTAATGCACCCTGTGCCTAGGGACTACTTCACCCCTTTCTCAAAAACGCACCCCTTTACGTGGTAGCACTCCACGGTTTTCTCATATTAGAGGTCCATATGAAACAATAAAACCCCGTAACGTTGTAGTTCCTTTTAGCTCTCTTATTTTGATCATAATCAATAGCCTATGTTATGCAATTTATTTTTTATTTGGGAATGAGTCACAATGTAAGTTTGAAATTAAATTTAGTCAACGTTTCGATTACCACTTCGGAAATCGTTATCAAAATATAAAACATTAATAAATTAAACAAATTTTTTTGCTTGGTAAAAAAAATTCTGATAATTTAATTTTATCTAACTCACTTATATTGACAATTCAGACATATATTATACATTTTAAAGTAGATGACTTTAAGTGGTATTTCCAATATGTACGAGTTGCGTTCCTGGGACGACTTTATTCATTTTGTTCATTCGATTACATGAAATCAACTTTAACTTAAGAATGTCCGTCATAAAAATCATAGCACGTGATTTGTCTTAAAAAGAAACAACCACATGCAATGGTGACAGTAAACTTCTCGTGTTAGTGATCCCAAAGTAAATCACGATAAATAACCAGGAGACAAAACCTCATACTATTTCGACATTTTAAATATTTGTTCTTACGTTTAGTTTACTTTCAGAATGAACCCGAACTCTGATTTTATATGTATCTTATTTTAAAATATAAAAAATTATCTATCCTTGATATGGTATTGACTTCCCAATCGTGATATTTTCTCTCTATTGCTTTCCTCTTTAAATATGGTTAACCACATCCTACTGCACTCTGCCGAGGAATGTGCGACACAATTGGTTTCATTTAACATAATTAGAGCCGCTTCTTTGATGTTTCTCTTTATACTGTCTATTTCTTTCAGGAAATATTTTTCCATGAGTGTTTACATACTTGAGAGCTATCAAATTCTCTATCTCTAATATAAGGTTGATGTTCACTTATTCTAACGTTTAATGGTCTTTATGCTTCACCTAATTCAAAATGTTCGCATTCACAAGGTATTTTATAAATACAATTATTTGTTCTTTCTTGTTCATTATTAGGTTTAGTTTTAGATAAAATATGTCTCAATGTATGTTGTTTCGAATGTTGTTGAAGTGTTGAATTTATTTCCTAGCGTTTATTATGAAAAGTTCACAGTTAAGATATTTCCTTATTAATATCCAAACTGAGATGTCGCCTTTAATTAAATTTATTGTCGAACAGTCTTACCGCTCATTAATTCTTTAAAGTGCTTCTAAAATTTACCTCGTAAGTTCCGTTCTAATTTGTGGAGAAAATCCCATAATTTAAAGTGAATAATGCATTTTTAAAGATTTCCGTCGGTATCTTAAAATCCTTTATATTTTGGAGAATACTTCAGCCTTTTTTTTTTAACTCATTGTTCGTTTTCTGAATATCTTGCGATTAAATTTTATGTACAATTTTAAGAATTGGATTAGATCTCATTCGCTTTAGAAAATGGAAATTCTGAAACAGTAATTATATTTCTTTAAATACAAGTTTCCGGTTTCGAAATACAAATAACTTCCGGAAAATGAATTGAATTACAGGATTATTTCTGTATTTTAAGCTAACAGACTACTTCTCATGAGGTTCATTTTTAATCTGTACACTCTAATATATTCTTTTAGAACAGTTAGGAGTTATATCTTAAACACTCCGGCTTGCCTAGAAATTGTTATAGATTAATTTTATAATAATTATATCCTAAATAAAAATCCTCATTAATTGTAAATGTGGAGGGAAAATATAAAATATAGCATTACCTCTACAGCTTAAGTAAGACATGATCTTATTGCACCCTTGATTCTTATGTAACCGAGTCTTTGTACTTGTTGCAACTCAATGACTGTCTTTTGCTGCTCAATGCACGTTCAGAATTAAATACCCTTGTTGCTTTATTTGTGATATTTTCGAGGTGTGCATTGAACGTAAGATTTATGTATCCAGGCCCAGTAATGTAGGTACATGCATGCCACTCATTTTTATTTTAATTACTTTTTACTACAATTAGTTCAGAAAAATAAGGAAAAAAAAATATCTTGTTGGTGACACAACCCCCTCCCGGCCGAAACCAAATTTTTTGAGTAGTATGGACATCTATATTAATAACCTATATGTTTCCTGCAGCCGATTTTGATGATATACATAGTTATAAACAAATAAAGATCAAAAAACGGTAAATTTTCGCTTTTTTCGTCTATAACCAAAAAGTTAAGCATTTTAAACAAATTTGAGAGTAAGAAACTCATAAATCGTATAAAAAACTTCAATATGGCGTTCGCTGAATATGTCTATCCTTATTGGTTGCTTAGAAAATTGCAAAATAAATCATAAATTTTGAGTTTTTATAAATATTTATAACTTATGTAAAAATTAACTATGGCGTTCGCTGAATATGTCTATCCTTATTGGTTGCTTAGAAAATTGCAAAATAAATCATAAATTTTGAGTTTTTATAAATATTTATAACTTATGTAAAAATTAACTTAGAACGTTCTTATGACACGGAATTCTGAGACTTCTGGTGCTTAAACCATACTCTAAATTTCAGAGCAATTGGTCAAATAGTTTAAAAGGTATTTAATTTGTTTATCCCAAATTAATTTTTTTTTGCAACACTATAAGTCAGAAAATGATGAAGTTACAGTAATACTTTGAATAGTTTATGAAAGAAGAAGATTTATACTATTAATTTAATTAAAAAAAAATGACAAAAAATAATTCTAAATACTGAAAAATTATTTTGCAAAAACATGTGAATTAAAAAAAGGGGGCTAACTTCGTCCCTAATTGTCCTAGGACAATTGTTTTTCTTTCTAAATGTGTATAAAAATTCAGTCTTTCCAAATATGAAAAAATAATTTTTCTATGGGTAACGGTTAAAAAGTTACTCTAATTGTTTATAAGTAAGCAAAAAATCAACGTGTTTTTGCAAAATAATTTTACACTGTTTAAAATTACTTTTTGTCATTTTTTTTTTAATTAAGTCAATAGTATAAATGTTATTCTTCCATAAACTGTCAAAAGTCTTACTGTAACCTCATAATTTTCTGACTTATAGTATTGCAAAAAAAATGAATTTGGGATAAACAAATTAAATAACTTTTAAACTATTTGACCAACTGCTTTGAAATTTAAAATATAATTTAAGCACCAGAACTCTCAGAAATTCGTGTAATAAGAACGTTATATACTCCATCTAATTTACTTACCGTTGCACGTCATCCTCGTCATAGCCTGAGACGTCACATGATACCAACACGAAATATTTAGGCGGTAGTTGTGTTCTTTTTTAGAATCACATTGCCGAGTACACTGGCGTTACAGCCACTAGGCATATTTTATTATATACGCGTAGAAATAATATTTAAAGATTTCTATTAATGTTATCTTAAAGAAATACACAATAATATGTTTCATTTCATTTGTATAAATGGATTATAAAGCATTTTTATGAAGCACATTTCGCTGGTACCTATGATTAATGTGATTCATAATACATTTCCAGTGAAAATAATAACTCCGTGATAAGTGTTGGCGATACAATTTTTTTGTATAGGTATGCGTGTTCGCGAAGATTATAACTCCCAAAATATTACAATTATTTCCCTTTCTGTTTCTGCCGACGAAAACAATTATTTCTGAGAACTTTTTAGTAATTATAATTTTCGTGGACCCACAAACAGAAATGATGTTTTTGCTGATACTCAAAAAATAAATTTTTTCGTTAACACTTTATAGTCCTGTCGCCAGGGGGGGTACAACGGCCTCCTTTATTCAGATGGACTTACCCAAGTTTTTTTCGTGTATTTTGACCCGTAGAATACGAATTTTTTGGGTAACAGTTGATCCGGATGTCGATAAGATTGTTATTGACCAAGAACTTGAGGAATTACATAACCGCGATCTCTCGCAAAACAAAACATTTTTTGGTATTTTTTGGGTCATTCTAAGCAAAACATGTTTCTACAATTTTTTTTCGTAGGATGGCTAGTTTTCGAGATAACCGCGGTTGAACTTTCAAAAAATCGAAAAATTGCAATTTTTTAACCCGAATAACTTTTGATTAAAAAATAAAATAGCCAGTCTGGTTACCGCATTTGAAAGTTTAAGTCAAATTATATCGGTTTTAATTATTTGCATTGCTAAAAATTTATTTTTTTATTGTTTAACAAAGCTATAAACACATAGTGTTTCCCGTGCCTTTACATGCATTTTAACGCATGCTACGTAGAAATAGCCTCGATTGCACTAGTACCTATTCTACCTACTCGTTAGATTTTAAATGAGAAATCATAGAAAACATCACTCACGCACTAGGTGTTTGTAGCTTTGTTTAACAATAACACAATAAATTTTTAGCAATGCAAATAATCAAAACCGATATAATTTGACTTGAACTTTCAAAGGCGCTAAGCAGAATTGCTATTTTATTTTTTAATCAAAAGTTATTCGGGTTTAAAAATTGCAGTTTTTCGATTTTTTGAAAGTTCAACCGCGTTTATCTCGAAAACTGAGCATCCTACGGGAAAACTTGTTAGAATATTTTTTACTTAGAATGACCCAAAAAATACAAAAAAATGTTTTGTTTTGTGAGAAACCTCTGTTATGTAATTCCTCAAGTTCTTGGTCAATAACAATCTTATCGACATCCGGATCAACTGTTACCCAAAAAATTCGTATTCTACCGGTCAAAATACATTAAAAAAACTTGGGTAAGTCCATCTGAATAAAGGAGGCCGTTGTACCCCCCCTGGCGACAGGACTATTATTAGGGATTATAATTTTCACAATCATATAATCGAAAATAATATTTTTCGCGGCGTTCGTTGGAAGTTCAGCGTTTCGTAGTTATACTTTTCATAGGCGGCGGCGATTTATTGTTCGGAATACACTGTAACTATAATCGAACGAAGGTGATATTTTGGCATAAATTTGTAACATTTATTTGACAGTTGCGGTGATGACACTTCATATTTGTTTATATTCTTTACAATAAGTATTTGTTTCATTATATTTACTGTTTTTATTATGTACTTTAACGTAAGATTATAACTTAATTATTGTTTTCTATTTCTAAAGTTTTTATTTATTTACATTTAATATTAATTTGTTTTGCTGTATAGTCCACTTCCGCAAAAATTGTGTGATGTATTTGATTTAAAATGAATTCAAGAATTTTTTGTAATTGGGCAACAATGTCAACTTAGATCTCTAACGTAAATAATGACGTGCAACGGTAAGTAAATTAGACGGACTGTAAGTTAATTTTTACATAAGTTATGAATATTTATAAAAACTCAAAATTTATGATTTATTTTGCAATTTTCTAAGCAACCAATAAGGATAGACATATTCAGCGAACGCCATATTGAAATTTTTTAGACGATTTATGAGTTTCTTACTCTCAAATTTGTTTAAAATGCTTAACTTTTTGGTTATAGACGAAAAAAGCGAAAATTTACCGTTTTTTTGATCTTTATTTGTTTATAACTATGTATATCATCAAAATCGGCTGCAGGAAACATATAGGTTATTAATATAGATGTCCATACTACTCAAAAAATTTGTTTTTAACCTGGAGGGGGATGTGTCACGAGAAAAATCTTATTTCTCTGGACTAATATTTAGTCCAATCAACAGCCATTTTCTCGTGGAATTTTCAGAATCAAGGTCGATTTTCTTGAAAATTCAGATTTAGATTTTTATACTATAATTTTTTTTTGAAAAGTTGATACTTTCCAAGTTATTAGAGATTGCATTTTTCATTGAAAAAACTCATGTTTTATAACTGTTTTTCATGAATAACTTAAAATAATTTAATTTTATAGAAAAAATCATTAAGAACAAAAAGCGATTTCTATCTGATAAATGACACATCAGAAACTGCTTTATGCTAAATTATCTAGATGACCCTAAGAAAAAACACAAATCAAACAAACATTAACAAAAAAAAAACGTTAAATTTAATGCAGGCGAAACACAAATAGAAAATAATATATGTTTGACTTTATAATAATATAAAAATATAAATAATTTTAAAATAATAATAACTTTATAATAACTTCCGGAAAATGAATTGAATTACAGGATTATTTCTGTATTTTAAGTTAACAGACTACTTCTCATGAGGTTCATTTTTAATCTGTACACTCTAATATATTCTTTTAGAACAGTTAGGAGTTATATCTTAAACACTCCGGCTGGCCTAGAAATTGTTATAGATTAATTTTATAATTATTATTATTTTCTATATCCGTTTTTGTCCACTTAACAATACCAAATGAATATAGTCTAAGAGCTGGGAGCGGATTTTGTGCGTGATAAGTAATATGGAAAAACTATACGGGGATATGTTGAATTAGTTGTGTACATGACTTTCACCAACGGCCGGAAACCAGAGTTGGGGCCGAGGGTAGTTATAAGGCGTCAAAGTCGAGGATTTTATTATTTTTTTATGACGCTCATGATCGAGATAGTGCACCAAAATTTGGGAATAAGTAGGTCATGACGTACCTAAGTAAAATCTCTAGGGGCTCAACGCTGCGTGGCCGACAAAGGGCTGGGGGTAGGGGTGAATTTAAAAAATATAAGGGGTTTTTTGCGACGTTCTTGATTGAGATAGTGCACCAAAATTTAGGTATAAGTAGACCATGACATAAATAATTAAAATCCCCAGAGCCGGAAACCAGAGTGGGGAAGGAAGGTAGTTATAAGGGGTCAAAGTTCCGTTTTTTAGTATTTTTTTTTTGTGACGCTCATTATCGAGATGGATACCCCACCATTTGGGAATAAGTAGGTCATGACGTAACTAAGTAAAATCTCCAGGAGTGGAACGCTGCGTGGCCGACAAAGGGGTGGGGCAGGGGTGAATATAAAAAAATGTAAGGGGTTTTTTGCGACGTTCATGATTGAGATAGTGCACCAAAATTTGGGAATAAGTAGACCATGACATAAATATTTAAGTAATATCCCCAGAGGCGGAAGAGGGTAGTTATAAGGGGTAAAATTCGCGGTTTTTATTATTTTTTTTTTGTGGCACTCATGATGGAGATAGTGCACGAAAACTTGGGAGTAAGTAGGTTATGTTATGACGTAACTAAGTAAAATCTTTAGGGACAGGACGCTGCTTGGGGTACAAAGGGGTGGTAGGCAGGGGTGATTATAAAAATATATGGGGGTCTTTTTGCCGTTCGTAATCGAGATAGTGCACCAAAATTTGGGAATATGTAGATCATGACATTACTAAGTAAAACCTCCAGGGGCGGAACGCTGCGTGGGGGACAAATGTTGTGCCAGGTCACAAAAAAAATAATACACACTGCGACTTTGACCCCTTAAAACTACCCTCATCCCCAGCTCTGGTTTCCGGCTCTGGGGATTTTACTTAGCTAAGTCATGGTCTACTTATTCCCAAATTTTGGTGCACTATCACAATCTAGCACGTCGCAAAAAAGCCCTTATATTTTTTATATTCACACCTACCCCCACCCCTTTATCGGCCACACAGCGTTTCACCCCTGGAGACTGTATTTAGGTACCTTATGACCTACTTATTCCCAAATTTTGGTGCAATATCTCGATCATGGGCGTCACAAAAAAATTAAAAAAACGGCGATTTTGACCCCTTATAACTACCCTCATGCCCAACTCTGGTTTCCGGCTCTGAGGATTTTACTTAGTTATGTCATGGTCTACTTATTCCCAAATTTTGGTGCACTCTCTCAATCACGAACGTCGCAAAAAAACCCCTTATATTTTTTGTATTCACCCCTGCCCCACCCCTTTGTCGGCCACGCAGCGTGCCACCCCTGGAGATTTTACTTAGTTACGTCATGACCTACTTTCTCTCTCTCAAATTTTGGTGCACTCTCTCGATCATGAGCGTCACAAAAAAAAAATAATAAAAACGGCGAATTTGACCCCTTATAACTACCCTCATCCCCAACTCTGGTTTCCGGCTCTGGGGGTTTTACTTAGTAATGTCATGATCTACTTATTTTCAAATTTTGGTCCACTATCTCAATCACGAACGTCGCAAAAAAACCCTTTATATCTTTTATATTCACCCCTACCCCCACCCCTTTGTCAGCCACGCAGCGTTCCGCCCCTAGAGATTTTACTTAGGTACGTCATGACCTACTTATTCCCAAATTTTGGTGCACTATCTCGATCATGAGCGTCATAAAAAAAATAATAAAATCCGCAACTTTGACCCCTTATAAATACCCTCGGCCCCAACTCTGGTTTCCGGTCGTTGGTGAAAGTCATTTACACAACTAATTCAACATATCCCCGTATAGTTTTTCCATATTACTTATCACGCACAAAATCCGCTTCTATCTCTCCGACTAATAGCTAAGCGCGGAACAAGCGTAGGTGTTCAGTGCCTTAAACAAATTTTTACTGTTAAGCTGTGAACGAAGCAGCTGTTTTACCCTTCGTATAAACTCAGTAGTTATCTCAGTTTTCATTTGCTTATGGTCAATTTTCCGCGCCTGCTTTACTCCAAGATATTTGTACATATCGTTATCGCCCATGGCCTCGATGTTCTGGCCATTTTGCATATCGAATCCACCGGGCTGTACCTTTCCTCTGACTATATTCAAAACACGGCACTTGTCTAGACCGAACTGCATACTAATATCATTAGAGAATGTTTCTACAGTTTTAAGCATATCTTCTAGGTGTTCTCGAGTGGAAGCCATTAATTTCAAATCATCCATATACAACAGATGATTGAGCTTCGCTACTACAGTATTATTGCTTTTAATGCTAAAACCTGAGTCAGTGGAGTGTAATAGCTGGGAAAGGGGGTTCAAAGCTAAACAGAACCACAGTGGACTCAACGAGTCTCCTTGAAACAGGCCCCGGCTGATTGCGATATTTTCGGTTTCGATATTGCTTTCACCAGGTATTTGGAGGTGAATTTTAGTCTTCCAATCTCTCATTATATGCCTTAAAAAGGTCACTATGTTATCATCGACTTATTTTTCGACGTATATTTTCAATATATCTATTATTCATTCATGCGGTACTGAATTAAAGGCCTTTTTATAGTCAATAAAAGCAGTAAAAAGGTTCCTTTTTTAGTGAATGCCTGGTTAGAAATGACTGAGTCGATGATAAGCTGTTCTTTGCAACCCATGGAACCCTTAGCGCATCCTTTCTGTTGAGGCTCTATGATATTGTTTAGAGCACAGTGTTGGTAGATACGCCGGGTTACACAGGATGTGACCACTTTATACAAAGTTGAAAGACAAGTAATTGGGCGGTACTTGGATGGATCTTGGGTGTTATTTTGATCCTTGGGTATTAAATAAGTAGTTCCCTGAGTTAGAAATGATGGTAATTCCTGCGGATTAGAAATAACATGATTAATCAATGTTGATAAGCACTCATGAATACTCCAAAACTTTTTAAGCCAGAAGTTCTGAACTCCGTCTGGTCCAGGAGATTTCCAGTTATGAAGCTCTTTGATGACATTTGAGACTTCATCAGTCGTGAATGGTTCGTAGTTAGCAGTGACGTAGTGGTGACAGTTGTGCGTCGTATCTTCTATCCAGCCAGCATTGTTGTTAAAAGTAGCTGGTGTGGAAAGTTGATTTCCCCAAAACTCATGAATTTCTTCTTGGCTTGGGTAAGACTTGTCGACACTTTCTACGGTGGAATTGAGTTTTCGGTAAAACGCCTTCTCAGAGTTCTCAAAAAGTGCATTATCACATTTTCGGTTGTTACTAACTTTATACCTTCTTAATCGTCCTGAATAGACGGAGAGTTTTTGTTTTAATGTATCCAGACACTGTTGGGTTGTGTTATTTTCTGGATCGTATCTCGAGTGTCTTGCAATGCTCCGCATTATTTCTTCAGCTCTCTTAGTGACTTTTCTACTTGTTACACCTCTTATACAGGGTGTAACGAAAATACAGGTCATAAATTTAATCACATATTCTGGGACCAAAAATAGTTTGCTTGAGCCTAACTTACCTTAGTACAAATGTGCATATAAAAAAAGTTACAACCCTTTGAAGTTACAAAATAAAAATCGATTTTTTCCAATATATCGAAAACTATTAAAGATTTTTTATTGAAAATGGACATATGGCATTTTTCTGACAGTAGCATCTTAAAAAAAAATTATAGTGAAATTTGGACACCCTATAAAAATTTTATGGGGGTTTAGTTCCTTTAAACCCCCCCAAACTTTTGTGTACGTTCCAATTAAATTGTTATTGTAGTACCATTACTTAAACACAATATTTTTAAAACTTTTTTGGCTCTTAGTACTTTTTCGAAAATTCAGTTTTTATCGAGATATTCTGAATATTTGTCAAATCCACCACATATTTGTATATGGTTAAGTACGATTATGGAGACTAGGTAAAAATATGAAAATTTATGTATGACTTACATTTTTAGGTATATTTTGAACCGTATTAAAAAAGAAGCCATATCTCGATAAAAGTTGCCTTCTCGAAAAAATACAAAGAGGCAAAAAAGTTTTAAAAATATTTTGTTTAACTAATGGTATCGCAGTAATAGTTTAATTGGAGCGTACACAAACATTTGGGGGGTTTAAAGGAACAAAACCCCCATAAAATTTTTATGTAAACATATTAAAAAAGAAGCCGCACTCGATAAAAACTGCCTTATCGAAAAAATACTGAGAGCCAAAAAAGTTTTAAAAATATTGAATTTAACTAATGGTACCACAATAATAATTTAATTGAAACGTACAGAAAAGTTTGGGGGGTTTAAGGGAACAAAACCCCCATAAAATTTTTATGGGGAGCACAAATTTCACTATAATTTTTCTTTAAGATGCTCCTGCCGTAAGTATGCCACGTATCCATTTTCAATAAAAAATCTCTAATAGTTTTCGATATATTCGAAAAAATCGATTTTCATTTTGTAACTTTAAAGGGCTATAACTTTTTTTATGTGCATATTTATACTAAGGTAAGTTAAGTTTATTCGAACTATTTTGGTCCCAGAATATGTGATTTAATTTATGACCTGTATTTTTGTTACACCCTGTATATTCTGTGACTTGACCAATATCCCTACGCAGTAGTAATAATAAATTTATTATTATTATTATTATAAAGTCAAACATATATTATTTTCTATTTGTGTTTCGCCTGCATTAAATTTAACGTTTTTTTTTTTGTTAATGTTTGTTTGATTTGTGTTTTTTCTTAGCGTCATCTAGATAATTTAGCATAAAGCAGTTTCTGATGTGTCATTTATCAGATAGAAATCGCTTTTTGTTCTTAATGATTTTTTCTATAAAATTAAATTATTTTAAGTTATTCATGAAAAACAGTTATAAAACATGAGTTTTTTCAATGAAAAATGCAATCGCTAATAACGAAAGTATCAACTTTTCAAAAAAAAAATTATAGTATAAAAATCTAAATCTGAATTTTCACTAGTAATACCACTAGAGGTCAAATTATTTCCGGAAATTTTTTTGAGATCATGAATATTTTGAAAATTTCCCGAGTCGCAGACGAGGGAAATTTTCTAAAAATATTCATGATCAAAAAATAATTTCCGGATATTAATTTGACTTCGCGTGGTATTCGGTAAGAAAATTTCACACCAAATTTGCATTTGAAAATCCAAAGCTGCATGAACAGATTAATAGCGCGCCATAGCTTTGTCAGCAATTATTTAGGCTTTCAAATTCGTAATTTCTACTCATTGTAGTTGCATGGGAATACCATTTCAAGATAGAAAATAGTATATTCTTCAATTTTACATAAGTTTTGAGTAACTACAAGTGATAGAAAATTATTTTTTGGCGTTTTATTTTAAATTATGTAAACAAATAAAAACCAGTCTGTCAAAAATGTTCTGTTATTGTAAACGTCAAAAAATTTCCACTATAATTCGCTGTTGGGTACCCCACGAGCAAAAAATTTCCGATAAAATACCTCCGTTGCCATGGTGATCTGTCAAAATAACGTATTTTGATTGGTTCAAAATTACAGGTGTGGAATTTTCACTAGTAATACCACTAGAGGTCAAATTATTTCCGGAAATTTTTTTGAGATCATGAATATTTTGAAAATTTCCCGAGTCGCAGACGAGGGAAATTTTCTAAAAATATTCATGATCAAAAAAAAATTTCCGGATATTAATTTGACTTCGCGTGGTATTCGGTAAGAAAATTCCACACCAAATTTGCATTTGAAAATCCAAAGCTGCATGAACAGATTAATAGCGCGCCATAGCTTTGTCAGCAATTATTTAGGCTTTCAAATTCGTAATTTCTACTCATTGTAGTTGCATGGGAATACCATTTCAAGATAGAAAATAGTATATTCTTCAATTTTACATAAGTTTTGGGTAACTACAAGTGATAGAAAATTATTTTTTGGCGTTTTATTTTAAATTATGTAAACAAATAAAAACCAGTCTGTCAAAAATGTTCTGTTATTGTAAACGTCAAAAAATTTCCACTATAATTCGCTGTTGGGTACCCCACGAGCAAAAAATTTCCGATAAAATACCTCCGTTGCCATGGTGATCTGTCAAAATAACGTATTTTGATTGGTTCAAAAGTACAGGTGTGGAATTTTCAAGAAAATCGACCTTGATTCTCAAAATTCCACGAGAAAATGGCTGTTGATTGGACTAAATATTAGTCCAGAGAAATAAGATTTTTCTCGTGACACATCCCCCTCCAGGTTAAAAACAAATAATTTTTTGAGTAGTATGGACATCTATATTAATAACCTATATGTTTCCTGCAGCCGATTTTGATGATATACATAGTTATAAACAAATAAAGATCAAAAACGGTAAATTTTCGCTTTTTTCGTCTATAACCAAAAAGTTAAGCATTTTAAACAAATTTGAGAGTAAGAAACTCATAAATCGTCTAAAAAATTTCAATATGGCGTTCGCTGAATATGTCTATCCTTATTGGTTGCTTAGAAAATTGCAAAATAAATCATAAATTTTGAGTTTTTATAAATATTCATAACTTATGTAAAAATTAACTTACAGTCCGTCTAGTTTACTTACCGTTGCACGTCATTATTTACGTTAGAGATCTAAGTTGACATTGTTGCCCAATTACAAAAAATTCTTGAATTCATTTTAAATCAAATACATCACACAATTTTTGCGGAAGTGGACTATACAGCAAAACAAATTAATATTAAATGTAAATAAATAAAAACTTTAGAAATAGAAAACAATAATTAAGTTATAATCTTACGTTAAAGTACATAATAAAAACAGTAAATATAATGAAACAAATACTTATTGTAAAGAATATAAACAAAGATGAAATGTCATCACCGCAACTGTCAAATAAATGTTACCAATTTATGCCAAAATATCACCTTCGTTCGATTATAGTTACAGTGTATTCCGAACAATAAATCGCCGCCGCCTATGAAAAGTATAACTACGAAACGCTGAACTTCCAACGAACGCCGCGAAAAATATTATTTTCGATTATATGATTGTGAAAATTATAATCCCTAATAAAGTGTTAACGAAAAAATTTATTTTTTGAGTATCAGCAAAAACATCATTTCTGTTTGTGGGTCCACGAAAATTATAATTACTAAAAGTTCTCAGAAATAATTGTTTTCGTCGGCAGAAACAGAAAGGGAAATAATTGTAATATTTTGGGAGTTATAATCTTCGCGAACACGCATACCTATACAAAAAAATTGTATCGCCAACACTTATCACGGAGTTATTATTTTCACTGGAAATGTATTATGAATCACATTAATCATAGGTACCAGCGAAATGTGCTTCATAAAAACGCTTTATAATCCATTTATACAAATGAAATGAAACATATTATTGTGTATTTCTTTAAGTTAACATTAATAGAAATCTTTAAATATTATTTCTACGCGTATATAATAAAATATGCCTAGTGGCTGTAACGCCAGTGTACTCGGCAATGTGATTCTAAAAAAGAACACAACTACCGCCTAAATATTTCGTGTTGGTATCATGTGACGTCTCAGGCTATGACGAGGATGACGTGCAACGGTAAGTAAATTAGATGGAGTATATAACCTTCTTATTACACGAATTGCTGAGAGTTCTGGTGCTTAAATTATATTTTAAATTTCAAAGCAGTTGGTCAAATAGTTTAAAAGTTATTTAATTTGTTTATCCCAAATTCATTTTTTTTGCAATACTATAAGTCAGAAAATTATGAGGTTACAGTAAGACTTCTGACAGTTCATGGAAGAATAACATTTATACTATTGACTTAATTAAAAAAAATGACAAAAAGTAATTTTAAACAGTGTAAAATTATTTTGCAAAAACACGTCGATTTTTTGCTTACTTATAAACAATTAGAGTAACTTTTTAACCGTTACCCGTAGAAAAATTATTTTTTCATATTTGGAAAGACTGAATTTTTATACACATTTAGAAAGAAAAACAATTGTCCTAGGACAATTAGGGACGAAGTTAGCCCCCCTTTTTTTAATTCACATGTTTTTGCAAAATAATTTTGCAGTATTTAGAATTATTTTTTGTCATTTTTTTAAATTAAATTAATAATATAAATCTTCTTCTTTCATAAACTATCCAAAGTATTACTGTAACTTCATCATTTTCTGACTTATAGCGTTGCAAAAAAAATTAATTTGGGATAAACAAATTAAATACCTTTTAAACTATTTGACCAATTGCTCTGAAATTTAGGGTATGATTTAAGCACCAGAAGTCTCAGAATTCCGTGTCATAAGAACGTTCTAAGTTAATTTTTACATAAGTTATAAATATTTATAAAAACTCAAAATTTATGATTTATTTTGCAATTTTCTAAGCAACCAATAAGGATAGACATATTCAGCGAACGCCATATTGAAGTTTTTTATACGATTTATGAGTTTCTTACTCTCAAATTTGTTTACAATACTTAACTTTTTGGTTATAGACGAAAAAAGCGAAAATTTACCGTTTTTTGATCTTCATTTGTTTATAACTATGTATATCATCAAAATCGGCTGCAGGAAACATATAGGTTATTAATATAGATGTCCATACTACTCAAAAAATATTTGGTTTCGGCCGGAAGGGGGTTGTGTCACCAACAGGATATTTTTTTCCTTATTTTTCTGAACTATATGTAGTAAAAAGTAATTAAAATAAAAATGAGTGGCATGCATGTACCTACATTACTGGGCCTGGATACATAAATCTTACGTTCAATGCACACCTCGAAAATATCACAAATAAAGCAACAAGGATATTTAATTCTGAACGTGCATTGAGCAGCAAAAGACAGTCATTGAGTTGCAACAAGTACAAAGACTCGGTTACATAAGAATCAAGGGTGCAATAAGATCATGTCTTACTTAAGCTTTAGAGGTAATGCTATCTTTTATATTTTCCCTCCACATTTACAATTAATGAGGATTGCTCTAGAAAGTTTCTTTGGGATAACAGATTCCTTACCAAAAATGCGGTTACATGAATGGATATTTAGAGATTCTAGTCAATCGATGATGAAGATGTCTGCAAACATTGTAATCATGTGTTGCAGAACAATATAGTCCAGAGAAATAAGGATTTTCTCAGGTCACTGAAATATCCACTGGCTACTTTTTTAGTTATTGTAGACCTATAGGAAGAAAACCTACCTGTTTCCTGCCTAGAGTTCGCGTCTGTTTTTTATTATTAACAATTTAGCGCAAAAAACTTGATTTTTTCGATTTTTTGCACTCCATTAAAAATCTAAATAGTTGACATAAAATTACAAAATTAAATTTTTTATAACATTGAAAAAGCCGATTTTTGAATGTTAAAAAATTTATTGCTTCGCAAATTGCAAAATAAATAAAAATCGATATTTGTTAATAACTTTTACTAAATTTAACTTATAACTTCAGGGTTTCACCCAAAGTTGGGTATTGTGGTACTTAACAAACCCTCAAAATTTGAGACCGATCCATTAATTAGTTTAAAAGTTATTCGATTTGTTTATCCCAGACACCTTTGTTTTGTAATAACATAGGACAGAGAACAATGAAGAGAGGGCAATTCTGCATATGCCAAATGAAAATAGAAGAGTGATACTGTCAAAATGTATTAAAAAATATAAAAAAAAATATTTAATAGATATAGTCAAAAATCTTAATGCCAAATTTTTGAAATTTTGTAGTTTATAAACATTTAAAATAACTTGTCCTAACTAAAAAATATTGTCCATAGAAAAAATATTTTTAAACATTCGAAAAGCTAGTATTTCAACACGACTTTTCAAATAAAAAATCTAGCCTTTGTTCATTTGGGCCAAAATTAGCCATGTGTTGTTTTTTAATTCACAGCTAATTTGTTTATAATACTTAGTTAAGGAATCTCATTAATGCCATTTTAAAGAATGGGATTTGTATTTTTTGTTCAAAAATTTGCACAAACGTTGTACCTTCACAGGACCCTCTACGAATTTTAAAAAATGTAGTTCAAATGGTTACTAGTGGGAACCTACAAATCCACCGAGTTCAAATACCGAAAAAGCAATTTCAATCTAATACATCTGTATCTCCGGATGTACTCAATGGATTTTGCTCTTTCTTTTTTTAATTCGTATGTTATTTCTACGTATATTACAAAAATGTGCAATTTGTTTATAAATTTTATAATTAATGAAAAGTCTAATTTGTTTAAACAATTCTTAAAAAAATATTTTTTTCCAAAAATCTATTTTTTTATTCATAGTATCATTAATAATCATAGAAAAAGTTAAAGTAAACTTTAGTAAATAAATTGTTTTTATTAAATAATTATTTATTGAAGATAATTTATTTATTAAGGTCGAATTTCTCATACCCAGTTTACCTCAAGTTTAAACTGAACTTCCAGTTCAGCTGACCTTCCCAAAAGTTTAGGTTAAACTTGAGTTGAACTCGACATGATAAATCGGCCCTAAGGCTCCATAAATACGCCTACAATATTTTAAGCAGAAGTTTTGAAGTATATAACTTGTAAGTACGTGATAACTGGAAACTGCAAACAATTCGTTAAGCAAATGCTGAAGCACAACTGAATAACTTTGTGTTTTGGTTACCAGGGTATAAAGAAGTGGCTCTTAAAAATATTGTTACGAGTCTTACTAAACAACTTTATGAGCTAGTACGCGTTCTATCAGGCCAGAATCATTCTGCAGCATCCCAAAAAGCCACGTTGTGGAAGATGTTCCAAAATATGAAAAGCCAAAGCAAAGAAAATGGAAGAAGAAAACTGGAGAAAATATTCCAGGAAAAATGCAAGCAAAAAGCTTTTGGTCACATTACATGGTCATTTTGGTCACATGGCTCAAGTGAAGGTGGACATTGCTTACTAAGATATTATGACTGTAAATTGTGGACAAAATAATAAGCAGATTCAGCGAAAATGTAGAGAATACTGCCAAGTACATTGTCTGCAACTTTTCAGGTTCAGGACTTTTTAGACGCTGATCTGGTAAGAAACGTAGCTCCGAAACGTATAGTAGTAAGCTTTTTTAGAAGTCTCGATCTTTTGAATTAAAACATAAATATAGGGTATACTCAAAAGATCTTTCAGGTTGCAGTGGAAAAGATTTACGAGACCAAACCTTTAAGACTTACAATCTGCTGCTGGTGCCCACAAGGAATATAACTTATTCATTTAGTAGTAACAAGACACGCTATCATGGAATGTTTCGTATCCAGAAGTTGTGGACTTTTATGGATTTAAAGCGTATACAGGATAAATGGTTCCAACATATACATAAGCAGTTGTAAGAAAGTGGCTTGAGGGACCTAAGATATATTCCCTCTTAGACAAATATTCTAGGTCTGATAGAAAAATTCAATTTTGTTTGGGACTATAGGAAGTCGCTCCAGCAATTCTACAATAAAACAGGGTTTCCGTCATGTGGGCACCCACCCATGAGAACATTACGTTCCACATGCGACTACATACTTTTTGCGGATACCACAAAATTTTATTAGAAACGGAACAGTTTATAGCAAGTACGTGCAGCCTTTTTAGGCCTTGTAAGTATGCGGGCGCTTTCGCCGCGTTTAACGTGCGCTTGCATGTGTACGATACCATTTGTTCCTAGGTAACTTAAAACGCGGCATTAGGGTTCATCAGTTAAAACGCGGCGAAAGCGCCGGCAACATACAAATCCTAAACAAAGCGCAGCACGTTTGGCAGATGATTAGTCAAGAGTCCTTTATATACTAAAGACAGTCAGTGACGAATTTTTTCATAACCATGCGACAGCCCTTGCCTAGAAAAATATTGATGATGTGCACCGCGTGATTGAGGCAAATCGATATGTTATCTATGATGAGAGTCGTGCACCATTGCGCGTGGATATTGATATATTGATCTATTTCTTGTTTTTGAATAGACATGACTCTATTTTTTCAATGTGCCTCTAGTAAGTTGTCTTTCCATCGTTTTCGTAGTCTTCCCACTGCTCGTCTTCCTATTGGGAAACCGTCTCTCGCCATCCTTACTACTCTTTTGTTTCTTACCCAGTTATTAATGTTCTCCACCTTGTATCTTCGTCGTATAGCTGTACAACAGAATAAATAACCATACAGAAGCGAAACTCCTGCCGAAAACGGTAACATAATTTTCATGCTCATGCGTCACGTAACTGGTGCAACCTCACTTTTGCGACTGACGTGACAGTTGTTTATAGTTAAATTTTATATTTATATATGTTTTATTTTATATTTTATTTATATTTTATAGTTAAATTTTTTATTTCATATTTAATTAATAACTACTTGTCAAAAATATTACCTAATTTGGAATGGTCTATTCCTTAGAACATCAAGTTCTATTCTGTAACTGGTGCACAAGGTCAAATATTTCGGTCCCAACAAAATCAATGGAAACGACAGTCAGATTCGTTTCTGTGTGGTTATTTATTCTGTGGCTGTACTTCTAGGTCTGTCCCATAGTGTCTTACCATCGATTTTTTGAAGGGTTTTTATCTCCGCTGTTTCGAGCAATATTTTGTCCCCTCTGTATCAGGTTTTGTTTCTGCCGCGTATATCATTATTGGTCTGATGACTGTTTTGTAAATTCTGCCTTTCATTTCTTTTTCAATATTTTTATTTCTCCATATTGTGTCATTCTACATAGCTACATAGTCATAGCTACATGTCATAGCTACATAGTGTGATCACTTGTATTTTTTTTCTTTTATGGCCTTTGGGAACTGCGCCCATTTAGCCATCACTTGTATTTAAAATGAACAATTTTCTGGTGGTTATATTAAATTGGTGCAGCATACGTTGCAAACCATCTTCACTTTGGGAGATTAGTAGTGCATCGTTTGTATAGCAGATTATTTTAAGTTGATTTTCTCTTAATAGGGCTTTTCATCGATTGTCATTTGTTTCGAGCTTCTGTCATGTGTCACATAATGTTAATATATCTACGTCATACGTCTTTGGTTTGTATCATTGTAAAATACCAATAACGTATGACGTAGATATATTAATATTATGTGACACATGACAGAAGCTCGAAAGAAATGACTGTGAATGAAAAGCCCTATTGGTACCCTTTTTCAGCTCTTACTTTTTTTATTATTTCATCCATGATCAGGTTGAACAATAAAGGAATCAGGGAGTCCCCCTGTCTTATCCTATTGCCAGCATTAATTGGGTTAGTTAGTCATCTTCTACTTTTACTTTTATTGTGTTGTTCTGGTAGATGTTTTCGATATGTCGGTATAAACCAAACTGTTACCAAACATTTACCAATAGTGTTGGTAAACAAAAAGTTACAAATTTTTCTTTGAAAAAAAGGACATACTGCTAGGATTTGTATACAACCATTTGTTCGCCAAGAGTGAATAATGAACTCAGTAGAAACAATAAAATCGTCGCATCCTCTTGCTTTACGACAATGCCAGCTTTCACACGGCTCGGTCAACACCATATTCACTACTTGTCACTGTGTGCTTTCTTTGAATTTATCGAAAAACAAACAGCGCTGTGAACGTTTAAGCTGCCTTATGCGTTGAATCCAAAGGTGTATTAATATTAAAGGCGAATTGAAAATCAATAAAGCTGAATATTTCTAAAAATATATTTTTCTTCTGTTATTTGTGCAAAACTTTTAGTGTACACCTCGTAGTTCTGAATGAGTATTAATTCAACATCCGAAAGTATGCTATGAATTTTGATCACTTAATATTATTCATTTCCTTCATTTATTTCCTTCACTTAATATTATTGTTGTTATTTTTTAGCTCCAGAAGTAATAGACAATGAAAGATATACTTTCAGTCCGGATTGGTTCAGCTTCGGTTGCCTTCTGTACGAGATGATCGAAGGGCAGGCTCCCTTCAGAGCTCGGAAAGAAAAAGTAAAACGCGAAGAGGTCGATAGAAGAGTAAAATGTGATCAGGAAAAATACTCAAACAAATTCAGTGAAGATGCCAAATCCCTGTGCCAACAATTATTAGCGAAGAGTCCCCAACAGAGATTAGGGGGCAAGGCTGGTCGATCTGGAGCCAGTGTAGTCAAACAACATCAATTTTTCCATCCGCATATTAATTGGAGGCGGTTAGAAGCTGGTATGATAGATCCCCCATTCGTCCCAGATGTAAGTTTAATTTTAATTTTCATTTGTTTCTAACCGATTTTGAATTTTTTATATTTGTATCTTCTTTTTGGAACAAACAGTCGTTTATTCTGAGTACCTTATAAAACAACTCAAAAGGTATGATTCATAAAAAATTAAATGAGCGATGGGGGACAGGGGAAATTTTCTCATATTGGCAATTAAACTTATTTCTGAAATGTTCACTCAGAAGTAAAAAAACGGAGTACTTAAAGAAGTATCATTGAAACGCATCCTTATCTTTTTTTCCTATGCGGGCACAGCTTCCTTAGTTACATTTCTCCATAAGATTCTTAAGGTCATATATATACTAATGTCAATCCCCTTTGCTGCATATCCTGCCTAAGCATCTCCCAGTAGGTATTTCTCCCTTACGAGATCTTAACCTATATTACCCCATACCATAACCTACCCTCCACCGAATAACATTGTTCCTCGCTTGTTACACTGTGCAGACCGTTCGTTCTCACATCGGTATACGCGATTACGCCTATCACAATAAAGACAGAATCTACTCTCATTTGTAAACAGCGCTTATAGTCGGAGAGATAGAAGCGGATTTTGTGCGTGATAAGTACTATGGAAAAACTATACGGGAGTATGTTGAATTAGTTGTGTACATGACTTTCCCCAACGGCCGGAAACCAGAGTGGGGACGAGGGTAGTTATAAGGGGTCAAAGTCGCGGTTTTTATTATTTTTTTTGTGGCGCTCATGATCGAGATAGTGCACCAAAATTTGGGAATAAGTAGGCCATGACGTACCTAAGTAAAATCTCCAGAGGCGGAACACTGCGTGGCCGACAAAGGTGTGGGGGCAGGGGTGAATATAAAAATTATAAGGGATTTTTTGTGACGTTCGTAATCGAGATAGTGAACCAAAATTTGGGAGTAAGTAGATCATGACGTAACTAAGCAAAATCTCCAGGGGTGGAAACCAGAGTTGGGGATGAGGGTAGTTTTAAGGGGTCAAAGTCGCAGTTTGTATTATTTTTTTTTGTGACGCATCACAACATTTGTCCCCCACGCAGCGTTCCGCCCCTGGAGATTTTACTTAGTTACGTCATGACCTGTGCACTATCTCGAAATTTTGGTGCACTATCTCGATCATGAGCGTCACAAAAAAATTAATAAAAACCGCGACTTTGGCCCCTTATAACTACCCTCGTCCCCCACTCTGGTTTCCGGCCGTTGGGGAAAGTCATGTACACAACTAATTCAACATATCCCCGTATAGTTTTTCCATATTATTTATCACGCACAAAATTCGCTCCTAGCTTTTAGACTATTATTCCAATCAGCCTCCAACCAATGGACATGATTTCGTGCAAATTCTAAACGCGCTCTGCGATGAGCTACGTCCAAGCCTGGTCCTCTGGTAGATATTCGATTAACCAAATTACCATCCTTGAGGCGTTGGCGAACAGTTTCACAGCTGATTTGAGCATTACGAACATCTTCAAGTTGGGATTGTAAGCTTCTGGTGGTTACAAATCGTTGTCTTAAAGTGCGAAGTCGTAAAAAACGGCCTTAAACGATGGTTTAAGTCTTAAACGGTCTTTAACGATCTTTAAACGAGGTTACACGATGTCAACCTTGTCTTGGACGCTTAGAGTGACTAACGGTCTCTCTGTACCATTCCATCATTCGTGAGACCGATGTATGGTATACGCCAAATCGTTCCCCTAAACGTCTGTAACTCCAACCTTCTTCGTGCAAAACCACAATTTGAGCACACACTTCATTAGTCAACTTTCTCGATTCGCGTTGCATTTTGATTAAAACAATAGCAAAATGTTAGCAACAAACAGCAATAGTTCACAAAACGACTTAAAAAGAACACTAACCTCTTATCGGCATTAACAAATTTACACCACCTTTGTTTTGTGTTCCTCAGAAACCGGTTGAAACAAAAAAAAAACAATACAAGTAACCTGATAAAAACATTCCAAATACAAGGTACATTCAATACAAAAATAACTACAATTAAAAGGCCTAGCCGGGTAAGATGATGAAAACTGCCCCCAACTCGATTCGAATTCCGTATAGTCTAAGAGCTAGTGAACCTTTTGACTAACGGTCGTCCTGTAAGGCTAAAAATTTGTAGAGTGATAATTCATAGCACACCAAAGCTAAAAACCATGACCTGGCAGGCCTCAGCGGTGCACGTGTATCTACCAGGTGAATCGAAAAGTGCAAATTTAGGGGGTAAAATAAACTTTCTCCTGTAAGGTTTAAATTTAAGTATGTGTTTGAGTAAGTCATTTAGAAGAAATGTGTACAATGACAGGCGATTCTGAAGAGCATAAGACCTTGCCAGGCGAGGGGAAAGATTAGGGGTTTTTATTAAAATTATTCTTTTTGCATCGAACAAATTTTTTTTAGGCTTTTTGAATCATTCCAAACAGAAAAGGTCCTTAGTTATTTTTCTCTTAAGTTAATAGTTTTTGTTATATAAGCGATTGAAAATTTTGAAAATTGCGAAATCGGCCATTTTTAACCCAAATCGGACATTTATCTAAAAATTTCAATATTGGCAAGGTACGCAGATATTCCTTAAACATTGATTGATGAAATCCCGAAGAGTTTTTTGCAATAAAATAACGAAAACCGCTTTGTTTTTTTAATTGCTAATCAAGCGGGCGCTACACTGTAGTATAATTGAGGACGTTTGAGCTTGCATAAATTCATTATCTCGAGAATGGGCAAATTTGAAGAGAAATCCTCAGACAGGTCGATTTTTATTTTTGAATTAGGACTTTTTGGTATATATATAATACTAGTGACGTCATCCATCTGGGCGTGATGACGTAATCGATTATTTTTTTAAATAAGAGTAGGTGTTGTGTGATAGCTCATTTGAAAGGTTATTGAATTCTCTATTCAGTAATATAAACATTAACATAATTATTTATACAGGGTGTACAAAAAAAATTTTTTCGTCTATTTGTCAAATTTAATCAAAGTTAATTTAATAAAAAAAATTTTTTTGTACACCCTGTATAAATAATTATGTTATTGTTTATATTAATGAATAGAGAATTAAATAACCTTTCAAATGAGCTATCACACAACCCCTACTCTCATTTAAAAAAATCATCGATTACGTCATCACGCTCAGATAAATGACGTCACTAGTATTATATATATGCCAAAAAGTCCTAATTTAAAAATAAAAATCGACCTGTCTGAAGATTGCTCTTGAAATTTGCCAATTCTCGAGATAATGAATTTATGCCAACTCAAACGTCCTCACTTATACTACAGTGAAGCGTCCGCTTGATTAGCAATTAAAAAACAAAGGGGTTTCCGATATTGTATTGCAAAAAACTCTTTGGGATTTCATCAATCAATGTTTAAAGAATATCTACCTACCTTGGCAACTTTGAGATTTTTAGATAAATATCCGATTTGGGGTTAAAAATGGTCGATTTCGCAATTTTCAAAATTTTCAATCGCTTATATAACAAAAACTATTAACTTAAGAGAAAAATCACCAAAGACCTTTTCTGTTTGGAATGATTCAAAAAACTTAAAAAAAATTTGTTCGATGCAAAAAAAATAAATTTAGGAAAAACCCCTAATCTTTCCCCTCGCCTGGCAAGGTCTTATGCTCTTCAGAATCGCCTGTCATTTTACACATTTCTTTTAAATGACTTACTCAAACACATACTTAAATTTAAACCTTACAGGAGAAAGTTTATTTTACCCCCTAAATTTGCACTTTTCGATTCACCTGGTAGATACACGTGCACCGCTGAGGCCTGCCAGGTCATGGTTTTTAGCTTTGGTGTGCTATGAATTATCACTCTACAAATTTCTAGCCTTACAGGACGACCGTTAGTCAAAAGGTTCACTAGCTCTTAGACTAGTATAGGTCACCGTTTAGCATATATAGTGAAACTCACTTTCTGAAATTTTTAGCCCCCTAGGTGGTCATGTGACCCACCTAGAGCCTAATTAGGGTTTTTATGTTTTTATTTTTTTATCTCAGCCGCATAGAGAACTAGCGAAAAACTTTAAATAAAAAAGTTGTAAGCTTTAAAAAGTTCTGTCCGAAAATTTTTTTTTTAATTTTTGGCGGGAAATTTAAATTTTAGAACGATTTTAAAATTTTAAATGAGTTTAAAAAAAATAACTAAGACATTCGTGTTCACGAAAAAAATATATAGCGTGTATTTTTGAATAATGTTTCACCCTGAATTTTTTCAAATTTTTAAAATTGGTGAAACGCACCTTTAAAAATAAAAAAACCGCATTTTTTCGTTTTTTTTTTTGTTTTTTGGAACAATTTTATACATGTTTTTCAAAAAAGGTAACACCGTCACTATAATAGGTAAAAAACTGAAAAATAATTGGGGCTTGCTTAATAAAAATTTTATGTAACGCCATCCATTTTCAAGATACAGGGCGTTCAAGAAAACAAAATTTTACACATTTAATTTTACATTTTTAATTGTATGTCAAAAATGCACAACAACTACCTCTTAAAACTCGCCAAATTTTATTACAATGTTGTCAGTAGTTTCGGCAAAATCGTAAAAAATGTTTAAAATTCTCTTTTCTCCAACGCCCTGTATCTTGAAAATGGATGGCATTACAAAAAATTTTTATAAAGCAAATTCCAATTATTTTTCAGTTTTTTACCTATTCTAGTGACGGTGTTACCTTTTTTGAAAAATATGTATAAAATTGTATCAAAAACGAAAGAAAAAACCGAAAAAATGCGGTTTTTTATTTTTAAAGGTGCGTTTCACCAATTTTAAAAATTTGAAAAAATTCATGGTGAAAAACATTATGCAAAAATACACGTTATATATTTTTTTCGTGAAAACGAATGTCTTAGTTATTTTTTATACTCATTTAAAATTTTAAAATCGTTCTAAAATTTTAATTTCCCGCCAAAAATTAAAAAAAAAATTTTCGGATAGAACTTTTTAAACCTTACAACTGTTTTATTTAAAGTTTTTCGCTAGTTCTCTATGCGGCTGAGATAAAAAATAAAAACATAAAAACCCTAATTAGGCTCTAGGTGGGTCACATGACCACCTAGGGGGCTAAGAATTTCAGAAAGTGAGTTTCACTATATATGCTAAACGGTGACCTATATGGAATTCGAATCGAGTTGGAGGCAGTTTTCATCATCTTAACCGGCTAGGCCCTTTAAAACACCAATGAATCGCTTTTTTTTTGTTTGTGCCAATGGTGCTTAATTTCTTGACGCAGTGTATTATGGCTATATCATTAACAACATTTTTATTTTGCAGCCCCATGCAGTGTACGCGAAGGACGTGTTAGATATTGAACAATTTTCAACAGTGAAAGGTGTAAATATAGACGAAAGTGACGCTAGTTTTTATAATAAATTTAGTACGGGTTGTGTTTCGATACCGTGGCAGACTGAGATGATCGAAACCGACTGTTTCCGTCAGTTAAATGTCTTCGGACCAAATAGTACAAGAACGCCTGATCTAGTACTCCAACCGACGACTGTTTCAGAAAATGAAGGCTGTTTTCCATTTAGACGGAAGGTATGTATGGTAAAGTCGTATATTTATGTACTTGGTACGTATGTCCAGTAGCAACAATTATTTGAAGAACGATCAAAAATTGGTATCAACCAGCTATATTGCATATTTGCATAAAACAACTTAGCTGGATTTTTGGTTCGGTTTGGTTTTTATTTGTTTTAATTATTTTTGAAACATTTGGTTCCTAATCAACTATTTTCAATGGGAAATAAGCCACAATTTTACCAAAAAAATCATTTTATTAATGTTTCGAGCCCAAATCGGGTTTCGTTGTCAAAATACAAAATACTACTAAAATAAACAAAAATGTTGTTGCTAAGTAAAAAAAATTCTTCTAATAATTTATTTAATCTGACTCATTTATATTGGCAATTTAGACGTATATTATACATTTTAAAGTAGAAGACTTTAAAATGATATCGCCAATATTTATGAGTTGCGTTCCTGGGACGACTTTACTAAAAGATAGTTCATTCGATTACATGAAATTAATCCCAACTCAAGAATATCCGTCACAAAAAAATCATAGCATGTGATCTGTCTTTAAAAAGACAACCAAATGCAACGATGACAGTAAAATTCTCGCGTTAGAGATTCCATAGTAAATCACGAGGGAAAACCAGGAAAAAACCTCGTGATACTATCCCGACATCGTAAGTATTTGGTCTCACATTTAATTTACTTGCAAAATACTAATACCAAATTCTGACTTTATTATTTTTAAACTATGTATTAATAATACATAGATATACAATAAGTAATACTAAAATATAAAATTTGTACTAACTCGATATGTTATTGACTTACTAATCGTGGTATTTTCTTTCTATTGACTTCCACTTTCAGTATGGGTAACCACATCCTACTGCATCCTACCGAGGAATTTGCGACACAATTGGTTTCATTTAGCTTAATTAGAGCCGCTTCTTTGATTTTTCTCTTTTTATTATCTGATTCTTTCAGGACTATACTTGAATCTCTCCACTGAACTCTATGTTCATTATCCCATGCGCGTTGACATATTTGAGATCTATCAAATTCTCTATTTTTAATATAAGACTGATGTTCACTTATTCTAACGTTTAATGGTCTTGATGTTTCACCTAAATAAAATTGTTCGCATTCACAAGGTATTTTATAAATGCAATTCTTTGTTCTTTCTTGTTCATTGTTAGGTTTAGTTTTAGATAGAATAGATCTCAATGTGTTTGTTGTTTTGAATGTTGTCGAAATGTTGAATTTATTTCCTATTGTTTTAAGTTTCTCGGATAGTCCTTTTATATATGGTATTGATATTTTCCTCGTATTATTTCTTGTGAATGTTGTAGGTTCCCGTTCTAAGTTGTTCTGTTCCATTCGATCCAATCTTGACAATTCCTTATTTATAAAATCGCAAAAGCATTTACAAAAATCGCAAGCATTACCGTGTCCAACATTTACAAGCCACCTGCTACGTCTTGGCCAGCCCAAGCAATTGAAGTACACCCTCACCCTTCTGTATACGTTGGAGATTAAAATAGCCATCATGAGCAGTGGAAGTACAACAATAGTGATGCGAATGGGAATGCTTTAATAAAATGGGCAGAAGACGAACGCCTGTACCTTTTGTTTGATGCCAAAGATCGACCAACCTTCAGATCCGCGGCATGGAAGCGGGAATACAACCCCGACCTATGCTTCGTTTCGACCGACAACAAAGACTTACCACTAGGGGCTTCACGAAGAGTTCTAACTAATTTTCCACACAGCCAACATCGACCAGTAATAATAGAAGTAGGGACGCAAATCCCTTTAATTAGTTCTATCCCACGTCCAAGATGGAATTTTAAAAAGGCCAACTGGATTGACTTCTCTGCGGATCTGGATAAATGCCTAGGGTGGATTACACCTAATATCAAAAACTACCACAGATTTATTGGTGCCGTGCTAAGCGTAGCCAAAAAACACATACCAAGAGGCTATCGCAAAGAATATATCCCTGGCTGGTCAGAAAATAGCGAGGAATTATATCAGAGATTTATTGAAACTAGCGACCAAGAAATAGCGGATGAACTACTTTACAGCCTAGACGCTGCTAGAAGCCAAAAGTGTTCCGAAACAGTATAAAGTCTAAACTTCCAGAAATCAAGCAGACAGGCATGGTCATTATTAAGAAAATTAGGGAGTGGTGTCCGTACGAAACGACAAGAGGCAGCCGTAGCATCACATATAGTAAAAACATCCAGGGCACCAAAGGATAAAGCACACACCATGTACGTAAAGAGAGAACTTAAAACTTTAAAACATGTAGCCACAGAAACGGAGCATTCCCTCCCCTTCACCAGCGAAGACATATCAGAGGCTCTTAAAGACGTTAAGCCAGCAAAAGCACCAGGTTTGATAATATTCACCCTGAATTCCTAATAAATTTTGGCAAGTATACAAAAGTTTGGCTAGCTCGATTTTTCACAGACATCATGGAAACTGGAAATATTCCACAAGAACTAAAGCGCACTAAGATAATAGCCATACTAAAGCCAGGCAAACCCGTCGACAACCTAAAAAACTACAGACCAATTGCGCTTCTCTCTGCCATCTACAGACTATTAGAGAGGCTTATATATAATAGAATCAGCACAGAACCATTCCAGGTGATCCCAGTCGAACAAGCAGGTTTTCGACCAGAACGAAGCTGCGCGGACCAGGTAATGTCACTCACCACCTACATCGAAGCTGGTTTCCAAAGAAGACTTAAAACTTCAGCGGCATTTATTGATCTCTTGGCAGCTTACTATACAGTATGGAGAGAGGGCCTTACATACAAAATTTTCCGTGCAATCCCCTGTAAACCAATAGCACGCCTAATAGATAGCATGCTCAACGACCGAATGTTTCAAGTAGTGATGGGCACAGATATCAGCCCACCAAAGAAACTTAAGAATGGCCTACCAAAGGGGTCAGTGCTCTCTCCACTACTATTTAGCTTATACTTAGCAGATATGCCGGAAACACAATCAAGAAAGTTCGGATACGCCGATGACTGGGCCCTCACTACA
The DNA here is from genome assembly GCF_917563875.1 of Diabrotica virgifera virgifera. Classification (NCBI taxonomy): domain Eukaryota; kingdom Metazoa; phylum Arthropoda; class Insecta; order Coleoptera; family Chrysomelidae; genus Diabrotica; species Diabrotica virgifera. The sequence goes on from NC_065444.1 coordinate 133,333,106, forward strand.
CGATGCAGAACACTAGAAACGTCTGAAGAAGTTCTGACGCAGACTTGTATATATTGGGCAAATATTTTCGCAAGTGGCGACTTCAACCAAATGCATCCAAAACAGAAGTTAGTTGCTTTCACCTGAACAATAAACTTGCTGGAAAGGAACTCAACATACGGTTTGAAAATACAACACTTACTGACCAAAAGTTGAGTACAAGAAATAACATCATACAGAAGCTCTGCGGTACCACCTGGGGAGCATCGGCTTCCACTCTCCGCTCTACTGCCTTAGCCCTTGTTTTCTCGACCGCTGAATATTGTGCTCCAGTTTGGCTACACAGCCCACACGTAAAAAAGGTCGACACTCAGCTGCACAGCACTATGAGGATGATAGCTGGTACAATTAAATCAACTCCCACCCAATGGCTTCCAGTATTAAGTCACATTCCAGCTCCACATTTACGACGAGTTGACGCACTTACACGTGAATACAAAAAGATCATGAACAATATAAATCTGCCGATCCACCAAGATACCGAGGATGCACGAAATACCCGTCTCCGCTCTAGAAAACCACCAATAAAAACAGCAAGAATGATACATGAGGAGTTCAACATCACGAATGCATGGTCACAAGAATGGAACGCATGGCAAAATAACATGCCCTGCATTATCCACAAGCCACCAGGTTTTGATCTTCCACGTAAAACATGGTCCACTCTAAATAGGATCCGAACCAGACATGGCAGATGTGCATATATGCTACATAAATGGGGAAAGAACCAGTCTCCTCAGTGTGACTGTGGGGAGAACCAAACCATTGACCACATTATTGTCCCTCAAGATCCTACAATGGTAGTCCTGAAGACTTCCTGTTTGCAACTTCAGAGTCAATTGATTATATTAATACACTTGATGTTTGTTTGTAACTATTTAAAGTTTGTCATATACCTATATTACTAGTGTTTGAAATTTTGTTCTAAATGTGTTGTAATTACCATACGATAAATAAATAAATAAATAAAATAAATAAAATACTTATTTATAAACGTAATTTAATAACAAATTCCTCGGTAGAATGCAGTAGGATGTGGTTACCCATAGTGAAAGAGGAAGTCAATAGAAAGAAAATACCACGATTAGTAAGTCAATAACATATCGAGTTGGTACAAATTTTATATTTTAGTATTGCTTATTGTATATCTATGTATTATTAATATTATTTATAATTTAAACATAATAAAGCCAGAATTTGGTATTAGTTTTTTGAAAGTAAATTAAATGTAAGACCAAATACTTACGATGTCGGGATAGTATCACGAGGTTTTTTCCTGGTTTTCCCTCGTGATTTACTATGCAATCTCTAAAGCGAGAATTTTACTATCATCGTTGCATTTGGTTGTCTTTTTAAAGACAGATCACATGCTATGATTTTTTTGTGACGGATATTCTTGAGTTCGGATTGATTTCATGTAATCGAATGAACTATCTTTTAGTAAAGTCGTCCCAGGAACGCAACTCATAAATATTGGCGATATCATTTGAAAGTCTTCTACTTTAAAATGTATAATATACGTCTAAATTTTCCAATATAAATCAGTCAGATTAAATAAATTATTAGAAGAATTTTTTTTACTTAGCAACAACATTTTTGTTTATTTTAGTAGTATTTTGTATTTTGACAACGAAACCCGATTTGGGCTTCGAAACGTTAATAAAATCATTTTTTTTTTGTAAAATTGTGGCTTATTTCCCATTGAAAATAGTTGATTATAAAAATGCCACAAGGAAATACTTTCAGAACAACATTTGGTTCCTATGTTAACGTTTATTTTTTTTCTTTCACAACTACTGATTAAATTTTATTTTTTATTTTTTCGCGATTTACAGACAAAATGTTCTAGTTAAAAGTTTTCTAGAAAAATCGCAAAAAAGAGAAAAACGTAGTTTTTGCTATTTTTTAACGTTATATTCGGGGATGCACACAAAATATCTGAACAAAATAATTACCCCCTCATTGCTATCCTAGGTATAAATTATATCTCGTAATAAAACTACCTTACTTGTGGAGTAGGTATATTGGGAATTTTTCCTTGATCCAGTAATTTTTATGTAAGAACAAGAAAACTTTTCAATATTTGAAAACGTTTTTACATTGGTTTGATATATCGTTGAAATATGTGTAGGTGTGGATCTATGTACCCTCCCTTAGATACCTTTCCTTCGTAGCCTTGAATATCTTTTGTTACCAGTTTTCTCTTAGATTTTTTTCTTCTTGTTGTTGGTTTCTATTTTAGTATTCGTTTAAGTATATCTCATACCATACCATCTAATAACTCATACCATATGAGATATTTCTGATGTAGACCCTAAATAACTGTTCGGTAATTTTCGAGCATACTTGTGATGTGATGATTCTTCGTACATACAGGGTGTTTCAAAAAGGTATGTCATAAATTAAATCACGCATTCCGGGGACAAAAATAAATTAATTGAATACCTCAGTACAAAAGTGTACACAAAAAAAGTTACAGCTCTTTGAAGTTACAAAATGAAAATCGATTTTTTTTCATATATCGAAATCTCTTAGAGATTTTTCATTAAAAATGGACATGTGGCATTCTTATGGCAGCAACATCTTAAAAAAAATTAAAGTGAAATTTGTGCACACCATAAAAATTTTATGGGGGTTCTGCTCCCTTAAAACCCCCCAAACTTTTGTGTACGTTCCAATTAATTCATTATTGTGGTACCATTAGTTAAACACAACGTTTTTAAAACTTTTTTGCCTCTTAGTATTTTTTCGATAAGCCAATTTTTATCGAGGTGCGGCTTCTTTTTTAATATGTTTACATAAAAATTCTATGGGGGTTTTGTTCCTTTAAACCCCCAAATGTTCGTGTACGTTCCAACTAAACTATTATTGTGGTACCATTAGGTAAACACAGTGTTTTTAAAACTTTTTTGCCTCTTAGTCTTTTTTTTTTTGATAATTCACCTTTTATCGAGATGTGGCTTCTTCAAAATATACCTAAAAATGTAAATTATAAATAAATTTTCAGATTATTAACAGGTATATCATAGGTACTTAAGAGAATGGGTACGTATTTTCGGCTGCAATGCTATTCAAATGGGGATTAATTTTTTTCGAATCCTCAGAACTCAAACGCAGAATGAAAGATTACGTTATTGGCGAGGGCCGAAAGTCCCTAAGAACTTATATAATGTTTATTTTAATAAGTTACAGGGGTGAAAAACTAAGAGAAAATTTAGTGTGATATTTAATTTAAAATATCTCATTCAAAATAAACTTTTTATTTATTCTAAGGGACTTTCGGCCCTCGGTAATAATATAGTCTTTCATTCTGCGTTTAAATTTTTCAAAAATATTTATTGGTTTTTTTCAGGATTCGAAAAAATGAACACAATGTCCGTGGTAATATTTCCAAATCTATCTTTGTCATACAACGCACTCAGTCGAGTAGAATATTGTCAGGATACTGTCAGTCAGACAGTGACAATCAGTGACAATTTTAAATATTTGACATGGCATCGGGAATATTTTGAGTTGTTGATTAAATAATATTGATATACAGTGAGCACGTAAAGGTTGGAATAAATTCATTTTCTCGAGAGTGGACGATTTTGGAAAAAAATCCCGAAAAAGATCAATTTTTAGTTTTAAATTGCGTCTTTTTGACATATGTATCATACTAGTGACGTCACCCACCTGGGCGTGATGACGTCATCTACAATTTATTTAAATGAGAATAGGGACCGTGTGATAGCTCATTTGAAAGGTAATTCAATTCTCTATTCAGTAATATAAACAATAACATAATTATTTATACAGGGTGTCCAAAAAAATTTGTCTTAATTAAATTTATTGACAAAAAAAGAATGTGTGTAATTTATTTAACTCAAAATACATTTTACTGCTATCATAAAACAGGAAGTAATGTTTATTTGACAAATAAATATTGCTTTTTGCTTAAATTCAATATTAAAGCCGCCACCCAACTTCCTCTTGACAGTTTGAACATTTAATTTAAGCGAAAAGCAATGATTATTTTTCAAATAAACATTTTTTCTGTTTTTGAGAGCAGTAAATTGTATTTTGGACTAAATAAATTACATGCATTCTTCTTTTTATGTCAATAAATTTAATTTAAAAAAAAATTTTGGACACCCTGTATAAATAATTATGCAGATGTTTATATTACTGAATGGAGAATTAAATTACTTTTCAAATGAGCTATCACACGACCCCTATTCCCATTTAAAAAATCATCGATGACGTCATCACGCCCAGATGAGTGACGTCACTAGTATGACATATATGCCAAAAAGTCGTAATTTAAAAATACAAATTGGCCCGTTTCGGGATTTTTTTCCAAAATCATCCATTCTCGAGAAAATGAATTTATTCCAACCTTTACGTGCTCACTGTATAGTATATTTGATAAATAATTGATTTAAGACGTGAACTTAATAAAAAGTTATTTATTGTGTATAATTTGTGGAAGATCCAAGCAGAGAATACATCAGGATAATATATTCTGTGATCCAAGTATTTTGTTGTTAAAGATGTTCAAAATTGTAAGTGTTCCATAGTAACAATATATTATTAAAAAATCACTTTAACACTTTTCCTCTTTTCTCGATTAGTTCTTGTTGTACATATAAATTATTACAATCACTGAATACATAGTCAGTGAAAAAATTATTACATTTATTAACTATATAACTATATTATAAACTATAAACTATATTATATTTTGCAATTATAAAAATAACAGTTATCCAAGAACATTCAAAACCCATCTCTTTAAATTAATGATGACATTTTCAAGTAGAATGACATTCTAGTAATGTTTACATATCCATACCAGTGTGAATTTTTGTGACGTAATTTGCCATGTAAAGAAAGAAAAAGTAGGGATATCCGTAAAATATTTGCGAATTATGTACCGATGGCCTTAATCGTATAAAAATATGTGGTGGATTCGACAAATATTCAAAATATGTATCTCGATAAACACTGGCTTATCGAAAAAGTACTAAGAGGCAAAAAAGTTTTAAAAACATTGTGTTTAACTAATGGTGCCACAATAATAATTTAATTGGAACGTACACAAAAGTTTGGGGGGGTTTATGGGAGCAAAACCCCCATAAAATTTTTATGGGGTGCACAAATTTCACTTTAATTTTTTTTAAGATGTTGCTGCCATAAGAATGCCACATGTCCATTTTCAATGAAAAATCTTTTAAGAGATTTCGATATATGAAAAAAAAATCGATTTTCATTTTGTAACTTCAAAGGGCTGTAACTTTTTTGTGTACACTTTCGTACTAAGGTACGTTGGATTCAATCAAATTATTTTTGTCCCCGGAATGCGCGATTTAATTTATGGCATACCTTTTTGAAACACCCTGTAGTTCTTTCTAAACAGCGTTTCACATTAAAAATAGAACATTGCTGAGATAGCCCCATGTATTTCTTGTGGACGATAGAAGCGCGCTGATGCCATGCCGTACTCATTAGAATGAATCGTATGTCGGCAGTCGAGACTCAAGCGAGATAGGTTTGGCAATACGGATCTCCATAAGCGCAATGTTCCGTTCTTAACGTGAAACAAAGTGTAGTTAGCACTTTTCTCCATTCTTCTGAGAAACTTAATTTTTGAAGTACAACACAACTACATACACACCACCATCAAAATTGTAAATGTGCAGGATTTGTTTTAGTTCTGATCTTGTTGTACTATTACCAATGAACTGATACAGATATTTAGTAAGTGCCAGCAGGTGTATCAACGTACCCCTCTCTATTAAAATAGACAAGGATTTATCCAGCGTAGACAACGTACACAACTTTTTCCCTTTACAAACTCCGCTTGTTACTGCGGTATTTGATACTGTAGTTAAGTTTTAATTTTGTTTTTGATATGATATGCATTTTATTGGCATGTATTATTATTGACAATGTACGGTAGTCTGCACATCTGGTAGTTATTCCATCTTTTGCTTCAGAGTACAAGACATACATTTTCTGCTGGAGTCTCGATTGACTTCCTCATTCATCACAGACCACGTTCGACGTTTAAACTCGCTGATAAGGAGTTTGACCTTTCGAAATTAATCTCTCGCTTTATTCCGACAACCACGATCTTCCATTTTCAGCATATGTCGGATATGTAATTCGCTTTGTCTTTGCGACATTGCCTTCTTATTTTTTTTTAGATACCGTTCATTCCAAATCTAGTTTTATGTTCTTTTTTGAGTTATATCACAGTACAAGTGTTATAAATTATCCATGGCTTACGGTTTGAAGAGACGGATGTCGTATAAATAGTCCTGCAGTCTCGATTATGTTGTCTTTGAGACATATCCAAATATTTTCAAGGTCACTATCTATTTGTTTCGAAGAAAAGTCTTGTTGAAATTCATTGGTTTTTGAGAAGTTTCGAGGCATGATTCTTCTTATGACTCTCCTTTTAAGGACTTTAAAAAGACGTCGGACGTTTAATACTAGGATACTCGGTTTAATATTAGGAATACCCCACAATCTGCACCCGGATATGTTTTGCAGGATGACCGATTTCCATCTTGATCTCATTAGGATATTATAATCTGTTTGATTTCTTTTCATCCATTTTGGGCTACGCCATGTGCACAATCCTCGTCGGTGGTGCTGATAAAACATAGAACTCCACAAGACGGTCACCCACGCAGTACCCCTTTAAATTTTCGTTGGAGGACCCTATTTTGGCCAGGACTTTATTTTGGAATTTTCCAATCTCCTAGGATTGTTACTAATTCATGATTGTGAATAGCACTAGTAGTTTCTTCTAAACGGCCATAAATGTTAATGTCAATTCCAGGGTAAAATGACATTATAATCAATGTTAAACGTAAATGTAAAATGGCATAAGCGATGGAAATTTCCATCTCATTGCGTTTTCTTCGTCACTATATAAGAGTGTTTTATTTTAATTATGTGTTAAAGAGAATGGGGATTCCTTTGTATAGTCGTTTAGTTACCTTAAATGACGTGGTTCAGTTACAAACTTTTAAATAAGAAGTTAGTTTGTTATTCATTGGTTTTACAGCTTTATTTATCGTAATAATAAATTATTGTGATTCATACATAAGTACCTATAGTCCGTCCGCTATAACTTTTCCCATGCGGTACGATTCATTTTCAATAAAATTAAGTCAAAACAGAAAGTGAAACGTACGCCGATGTGTGTAGTATATAGTATACAGTATACAAAATGTATATACACATCGACGTTCGTTTCAATTTATGTTTTGACTTAATTTGACTGAAAATGAATCGTACCGCATGGGAAAAGTTATAGCGGACGGACTTTACCTAAGTAAGTTCGTGTATAGTCCGTCCGCTATAACTTTTCCCATGCAGTACGATTGATTTTCAATCAAATTAAGTCAAAACATAAATTGAAACGAACGTCGATGTGTATATACATTTTGTATACTGTAGACTATATACTACACACATCGGCGTACGTTTCACTTTCTGTTTTGACTTAATTTGATTGAAAATGAATCGTACCGCATGGGAAAAGTTATAGCGGATGGACTATAACCTTCTGGCTAAGGTTTAGTGTTAACATTTTCAGGTCGCGCAAGCACCTCTAACATGCCATCGACCACTTAGTGACCTCCAAAGCACGGTAGCGGCTCAGTTAAATTGGAAATTGAAAATGTTGTCAGTGCCGGGAACTGAATCCGGGTTATCCAGCTTGTTAAGCCAGTAACATAGCCGGCACATTCGTCTATGACACTTTCTGAGATATTCTCATAAGGATTATTAAGATCCTTAAATACCACAATGGTTTTTATTGACCATATTTATTTCCCTCTATTAACCCATTCGCTGCCGATCACGCGCCAGCGCGTGATGTGGTTACTTCAGTCAGGTGGCGTTCACGCGCCAGCGAGTGATATGGTTACTTGAGCCAGGTGCCGTTCAACAAAATTCGTAGCCGAGGTCCATCCTCTTCGATCGGCAGCAAATGTGTTAATGAGAAAATATTGTCGAATTTACGCCAGAAAATGAAGCAGAAAAAATGTAAAAACGTCGCAATGTTTTCGTCCAGCATAGATTTGTACAGAAATTTGGAATTAGGCTCATTTCACCATCTAGTTCATCTTCTATATAGTGCCGTTGTACGCTTTTGGCTTTTTAAGGGTGAAAACTACCCCTAATTGTAAAAAATTATAAAATAACATTTTAAACTTCAATATGGTCAACATGAGGTTTTTATTAGTTAAATAATGATTGTTTTATGCTTTAGGATATAATATCATAATATTTCAACCCTTAAAACCACCCTTGTTGGAGCTACATAAAAAATGTATTTATCCTAAAATAATGATTTCGGTTTGCATCGATTTGCATAAAAATTTGGGATTATGATCATCTCACCCTGTACTTCATATCCTATATCATGCTTAAGGGCATTGATTATTTTTAGAGGTGTAAACTACTCCTTATTATCAAAAAATATATAAAAACATTGTAAACCTTAGATAATATGGTAAAATTTGATTTTGATTGGTTAAATAATGATTGTTTTATGCTTATATAGTAGGATATAATATTATAATATTTCAACCCTTAGGAACCACCCTTAATAACATTTCAGTTTTTATAAGTAATTTAATGGATCTATACAGAAAAAAATATAATTACATACAATAACATTTATTTACACAAAAATACGAATTTACAAATAAATACAAATACAAATAGTTTTTTAGTCATCTCATCGAGATCGATGTCATCTTTGTCTCTTCTATAACTGGTCGACTATTGTTGCAATCTTCCCCCGAGCACCCAGAACAAGTGTGATTGCAACATAACCAGAGAACAACGAACAACGTGTTCGTGTTCTATGGTATAACCCCAATTTCCTGCAGCCACATGAAACGCCGGGCCCTTTTTTGCGTTGGCAAGAAATCATTTTCAAAAGTTTATCGGGTGCAGGCGGCTTGTTCATGCGCACGGGATGTAAATAACCTTCTTTAAAATACCGCAGACACGCACACACATGAGCAATGTTTCTTCTTTTCTTTCTTTCGATTTGAATGGAGAAAGTGGAACATATTATAACGTATTACTGCCGAAAAACCGGTTCTGTGATATTATATACATTGAAAATGCTGTATTACACTCCCAAGCGGGCTATTCGAGTTTTTCGAAAAAAAAATCGTTTTATAAACATAGCTCCTTTATTTTTAGTGATAAAAAGTTTTTTCAAATTGATTTTGTATGGTTTTTTGAAGAGTTATAGAACTATGTAAATTAAAGTCCTTAAGACCCCTTAGCCTTTAAGTGGGGTGAGTTTAAAGGGCTCGAATAAGGGGGTGTTTACTCGTAAATAGCGGTTTTAAACAGCTAAACTCGCTAAATATTCTCTATAAAGAAAATCTATGCACAGAGAATTTTAGTTATTAAAAAAGCTACAATTTAGTACTCTATCATTTTTTTCGTATCTCTAGTATTTTCGGAGATATTTGGAAAAAAAGGTGAAAAATACGAAATTACAAAAAATCAATTTTTAAATTTTTCTAAAATTAGGCCTTTTCAATAGGTCAAACTTCTTGGGTGTATTTATAATACATGTATAAAAAGAATTACCGAAGCGTGAAGATCAGTTTTAATTAGGAGGTAGTTAGGGGGTTTTTTCTCTGATTTTTTCGTAGAAAAAGTAGGTACCGACCTTATTTCGAACATAAGTCGCTAAATTTTTATGCTAGAAACAATGTAATTTTTTCCTTTTTTGAAAGGTCTATCGTATACTTAAAAAATATTCTGTAAGATTTCCGCGAAAAAATCCTCGAAAAGTTTTACCGTTATTTGGCTTCGAATATTATAAATTATGCATTTGCCGAAAAAGGCTAACTTTTAACATGCTGTATTTTATTGGTTGTATTGCTCGTAGAAAAATTATAAAAAAATTATTTTGTTTGTGTTTCTAAAGGATACAATTTTGATATCTACAGTTTTTTTCATTTAATGCATATTTTTTGAGTTATTCTCAAAAAACCCTCTAAAAAAGTCGATTTTTTCGCCGAAAAACTGTTACTTTTAACCGCGAAAAACTCGAAAAATATTAGTTTTACGAAGAAAACGTAAAGAACATTTTTTTCTTAGAATAACTTTTTCTATCGATTTCCATGGCGAAAATGTAATGAAAAATTCCCACCCCCGAGATCGGGTGGCAACTTGGCAACCACCCCCAATATTTTAGCGTAGAGCGGCATGATATAGAAAATGATCCTTGGGCTATTCCCTACCTTCTGTGAAAATTTCAAGTAAATCCATGCTGGACGAAAAAATTGCGAGCCAAAATGCTTCATTTCCTGGCCTAATTGTATATCGTCTAGCTCTGAAAGCCGTCTTACTTTAATCTGGTGTGTGTTGTAATCGTTTTTATAAATAAGACCTTTGTGTCCCACTGTTATTTGACATTTTTTTATAGATATTATAGAATGTATAGATATGGTAATGATTGTTTTTTGTTTCAGAAAAAACAACTTCCTAGAACTCGGCCCATACCTATCAACCCTACATTGTTACCCCAAGTGGCGGAAAGATGATGGACCGAAAAATAAAAATTGGCGAGAGTATATTACCCTCTCTGTATCTTTCTCTCTTTATGTCTCGTACCTTCCTTCAACCCCATCAATGCTCCCTTCGAAGTTCATGATTGACAGGAAGAAAGTGTTTGTTAGAAAAAAAATGGTTATTTGGACTTTTCAGATATGTAATTTAGTCTGTTTGGGGGTGTTATTTGGTGCTAATTTACGCGAAGTATAATATTAGAAAATCGTTTTGTGAATAATACTTACAAGAAGATCAATATAAAAGTAAAAAAGTAAAAAGTTGACCCTATATTTAAAATAAAACATATTATTTTGTCTTTATTTGTGATTGTGCATATTATGTGAACTTTCACACAATTACAAAATTTTTACATGATTTAGTTACGGACTAATTTTTTTTAACTTTGTATGAATTAAATTCTATTTTTCGCTGGAGTATTTTGGATAGTAAGGTAGAAAGTGCTGTACCTAGCTGTTATCTTACAAACCGAAATTTATGAGCTTTGCTATTTGAAACAAGATGAACATCTTTTGAACTTTTTAAAGCTTACAATAGTCCATGTTGGATTAATTTCCCCATATGATGATTCGGATAGATATTTCACATAACTGTAACTAGATTGAGATAATAATTATATCTACATGGCATGGCATATAAAGGAGTTGGCCATGTCAAGTTAAATATTATGTTTATATGGGATTAAGCCATAATTCATTGTAATAAAGATAATAATAATTTATGAATTAGGTGAATTATTGTTATTTGACGTTTTGGTTTCCACTTCAGAAATCGTTTTCCAACAATGATTATTTTAAGATATTATAGTGTTATGTTTTTATGTCCATAATTGTTTGGTGGTTCTTGGTTTCCAAAAAATTGACGGTTGATTTACTTGGCCTCGATCTTGGAGGCATATAGCCATACTTCTAGAATAGTCCGATTATAATTGACAATTCTGAGGATGATGTTTGTACCCTCAGAATGTTATCAAATTGTGATTGTTTTGTGTGTTTATATATTTATGTATTATGTGTTTGTGTATTATCTATTCATATACTATATGTTTATGTATTGTGTCTTGTATACGTATTATGCATAATTAATAGGGAACTTGCACATTTTTTTTATTACATAATAATGTTCAGTTTTGTATAAAAATGAGATTTCCAAAATTTCACGCTTCAAAAACTCATAATAACTTAGAAGTACAAATTTAAAGTCTTCTGTATTTTAAAATAGTTCAAACGGCCCGTGACGTGTTTATGGTTATAGTAACGTTTACACGTATCCAGTAACTGGCGCCAGTCTCACTGGAATGCGAGTGCTTGACTAAGACAGCGCTGGATAGATTCGTTTAGACGTATCCAGTAACTGGCGCCAATCTCACTGGCACTCTTATTATAAGTCCTAATACTGCCACTGAAACCACAGGTACGACAGTGCCAGCGACTGGAACGCTGTGTTTACACGTGTCTACAACCACTGGCACGGGGTTAAAGGGGACGCGGGCGAGGGCCACTGGCATGAAAAATAGACCAGCTTTCTATTCAGGCAGGTTTACATGTATCCAGTAACTGGCGCCAGTCGCACTGGAACGACAGTGCTGGCATGGTAGTGGCATCATGTAAACGCTTTTTTGCTCCAGTCCAGCGCTGTCTCGAATAGAAAGCTGGTCTATTTTTCATGCCAGTGGCCTTCGTCCGCGTCCCCTTTATCCCCGTGCCAGTGGTTGTAGACACGTGTAAACACAGCGTTCCAGTCGCTGGCGCTGTCTTACCTGTGGTTTCAGTGGCAGTATTAGGAATTTTAATAAGAGTGCCAGTAAAATTGGCGCCAGTTACTGGATACGTGTAAACGAACCTATCCAGCGCTGTCTTAGTCAAGCACTCGCATTCCAGTGAGACTGGCGCCAGTTACTGGATACGTGTAAACGTTACTATAGAGACAGCGCTGGCAGACAGCGCTGGACTGGAGCAAAAAATCGTTTACATGATGCCACTACCATGCCAGCACTGTCGTTCCAGTGCGACTGGCGCCAGTTACTGGATACATGTAAACTGCCTTATATTTAGATATATTCTTCTTCTTCTTTAATTTATTGGCCTCCACCTACTTGGGTATTTAGCAACTCGTCGTCGCGGAATAAAGGAAAAATATTTATATTCTAATGACATTTATCGTATGTCATTGTAATAAATATATACCAGTTTGTTGAGATTGGAGTTTGATATAGTTATTGAAGGAAAGGAAAGAAGGTTTACTATGGAAAATAAAACCATTTTGTAAAAGTACAAATTTTCTATGAATAGTCCAAACGAACAAAAACACTTATAAGGTCACATAACTGTATTTTCTACTGACGTTTATAATGTCTAATTTAAAATTATTTACAATTTTGTTTACTTTGTTGGTGGAGAATGTAAACATATAACCGGATGACGCTACGACGCGTTTTGGGCTGGCTGGTATAATTTGAATTTTTAATCGTCTTTAGGGGCCAAACGAAAGACAAACAAAACTTTTTTATCTTTGATACATGTTTTAAATTATGTTCTGTTGTGATTTATAACATTTTTTTCGAATTAAAAATTTTATGCAAGTTTCCTATTTAGGTGATGTATGTGTTATGTATAATAAAATTGTAGGTGATGTGTATCTGGCTTTCTATTAATCGGCTAATGTCGGTATGTTCTTGTTCTGACTTGTTCCAGTATTGGCAACCAGAGCTTGCTATAATATTCTAGTGATTATTTCATTCATAGGAGATTCTGACCAATAGAAAGCTACAGAAATAAAAATTAAAGTGGTAATTTTTGATAATATCCCGTCGTCAAGCATTACGTCAGATGCCCTTTGTTACTACGCAAAAATGAACATTCAGTGACATTGGTGACATTAATGACAATTAATATTTTACAACTCGTCACAGAGAACACCAAGAAACAGGCTTAGCAAATATTCAGGTGAAGATATCAATAAAATGTTAGAGTTAAAATGATTTAAAAAGACAGTTTTATTCATGAAATCTCAGCGAATTACCCTCGATCTCTAAAATTATTATCGATATGTTGCCCTCGTGACGTTTTGACATAATTTCACTCCCCTTTGGGTCGTGAAATGAAAACTGTCAAAGTGTCACTCGGGCAACATATCGATAATTTTAGAGCTTTCGTGCAATTACTACTGAAAGTCTAATACATATTATGTAAAATGTAATATGAGAGCTGCTTCTTTGATTTTTATTAATGTGCTTCTTTTACGACCATTGCTACATCTTTCAATTGTACTCTGTGTCCGATGTCCCAGGCATATTAGCAAATCTATGATTTGTCGAAGTATATTTTCTACTGGTTTATCCTGACACTTAGTGCGGTTATTTCCACTTAAGAATTCTTGCCTTCAAAGGGTGTTCTTTTATATTATTGTGTGTTGTTAGGTTTGGTTTTGGACATAATAAATCGCAATGTATTGGTTGTTTTGAATGTTGTGATGTATTTATTTCCTATCCTTTTTCATTTTTCTGATAAACCCTTTTCATATGGTATTGCTTATTATCTCCAAATCCCTTCTGTTGAGCATTCTTCAATCTTGTGAAATTCCTTGTTTATACATGAAAATAGATATTTATTTTTTAATAAAACTTTTGTTAGTAGGTTTTTTCTTCGTTAAATGCTTGTTTATTAGAGCAGGTATTTTGGGCTCTATCATATAATAATTAAAGAACAGTAGACATTACATGATAGAGCCCAAAACACCTGCTCTAATGGAAAAGCGTTTCAGGGAGAAAGAAACGGGCTAAAAAAGGGTTTAACAAACAATTATTACCCGTTGTCATTCATAAACAAGTAATTTCATAAGATTGAAGAAATAAAACAACATAACACCATAAGCGATCCAGAAGGGCCCATAAAAAGGGATTCAAAGATGACAACAATACCATATTATTATGGAAAGGGCTTATTAGAAAAATTAAAAGGGAATAAGGAGTAAGTACAATATTCCAAACAACTAAGCCCGTCCGCACATGGAGCGACGCTCGAAGCACTCGGTTCGATTCAAATCGCGTAGATTTCTCCCTGCCACTCAAGTTCCTTCGTTGTGGCATTGGGCTCCGTACACGAGGCGTTTACGATTGCAAAATCTCCTCGTCTTGTACGACTCTCGTCTGTTCGAGTGAGACGCACGTTTTTAGTCATAATAGGTAGTTTATTTTATTTGTTTCCTTCGTTTTTTGGTGTTTTTTTGCGCTGAATGAAATTTTACTTTTATTTAAAGATCGGTGCATGTTATGTTCATTGATTGTAGTACTACCTACTAACTTTGTGGAAATATATTGTTTGTAATATAAAATTCTGAAAACATTGAACTTTTGTTTCTAGGTGTTTATTATAAAATTCTTTGGGGAAATAGAACCCTCAATTGTATAATGCTCATTGTATACAAATGATACTAAAAATGTAACAATACCGTACTTTTTACAGATCTAAATAGTCGTTTGGGTTGATAAATAAAAAAGATGTGAGCAAACTGAATCGACTAGTGTGCGGAGAGCAATCGGTTGTGCCGCAGGGTTCGTACAAGACGAGCAAGACGCGCGAACCTCGAGACCTGTTTTCGATCGACTCATGTGCGGACGGCCTAACACATTGAGATCTATTCTGTCCAAAACCAAACCCAACAACAAACAAGAGAAATCAAAGAACTGCATCTATAAAATAGTCTGAATACAACAATTTTTATGTGGGACAAACAGCAAGGCCATCAAGTGTCAAGATAAACTGGTATAAAACATCAAAAGCAGCGACTACGACAAATAACATATTTGTCAACATACCTGGAACAACGACTATTCACGGTGTGCAAGTACTTGGACACGAGAAACGATCGTGCGAGAATAGCGGAGAAATTTTGCAACTTTCTTAAATAATTCATATTGTCAAATTGACGTATATTTCATACCTACTGTAATTGAAGAAGAAAAACTATATATTGCCCGACAATATTGATATGATATGCAATTATTATATAAAGGTAAATTTAGTTAATTGTATTTTACTTGCAGTACTGCATTTTAATAACTAATTTTATTTACTACATACAATTGACCATTTCAGGTCACGTGACTTTCGACACCGTTGCTGAGGGGCAAAAGTTGTGTTTTTGGTGTTATTTTTGCTATTTTCTCGCTTTATTATAAAAAATCTGTGGTTTTAACTACAAAAATTTCAAATATTGGATATAGAACACCCTCGTAGGGGATGCAAAAACCCGGTATAATCAGAAAATCAGTTTTCTTTGCCCATATCGTCGTTCTGTTTACAGTGTATTGTGATTATAGTGATTTAAAACATTTCGATCTTTAAATGCGGCTGGTATTATAAAAAAAACGTACTTTATCTCTTTTACCTTTACTGGAATACTTTCAAACTGAACAAAGCGCTGGTATTTTAATCATATTCTTAAATTAAACAATGGTTTTCTACACTTAACCTAGTTTGTTTACAATATTTTGCCCATCAGTCGCTGTCAAATGACGTCACCCTGGAATGGTCTATTGTTTACGTTTTAATAACATAACCTGAATCTTATTTTTTCTTCTTATTTTTTTGGACTATGGCCTTGACAATTATCCAGTAACCAGGACTGATATAATTGGCCAATATAATTAAAAGTGCGAATAATGTTGCTGAGCGTAGAAACCAGGTGTCGCTTTGCCGAACTTGCACGGTCCCAATATGATACATAGGAAAGATGCATCAATAGTCGAGAGAAACAGGTATGAAAAAGAGTAAAACCATAGAAGCAGTTCTTACCTTACTTAATGAAAAAGAAACTCATCAGCAGAATTTAACAAGCTCTGGTTGCCAATACTAACATACCAACATTAGCGGATTAATAGAAAGTCAGAAACACATTATCTACAATTATACATAATATGTATACAACACACAACACAAACATATTCTTTTTTTCATAGGCATCTTTCAGTGCGTCACAGTTTTTCGATTTCTTTCTAACGCATTAAATTGTATGTGACAGAAAAAATTCACGTCCATGATTACAGACATTTATAACATTTATTCTAGTTGTCGATAGATGGCGCTATAATCGAAAAAAACTATTTACGAACTATATATCGAATCTAACGAATATAATTGTACAATTTATTAGACTACACAAATCAAAGAAAATACCATTTTATAAATGCAACAAACACAATTGATTTGTTTTTATGCCAAATTGCAAATAAAATGTGACAACTGTCAGATTTAACTAAAATGTCATGTTAGAATAAATGTTATAAATGTGTATTATCACGGACTTACCTTTTTTTGTATCATTTGTGACGCACTGAAAAATGCCCATGAAAAGGACCATACATGAACGGATAATAGATAAACACATAATGCCTAAATAGGGGAGTGCAATTAGAACGAAAACATGCATTGTTTCGGAAAAATTCAAACAAGCTTATATTTTTCTAAAACTTTTTTGTTAGTTTATATACATGTTAAAGTAAAAAGTTCTACTCGCGGATTTGGTCGCTAATTGTTTATTAATTGTTTAAACAATAACAATATCGTTAAATTCATCATTTTACTTTGATCAAATATGTTTCTATTTTGTTTTTGATTATACTGAATCCGAATATGGCATTGCAATTTAAAAATTCTTATACAGAAGCTCTTATACAGTATGTCTGCGTAGCTAGGAACCACATGGAAAACTTTTTTATTATCAATTTTACGAAAAAAAGTTATTCTTCATAAAATACTCTGGATAGTCAAAAATCTAAAACTCAACCATCAGATATCAAATTTTATCAATTTTATACGAGTTATGTCAAAAATATGAATTTCGTTAAAGAGTAAAGTACCTTTATATTTCAGAATATCAAAAATGCTATTGTGAAAAGTTGTTTGAAATTAAAAACTATGTTTAAACATACAATTACATTATTCGAATCGAAAATTCTTTTTCAATATTTTCTCAAATTACGGATACTCATCATCATTTTATTACAATTACGATAACTATTTTATTATCACTTTTACGAAATAAAGGTATTCTTCATAAAATGCTCTCCCTGGTCTAAAATCTAAGATACAACCATCAGATATTAAACTTTTTTAATTTTATACGAGGTATGTAAAAAATATGAATTTTTCCTAAGTGTTAAGTGCCTTTATTATTCACAATATTTTAATTAGAAGGATGTAATTGAACACTAAAACAAATTTTTTAATTCCAAACAACTTTTTTTAATAACAATTTTCGATGTTGTTAAATTTAACGATACTTTACTCTTGAGTGAAATTCATATTTTTTGACATACCTCGTATAAAATTCATTAAATTTGATATTTGATGATTGCGTCTTGGATTATATATCATGCAGAGTATTTTAAAAAGAATAACTTTTTTTCGTAAAACTGATAATAAAAAAGTTATCAATAGGTTCCAAGTTACGCAGACATACTGTATAAGAGCTAAAGAAAATTTTTTGCTGAATATTTATTATTGTTGAAGTTTATTATTAAATGTATTTTAGGTAAGTTTTACAGAAAAAAGTTTTGATCACTTTATATAAACATTTTTTTAGCTGGTAATTTTCGGTTTTTGTATTACATTTTTGTTATCTTTCTTAATTTTCTCAAAAAGAAATAGTCTATTTCATTTCTAAAGTAAAATAATTTAGTGCGTTTTAAATATTACATCCTAAGCTTTAAAGAAGCACTTATAAAACTGTAATAGATCTGTTCAAACTTGAGTAATACCGTCTTAAAGTGGTGGTAATTATATAAAACTACGAAGATTTCAAAAATTACATTTTTTAAGACGTCATATCATTTGAATTAAATTTTTGAGATTTTTTTTGAATGAAACATTATTTAGTACGATGCTTGAAAGGTAAGTTGTGCAAAATTGAGGGTTTTATAAGAAAAATTGTATTAGTTACACATTTTTAAATAATTTTTAAACAAAATTTATGTAAGGCTCACTTTCCGCCCCCACCGTACTTATGCCCATACATTTTATTTCTTTTTATTATAACCATAAGATAGCTTAATTATTCTTCTTTTAGGTTCAATTTGTAAAATTTCATTTAATCCATTAGTTAAAGAATTACATTAAAATAACTCAACCGTGCACTTCGCCGTACGCTAGTTTACAGTGCGCCAATGTTTGTGAGAAGGGTGACTTTAGCGTTATAAATAAAAAATTATAGAAGATACAGATTTAATTTTAGAAAATTCTTTATATAAGGTTTTTTTTGTAAAATTTTCTGAATGTTTCAATGGTCAAGTCATTTTTGTTCTAAAATTTATATTTTCCGAGTTATTTAAAAAAACATCAAACTTCGTAGTTCATTTGTTTAATAAAAAATGAAGCACCCACTTCTCGAGTAGAACTTTTTGATATGTTGTTTATTAAACATTTCTTAATGAAATTACAAAAAGTTCTATCTTGTTTGATTTTTTCCGAAGTGAAAATCTATATAAACTCTCCCCTATAAATACATAATACATAAACACACAAAACAATCAGAAATCGACAAAGCATAGGGAAACATCCTTTTGTTGGTCGTGATACTTCTGCAACAGTACTTATAGAGAAAACAAAGCCTCTCTTGTCCCCATTCCGGATTTGAATCAAAATTGGCCGTATTCCACTTCTTCACAATTTTTGTATATCCCTCCAGTGGCCACACTGAAATACTCCGTGCCGCATTTTAAAGTTTTAATAAATTTTACCAAAATTCTTTCGTACACACCACCATCTATTTAGATATGTGCGGGTCACTATCTTTAAAATAATACTACCTGCGGCTATTGCATTTTCTGAAGTGTTTTATCAGTTTGATATTAAGCTTTAAAGTAAGAGTTGTTCATTTTTTTTTGCAAAAATCAAAGTGAGAAAAAAATTCAGTGCAAGTGTGTTTATAAGACTAATTCAATTATTTTGTATTTAGGTATTTTACTTTTGGGATGTTTGTGAAATTTTTTTTGTAGTAAACGTTTTCTTTACTCAGATTACTTTGTAAGACTCACTACTCTTTTTTTTTTCTATTTTGCGCGTGAGTCATTGCATTATGTTAAAAGTCATACAATAAAATGTTAAAAATAACGCGTTTCTTTTGTTATTCTAACAAATTTTTGATATTTTTAACATCTAATAACGTTTTTTATATGTGCGGCATTAAGTACCGCAGTGTCTACTTATGTAACTTTACGAGATGTGGCTACCGGAGGGATAATCTCTTATGAACTATTTTTAGTAGAATTTTAATTACTTGGCTCATAAGAGTTATTAATCTGAAATCTACACATCGTTTTTTAGCTTGTTTTGGTAAAGGAATAAAGATAAATTCGAATGATTCTTCTGGTATTTCCTCGGTATCATAAATTTTATTAAACACAAGTATAGTAGGGGAGCGAAGTATGCTAAATGTGCAGTCACTCGAGGGCTTTGAGGACCTATTGGGTTGTGAAGAGTAGGTCCTAAAACCAAAAAAAGTTAAGTAAAGTTTTTCATTTTAGTGGAGACTTTCCATTTTTAATTTAATTTTCCATTTCCAACAATCGTTTTTGCCGATTATAGCGCCATCTATCCATAATTTGAAAAAATGTTTCGAATAAAAGTTACTTATTTTTACGTAAAGAATCCAAATCTAGAATAAAAATTTGGGGTTCCTATTTAAGATTTTAAAGTAACCCCCCACCCCACCTAGGTGGGGGCTCGTGTATGGACCATTCGATAGATTTTTCAAAAACATTGATTAAGTGTATTTTGCAGTTTTTCGATCTAATGTTTATTTTGCGAAATATCGCGGGATTTGTATTTAAAATTTTAAATTTACCCCCCACCTCTCTCTGTGGGGGGTCATGTTTGGTATCATTCGATAGATTTTTGAAAAATTTTGAACACGTATTTATTAGTTTTTCGATCTTACGTTCATTTCGCGAATTATTCGCTTTTTTTTGTGAAACTTTTTAACTCACCCATTTCCTCATCCATTTCCTCAAATCGTCAGATTTTTGAAATATACACTGTCTTGCATGTACTTAACTTACCTTATCTTAATCTGACAATTTCGAGTATTTTTAAGGATAGATTTTTTTTCGGGCTCCCCATAACGAACTCCCCTGTGTTAAGAGCTAATATATGGTACAGGTACATCTGCAGGACACCAGGTTTCTCCCCATATGATAATCTGACGCGCTCGGGTAACTGCAAAAATCCCCGCTTGGGCTCCCCTACCATTACTAACAGATCAAGATTACCATGATCTATAAATTTGAGTATTTCAGGGTAAACTTCGTCAGATTTTTGTTGGTTTTTAATTGTTTAATGGCATATTCCACCTCGACTTTTAAAATTTGAGGGCTTTCATTAGAGTTATTTATCGTAATGTTGATTCTTTCGTATCGGAACAGATCTTGTATAAATTTTTTCCATCCTTGCAGATTATACTATTTTTTCTTTGGTGTTCACTGACTGTTATTACTTACGAGAGGGCAATGTTGTTTTTTATTGATGTATGAGAATGCTCTTTTTGAAGATTGTTGATATATTATTATGTAATTAAATAATTTTGGGTTTTCATGATAAATTCAGATTTGCGCAAGTACTATTATTGTTGTTGTCTCGATTATGTCGATGAGCTGGAATACCGATATGTATTCGTGGTTACTTGAATCATTCGAACAGAATATTATCTAAAATGACTGAGTGTCCAATACCTTAATGACCGTTTACTTAAGGTGTGTATACTTCAACTTTTGTGTTTTGCAATGTTGAAGTAGGTTGAATTAAGTTTCACATTTTTGTAACAAACTGTCTCCACCCAAGCAACTTCATTGTACCAATGTTGGAGTTTATTGAACGTATTTGTGACTAGATGCAGCATCATGTATCCACTGAAGCAACAGTTGTTTTTTATGTGGACCTGCTCCGGATTTTTCCATAGCCTTGTATTTCTTCCTCTCTTTGTAGAACTGGGCTTACAAATTTCTTAGTTTTCGTTTTGCCTCTTTTATATTTTCGCAGTTTATACTGTTACAAATCTTGGACCAGACATCGTATTTAGCTTCTCTGCATTTATAAATTTTGTCAGTTGCATTCCCAAGGTGTTGTTTATAATTGTCTATTAAATTAATGCCGGCTTCTACAGTCCATTTAAATACCATTTTAATAACCAAATTCCGAAAACAAAACAAACGATTCGAATCTGTCAACAACTAGCGACTACGACTAACTACAAGCCGTCCACACTGATGAACATTTTTGTCTCTGTTGCACAATGTTGTACACGGTCGAACAACTAATAGAAAAAATAATGGCCAAAAATAGATCCGTCCATCTGGCTTTTGTAGATCTTAAGAAGGCGTATGACTCGATACCTAGAACCAAGCTATGGGAAGGAATGGAAGACATCAACTCCCACGAAGATTAATAACAGCAGTAAAAGCACTCTACAAGAATAACACAGTAGCTATCAAAATGGCTAATAGAATATGCAGCCATTTAAGACGACAAAGGGACTACTACAGGGCTGCTCCACATCCCCTACCCTGTTCAAAATATTCCTGGAATAAACCCTGAAACCATGGAAAAGAAAGTGCGGGTATACCAGTAAGGAACGAAATCCCTAAGTTTTGCTGACGACCAAATAGTGATCGCACAGGACGAAGATGACCTCAGTTTTATGATGAGGAATAGGAACAGGAATATACAAAGAATGGGATGGAAACAAACCTAAAGAAAACTGAATACCTAACAACGGAGAATACAGAAATAAAACAACTGGAAATAGACGAAGTTTTCTTTATCTTTCCAGAGGAACAGATAAGTACAAGTATTTAGGTTTTATAATATCAAACAAAGGAACAACTGAGGAAGATATAAAAAATATACTAGGACAAACAAGAGGCTGCAAGTGGGATAAGAACATCACCATAAAAACAAAAAGAAGAATATATATAGCTATTTCCCATTGAAAATAGTTGATTAGAAGAATTTATAATACCATGACAAGAAGTATCCTCACTTATGGATGTGAAAATTGGACAATAAAATAAGAAAACCAAAAATAAAATATGAGCAACAGAGATGGAATGCCTAAGCTGCAGAGTAACAAGGAGAGATAGAATAAATAACAGACATGACTACATCGAATAGAAGAGATTAACCTGGTACGGATATGTCAGAAGAGCAGACCAAAATCGTTGGATAAACCGAATAACAGAGTGGAGCCCGATAGGAAAAAGGAAGAGAGGCAGACCCCAAAGATTCTTCAGAGATGAAGTGGACGAAGCCATGGAGAGAATAAATCTACAGTAAGGGGACTGGCAAGACAGAAAGAGCTGGAGAGAACGGTTGAGTGAAGAAATACAGTGAAAACTGTGGAAATCCTTAGTATATAATAATATATGCACAATGTTAAACAAATTCCTTCTATCTTTACCGCCGAAGAGGGAAACACACAATATACTCCAACTGCGACCTAAACATACTGCAACACAGTGCAACATACTACAACAGCCAACTTTTATGTTGTTGCAGTAAGTTGAGGTATATTGCTTTGGTACAGACAAAGCTTTATAGATAAAATTTCTCGATCATGTGCTTTTAAAGAATTATTAATTTTTTATGGAATTAATATAACTTTATTAACATTTCGGATTTGAGTTCACATACCAATAGTGAAACAACAGGACCTTAACAAATCTATTTTAATAATTACTGTAACAATTATTTCCGTCATAGAGCTCCAAACAAGTCGAATTATGTTTAATTAAACATTTCTGTTATTGCACAAAAGACACCCCCAAAATATCGTCGTGGTACATGGGATTTTTTACAATTTTACGCTACTTATACCAAAAATTATTTTTTACTAAATATATTTATATTTTTAAAGTAGATGTGTTTTTATACTCATATATTATATACCTCTTTTTTACAAAGTGAGATTAATTTTTTAGATTAAGCATTTGCCACGACGGTAACTTAATAGTAGTAACGGATTTTATACCGTAAAAAATAATAGAAATACCTACAAGGTTTTTTGGCACAAAATTACTTTTTAATATAGTACAATTTTTCTGTGTCTAAATACTGCCTTAAAGATACTTATTTGGGTAAATAAATTTGGGTAAATAGTTTATTATAATATATAAATAGTTTTGAACTGGAGTGATGTGAGAAAAAAACAGATATACCCTGAAAATATAGGATCAAATATGCGTCCTTTCTAACTACTTTTTGTTGTTTTTGATGTTTTAAGAGTCATTTTTTAACTTTGTTTTTAGACTTATTGTAAAAATTTCAGTTTAGGATATATTAAATAATGACAAATAATATTTTCTTGCTATTGCTGTAGGTCTGCCTTTTGGGTAGATATATAGTTTATTCGGTATAAATTTAATTTCTGTGGCAAAGTAATTATTTTGTTGACTATTCTAAATACGTCAATGTTAGATATTTAGAATAAAATATCTACACTTCCAAGTAGATATATTATCCGTAAGAGAGCTACGTTTGTTTTCCGATTAGGTTTTAATAGTAATTTACGTAACAAGTTCCGAAAGTGATATTTTACGAGACGAGTAGGAAGTTTCCAGGGCGAGCCGTAGGCGAGTCTCGTAAAATCACTTTTGAATCGTGTTACGTACAATATTTTTTCTGCAGCCGTTTTGTATGTTAAAAAGAATATATGGATAAACTTTACTTATGAACTTTTATTAAACACTTTAAAGTTACTCTCGTGAATTCAACATTAGAAAAATCTACTTATAAATATTAATATCACAATTGTAACAATTATTTACATTGATATTGTTAGGAATATTAACAGAAGTGACAGTATTGAAATTAGTGTTAGACGTGTCAGTACTTTTACATTTTTTTTGAGATATTAATTTGGTTGCAGCCATTTTCAATCTGTGAAGCTTTTCTGAGTGAATTCTGTGAATGTGAATTTTATTTCTTAAAGAATTTTCTACGTATCCCTCTGCTACATTAGTTTCACTGCTGATTTCCATTTCTTGGAATGGAAAAACGAAAAACTGAGCGAAAACACACGAATCTTAAATGACAAGCGTTGTCATAATAAAATACAAAGTTAATGATCCCGAAAGTAAAAAAAGCGTCCCGAAAGTGAAAAAATTAGTCCCGAAAGTAGCTACTTTCGGTACGAGTTGTGTAAAATGGTACTTTCGATTTAATCAATCATACCGAAAGTTTTATTTTCGGGACGGCTGCAGAAAAAATACTTGTTTCGGATATACGTCGTTATTAGTCAGTTGCAATGTTGTCAGTTGCTCAATACGTTGCAAGCTTGCACCCTAACCACTAGAAATACACGATTGCTTGAAATCAAGGGACATGCTTTTAGTTAAATTAAATTCATGTTGGTCGATATTATTCTCGTCTTGCAATACTGCACAATAACAATATGACTTCAGACAGAGGCAACAAGTATTCGTAGAATTAAAATCTAGATTAAGTACTGTTCAATACATCCACAGTATTTTGCATGGAAATGCCATGTTTGTACTTACTGAGCATATGAACATGTTCGTATGGGCTGGAAAGGAACCATTCCTTATGGCTCGACCAACGCTAAAACAAAATGCGACTTATCTGAAGGGATATACCTCTACTAGGTTTTCTAACAATTCATTTACCAATATTCACATATCTAAAGTTTTACCTGAGCACATGAGTGAAAATTTTGTTTATCAATACATACGGGTACTAAATTAGGTAACATTAGAATACTATCAAATAATATTTCAAATTGTATGTAGGGGATAAATGAGAACTAAAGGTTACTAAACTAGCTGAGATAGTCTGTATTTATTTAAATATTTGGAATAATTCAACTTTGCATTTATTTAAGGATTTTTTAAACGAAGTTCAATATGCACTTTCAGGCAGAATGCCTTTTTATTAATTTATTGAACATTGAAGTGTTAAGAGGCAATATCAGCGCGCGGAAAACACGTTCCAATATTGCAGCTTTAATTTTGAATATTTTGTCGAGATATTTGGCACACATATTCGCAATATAGTAAAGAATGGCGCTACAGAGCCCAATTTGAGAAATATGTTAGTATGTGGAAATTGCTCTATAATTAAATAAAAAATATTACAAAAATGAGCCTGTACCGCCATTAAGAAGAACAAAAAAATACACTTTCTCCAAATAAACTTTTTATCCCATGCCTAGATTTTGTGTAACATTGGAACTACTAAAAATCGATTATATGTGACAAGAAATCGAACTTGACTGACTTGGCAACATTTAGGGCACCTATGAGTATAATAAATATTGTTTTTGATAGTATTAGTACTATTGGTGTCACTGTCATCATTGTTTATATAGGTAGTCATAGTTGGTCAACGCAACGAATTAATTTGTTTGATTCTAATTGAAAGTCACCAGATGTCACCACCATTTCTGTCAGGGTTGCAATGTCACGCGTAACTAGGATAAATCCAAAATGCATAGACACTAAGTTAAATACGACCCTATTCATAACACACCAACTGGCATACATATTAAGAAAAATAAATATATGGAAGAATATTATTTAGAAATTGAATTAATGATGTCACGCTATCATAATATGTATAATGTATAGTAGCATGACATTAATTCAATTTCTAAATATTTATAATATAAAAATGTATACCATTTTTATTCAGTTGCAATGCGAAGGCAAAACTGTCTTATTTTTCATTTAGGACAGAGAGCGCAAACCAGCACTCTAAATCGACTATTTTTTGACTCTAATTGGAGTCATCAGAGAGGCGTAGATTTGCTGCTCTCTGCTCCAAGTGAAGAAACTCCGAGAGTTTATCCCCGCATTGCAACTGACGTTATGGAGTAGGTGCGTAGCGACATCTGCTAAATGAACTTTGACTTTCTAAATATTTATATTCTTCCATATATTTATTTTTCTTAATATGTACAGTAGGAAAAATGAAAGAATACCCATGAACGAACATATAAAACACGCTGTATTTTCTTGTCACCGTATCACACAAAAAATTGGCCAGCGCAAGTGCATGTAATAATTATTATTACATGTACTTGCGCTGGGCAATTTTCTTTGTGACACGGTGACAGGAAAATACAGCGTGTTTTATATGTTCGTTCATGGTTATTCTTTCATTTTCCCGACTGTATGCGAGTTGGTGTGTTATGAATAGGGTCGTATCCAACTTAGTGTCTATGCATTTTGGATTTATCCTAGTTACGTGTGACATTGGAACCCTGACAGAAATGGTGGTGTCATCTGGTGAGTGTCTCCATTAGACTCAAACAAATTTATTCGTTGGGTTGACCATCTATTACTATACAGGGTGTCCAGAAACTCTACCGACAAACGAAGACACGAGATTCCTCAGATAATTTTAAGACAATTTAACTTAATTCACCTAGTCCGAAAATGCTTCTTAAAGGAGCTAGAGCGCTGGAGATGGCGTCTGGTAATTAGTTTTTCTTATATATCTCCAGAACGCTTCTATTTTGAAAAACGAAAATTTGTACACATATTTATCTTTCAGAGATAAATCGATTCCATCCATTGCAAATTTCTACTACCGGTCATAGGCGTCCCTTTTGGGTAGGGCAACAGTTAATATCGCATAACTTTTTTGTTTTTAATTTTTAAACATTTTTGAGCCTGGATTTTTAAAACGTAAGGTATTATAGTACTAAAAGGTACTCTTACTTTAAGTCGATAGGGTACACCGTTTTCTAGATAAGTCGATTTGAAAATTTTTCGTTTTTTAAAAATAAAAAAAAATTAAAAAAAAACTATTTAGAAAAACGAAAACTGGTACGTTTATTTATATTCCAGAGATGAATCGATTTCATTAATTGCGAATTTCTACTACCGGTCATTTGCGTCCGTTTTGGGTAGGTTAACGGTTATTTTATCGCATAACTTTTTTGTCTTTAATTTTTAAGAATTTTTTACACTAGATTATTAAATTATGAGGTATTCTAGTACTAAAAGTTGCTCTTGCTTTAAGTTGGTAGAATAAACCGTTTTTTTTTCAATTTTTTTCAATTTTTTTTTCAATTTTCGTGGAACGAAAAATTTTTAAATCGATTTTTCTAGAAAACTGTGCGTCCTACCGACTTAAAGCCAGAGAACCTTTTAGTTCTAGAATATCTCCCAATTTAATAATCCAGTATCAAATATGCTTAAAAGTTAAAAACCAAAAAATATGCGATAAAATAACCGTTGCTCCACCCAAAACGGACGCCTATGACTGGTACTGGAAATTTACACTATAAATGGAATGACACCTATAGATGGAATCGATTTATCTTTGGAAGATAAATATGTGTACCAATTTTCGTTTTTCTAAGTAGAAGCGTTCTGGAGGAAATTAAGAAAAATTAATTACAAGACGCCATCTTCAAAGAGCTCTAGCTCCCTTAGGAAGCATTTTCGAACTAGGTGAATTTGGTTAAATCGTCTTAAAATTATCTGAGGAATCTCCTGTCTTCGTTTGTCGGTAGAGTTTCTGGACACCCTGTATAAACAGTGCTGTCACTGTCTTACTGCCGACGCACTGTTGCGACACTGTTGAAAGTTCGCAAAACTTTCGAAAAACAAAAATATTGATGACGCGCTGATATTTACTCTTAGAATATACGTTAGTAGAGGTTTATGAGTTCACACTGTACATAAATTACATAGGGTATATACCTACCATAATTTATCAAAAACTGTTTGAAATAAATCTCAAATAAAATTAAGAATTCAAATTACTTGCCTAACGTTTAGAGCCTAACTTTTTCATCAAAAATAAGTTGTACAACTATAAGTAGGGGATTTTCTAAATCGACAAAGCATAGAAAAAACATCCTTTTGATGGTTATGACACTTTTGCAACAGTACTAAATTTTATGCTCATGTAAATGTAAAGTGATGTGCGTAGAGTTTTTTTGAGTAATCGAAATAAGATTTTGCCCATTTTATAATTAGTCCATTCTTTCACGGTTTTTGCTCTAAATTTTAAAGAACCACTTGGATTGACATGAAATTTGGCATGCGTATAGCTTACATGTCAAAGAAAAAAAGTGATATTGTGCCGATGTGTGCTTTTGCTCGGGAATGACTTTCACCCCCTGTTGGGGGTGAAAAAATATATGTCCAAAATAGGTCCGGAAATGGGTAAACTAACTAATTTTAAGTAACTTTTGTTGTATAGAGCTTTTTCGCCAAGTTAACACTTTTCGAGTTATTTGCGAGTGAATATGTTCATTTTTCAACAAAATAACCACATTTTTAGACGGTTTTTCGCAAATAACTCAAAAAGTAAGTATTTTGTCGAAAAAAACTTTCTTAGCAAAAATATAGCCTATAAAAAGTAAAAAAATGGTGTACGCGTTAGGTCTCTGGATCTCGTAGAACTAGAGTTATAGCCAATGAAAAATAGATTCATATTCACCAAATTTCAAATAGAATATTTCGACGTGAAATATCGAAAAAATTAAGCACTTTTTGGGGAAAACCCATTATAACTTTTTTAAAGTGTTTAAAAAAAGCTTTATTTCTGTTTTTACAAAAAGTTTCTAGCATTAAATTTAAGCAAGTTACGCTCAAAATAAAGTTGGTCCCTTTTGTTTTTGAAAAAAAAAAAAATCAGAAAGACCAACCCCTAATTAGCATCTTAAATGAAATTAATCGTTACCGCTCCACAAATTATTTTATTTATGTTGTGTTTATAGGATCTGTAAGTTTCATCGATTCAAGGTGCTTATTTTTGAAAAAATTTGGTTGCAAAGTAAAATTTTTAAAAATTAAAATTTTGAAAAATATGCTTTTTTTTCAAAATAACTTAAAAATTGTTAGAGATACCAAAAATTTATAAAAACAAAAAAAGTCAGATTTGCTTTTCTGAATATCATGTATTTTTTTGTTTTTCTGTTAGACAAAAATTGATTAAGATTTGGTGTTTCTAAATTTGCATACATTCGTGATCAGTGACTCATTCAACCCCTTTTAACTACAGCCGTTTCAATAGTAAGGACTTTGAACCGATGAAACTTACAGATCATATAAACAATATATACACGAGTCAAGCAACTTGTGAAGTCGTAACGATTAAGTTCATTTAAGATACTAATTAGGGGGTGGTTTTCTCGATTTTTTTACCAAAACCAAAAGGGACTAACTTTATTTTGAGCGTAACTTGTTTAATTTTGATGCTAGAAATTTTTTTTATAAAACAAAAATGAAGCTTTTTTTAAACACATTAAATAAGTTGTAATGAGTTTTCCCCGAAATGTGCTCCATTTTTTTTTATTTCACGTTAAAGTATTCCATTAGAGACGTGATGTATACACCATTTTTTAAAATTTTTTACAGGCTATATTTTTGCTAAGAATGTTTTTTCGACAAAATACTTACTATTTGAGTTATTTGCGAAAAACAGTTATTTTGTTGAAAACATGAACATATTCACTGCCAAATAACTCGAAAAGTATTGACTTAGTGAAAAAACTCTATAGATCAAAAGTTACTTAAAATTAGCCAGTTTATCCATTTCCTGACTTTCTTTGGACGAATATTTTTTCATCCCCAAGAGGGGGTGAAAACCACCCCCAGGGCAAAAGCACATATCGGCACAATATCACTTTTTTTCTTTGACTTGTTAGCTATGTGTATGCCAAATTTCATGTCAATCCAAGCGGTTCTTTAAAATTTAGAGGTTTTGCAATATTTTACCGTCAAAGAATGGACTAAATGGAACATGTGTGATACAGTTTTTGATCGATAAGGCTACACAATAAAGTTTAAGACAACACGGACATTTCATCGCAGCAGTTGTAATACCTACTGACATATCTGATTTCAAGTCCAAACATTAGTTTCTTGAATAGTGTCATATTTGGTAATTTTAATTGCAACTTAATTCATGATTTTAATATAAAAATACAAAGTTTTTATGTTACAATACGAAAATACATATTGTTATATAACTTAATAAGTAGAATTAACGTTTAAAAATAAATAGTATTTTTGCTCGACGCAAATATTGGTCGTACCATACTTTAAAGTCACAGAAATGTAAAAAATTGACAAAACTATGATATCACCCGATGCATAGTAGAAGTAATTATACTTCTGCCTATCTGTGGTAATAGCAGAAAACTCTTTACGTTTAGTTAATGTATTAAGTAAAAACATAATCTGTAAATTGTAATAAAAAATATTAAATATAAAAGAAATGTACCTAGGGTTTAACCCTCCGTTAGTCGCTAGGATAAACGGAGCATCAAGAGTCGCTACGGTGTCAGAGACCGACAATTAAAAAAAAATAGTTATTGCTATAAAATTCATACAAATATTTTATATTGTGTATAGAAATGACTGAAAAATATTTTTGAAAATGTTTCAACAGATATAAAATGAAAAACCCTAGTATAACAGTAAACATATTTTTATTTGTAATATAAAAATATTCGTTAGGAACCATTTCCCATAATTCCAACAAACGTTTTTGTTCGGCTTCAAAGGACATCTATAAATAAAATTTGACCAAAACTTACCGATAAAATGCAATAATAAGATGCTAAATCTTTACCTGAACTGCAAGTTACGCCAATAAATTAATAACCACACCTTTAGTCGCTACGGAGTCTTGCACCGAAAATAGCTATAAAACTCGCACAACTGTACCCAAGTAGGTAAGAATGTATACTAACACGAGGTTAGTTGATAGGAAGAGGTACAGAAAGTGGCGATAGAAAAAACCAGTTATTTTGTAAATCCCGAATGAATAATTCTGTCGTCGGTGTGTGACACCGATAGCGACTAACGGAGGGTTAATAAAACACCTGAGAAAGGCGCACTTATGGGTTATCACACCTAAATGTTCTAGTTCTAACTGTTTTGTTTAATATTTATTATATTAACACATATCAAGAAAAAAATTAAAAATTACTGATTTTATCTGATTTATTTTTATATTTCTCGATATGTTGGTTATAGTTGAATCTAAAAATGCATATATTCTAGTTTTTTTTCTTGTTTTAAATCTTAGGTATCATTATTTTTTATTCCTTTTCATTTATGATCTTCATAGTCTTCTTGCCCTTATAGTTAACTTTATATTTTTAGTAATCATACCTAAAGATGTAGCTTCCACTTGGAGATATATTATAAATATCTTCTGTTATTCTTTTTCCACCTACTATATTTCCATGGTCATGGTGCATTTGGAATATAAACCATATGTACAAACTTGATTGTGTTCGTCTTTCCTTTACAAAAAATGCTCTCAATATGGTTTTAATGGGATATCATCGGTGTATCCTTGACAAGATACCCCTAGATAACAAGAAGTTTGTTAAATCGCATTTCTCCCAAAAGTTGAATTTTTCGTTCGTATTTTGAAATATTTTTTTTTGTTTTCTGACTGTAGATTTATCCATTAGCTAAATGGGAGCAAGAATATAACAATGGCGGCATTCACCAGACGAAAAAGTGAGGGAGCAGTTCCCGATGGAGAGTTAACAGTTGTGTTGCGTTTTATGAACGCTCCGCTCCCTAAATTTGTGACCGCCTATCACTTTCTGTTATATGTGAGATTATATAATTGCCTCTGTACAATAAATGGTTTTTTACTACATAATCATGGTCAAAGACCAAGAATATATAATAAATGTTTTTTTTAATATTGTTAATAAATATATTAGTTTTAGGACTACCTATCCTATAAATTTAGTTTATTTAGATCTTATAGTAAAAAAGTTCTAGTATAAAAACTTCATTTTCTCAATAACTTGCAAATGGCACATAGACCCTTCATGCACTTGTGTCTTCAATTAGTACTTGATGCCATCTTTCAACAAGTCTCTTGACAAATTCCCAAAAGTAGCAAACATTGGACGGAGGCAGCGGATTTAAAATGAGCTCACTGTCATGGCGAACATTCCGTAACACGTTCCGCAAGTAGCGCCACATTCAGAGAACGAACTCTTAACAGTTGCGGAACCGCTCCGTCGCTTTTTCATCTCCTGAATGCGACAAATCATGTTACGTAATAAACTTTATCACAATTTGAAGTACAAAAGCACAAACACTTTAAACACTAATATTCATTTTATCTGTGATGAAAATGTAATGCATAAATATGTTTTAATATAGAAGACGTATCAGTATTTCAAAGCGCACATTTTATTTTATTTTTAAAAGTAATTTTGTGCAAAACTGTTACTGTTATGAGAACAATATTGATTTTTTCATTCCACAATCACAGGTTTCTGTAAAGAATTGTCTAGAATTGATGTAATTGAGAAAAGACCATTATATTATTTAATTTACTAAGTGTTTTTATTTATTTCTTCTTCGTTTCCTATTTATTCATATTGTTAACGTTAAAGAAAAGCATCGACGGTGAATTTGTTTAAAAACAGTTAGAAGACTCGTTCGGAATATTTCTGTTTTAGTATGGATCTCTCCATTTGTATATTTTAATCTGCATTGGAGACATCTAAAAAACGTTCAAAACTAAAATGTGGATTAGGTACCTTCCAAATATAATGATAAAGTTGTACCAATAAACCAATATAGGCAATGCCCACTAGAGTATCGTTCACTATCCCCATCCGAAATAGCAGATACTGCATAAAAATTATTTAAGTAGGTATATAAGTACTCAGAACCATAGTAATAAGTAGAGAGCGGAATATATGCATCACAACATTACCAAAATATGCGCATATATATGCATTACTTTTACTACAAATATGCAGGTATTTTTTCTAAATTTGTCTAAATATGCAAATGCATATTAAAAATACTCAAAAATAAAACAATATATTAAGTCGTAAGTCTTCAGAAAAGTTGCCTTCAAAAATACGTACAACTTTCCTCAAACAATCGAAGCCCTCATTTTTTTCTAAAACATTTTTTAATTTATTTCTAATTGTAATCCCTGTATTTCCGGGAATTTTTTGACAATGAGCAGAAAAAGTGTTAACAAGATTAACCGAATCACTTAATTGTAAATTCCTTTGTTCTAATGACTTTATTAGATCTGGTAAAAAACTAAAATTAACTTTTATGAACATAAGTTCTTTAGCAATTTGTACGTTACTTAAAGAACAAAGTACGTTACTTAAGCTGAAGAACAAAAGCGGAATTGTCTACAATTTGATGGATTTTTGTATTTTGATGCTTCTCTCTATGTCCGTCTTTATAGAAGTAAAAGCGAATTTGTCGAATAAAAACACTCTTTCCAGAAAAATTTCTTTTGTGGGACATGATGCTTTTGTTTGTCAGTTCCTCATTTAAAAAATGAAATGTGAAAATGAATGTAACTTACGATTTTGGAACAGGCCTTGCAAAATACTTTGTCTCCACTTAGCTTTAATTCGGGAAAACACTTTATTCAAGCACTTTTTTGAATGGTAGACATATTTAAGTTTAATATATACCAATCACTTCAAAAACACTAAATACGATACAACGTTTACTTTAAACAAATGTTGGCCGGAAACTGACAAAATAATTATTAGACCCTTAAAAGCAGGTAGGTACCTACGACTTGCTACGCTAATAAAATAATATTTTTCTGGGAACACCCATAATTGTTAAATTCAGGTAGTAATGGGAAAGTCCAGATGAGCGATAGATAGATAAATAACGAGCTCGTTCATATCGAAGTTATAAAATTCCAACTAAGAAAGGAAAATTTTAAACTTTTATATAATTTATTTTTAAAATATGCAAAATAAATCGTGTTTAGCTTAAATATGCAATTTTGTGTTTGTTGTCTGAAAATATGCAATATATGCATCTATATGCACTTTGCATATATTCCGCTCTCTAGTAATAAGTCAAAAAAATATAGCAACAGTTATTTGACTTGAATGCGAGACTTTTTTCCAAAATCCTGGAGAAACTGAATAACAATACATTTTACTAAATAAAGTAAACCAAAATCAAATCTAGAGACATATAGGAATAACGAGCGATCCACAATTATTGGGATCAAAGCTAGCCGTGCAAAAAATTGGGTATGTCTTGTTTTCATCTGAATTTTTATATCATTGGTTTATCAATTAATTTTGATTAACATTATAAAACATAAAAAATCAATCAAAACCTTTAACACAGAACTTTAATCAAAAATAAAAAGAATTAACAAAATTATAAGTAACAATAATAAATAAAATGAAACAAGATGTCCACCACCAACATCTCTACATAACCTAACTTTTCTTGTTAAGTTGACGTACACTGCAAATTTGACGTGAACTGGAAAGTATAGTATTTTTACTACAAAAGCAAGATTACGTAGGTCAAAATTTCCGACGTAAAAGCACTGTCAAAACATTCGAATGTGACTTTTCATCATGGTCACGTTAATGTCATTACTTGTCAGATATTTTTCTTTGTTTTTGTTTACTATAAAAATATTATCTATAATTATTTATTCTAATTAATGGTGTTAATCGGATTTCATCAATTGCCGAAATATATTAATCATATTATGCCAAAATATTTGTTAATGTTAACGAAAATAATGATATTCCCTAACATCAACTCTAGAATTGAAATTTGTGTAGCACAGCTAAAATACGACACCAACACGGAACTGCCCGATCTTTTATAAGCGTCCACATGGTATTTTAATAAAAAAAAAACGTAATCGCGATTACATTGAGAATTTTAGAATTATATTAATTAAATAACCAAAAACATTTATTATTATCAATAATATAAATTTTCTAAAACAATTATTTAAGTTCAATATTCCAAAAAATAATAATTCTAGTTAAATATTTTAGACATTCGTACACTACTCATACATTCAAACGCAAATAACAGTTCAGTGTTGCTGGTTGCGGTCAATTATGATGTGAGCTGTGAAATAATCTATTTTAATGATTATACCTACACTATGATAATATTGTTGCTAATTAATATATTTCGGCAAGTAATGAAAACCAAATGACATCATTAATTAGAATAAATAATTATAGATATTATTTTTATAGTAAACAAAAACAAAGAAAAATATCTCTGACAAGTAATGACATAAACGTGGCCATGATGAAACGTCACAGTCTAATGTTTTGACAGTGCTCATACGTCAAAAATTTTGACCTACGTAATCTTGCTTTTGTAGTAAAAATACTATATATCTGAATTAAGAATAGACATGCACTGTATAGCTATCTCTGTCGTTCAGAGCCAACTATGGTGACAATAATTTTGGATCACACGTTATCTCTTGCTTGTAACATAATATTCTAGAGAAAACAATAACTAACAGACTCGTTTAGTAGGTATCTGGAACCAAAGAAATTAATTACAAGTGTAAATTAATTATACGTATCAATTATTGATGTGAAATCGGAAACACATGAGACTTTCACAATAGAACAACACTGTATCGAAATATTTTTCGATATTAGGAAAGTCTATAATTCAGTATGGAAATATTCAGTTTTATAAACCCTGCAAAATAAGAGGTAATATACTCAAGACAAGAGACAGCGTACATTCCTCAGCAAGAACTCAAGAAAATGGTATACCACAGGATTCTAACTTTAGCACCAACAACCTCTGTTCTAGCTATGAACTCTATTTCCGTAAATATTAAACATGTAAACACTAGACAGCTGATCTAGGTATACTTTGCAGAGCGAAGAACGTAAAAACCATCCAAAACCATATTCAAAAAGTCATAGATCTTATTTACGAATGGTCATTTACAAGTGGCAGTGTGTTTTTAGTCTAAGCTGTGGGAGAAAAATAGGTCAATTTCAGGATATAATTAAGGAATTTTTGAAACCAATCAAGTGTTGTAAAGGACGATGCCAGGAATGACTTCTACTAAAATGTAACCAAAAACTTTTAAAATTTTTAAAGATTTTTAATTTTACAGCTTAGGATATTCATTTTAGAGAAAAACTTTTAAACAGAAAGTTGTAGTGAATTTAAAAAACCTAGAATTTGAGCTATGGCAAGTTTAATTTCGTTAATTTGTTATTGCACAACAGCCTGCGAAAGGTCCAAAGTGGACGTGTTTTGCAATTGCGTTATTTATTGTAAAAATAACTGTTGCGAGTGCAACTTGTTAGAAATTATGGTGCAACTGACGATCGCCCTTTCTTTCCGACAAGCAAAACAAATTGGCTAGGTGTTTAAAGTTTTGTGAGCCGGTTTTATGCAAACGTAGGGTGTGTAATTCTTTCCCGCTATTTCTGTATTTATTCGTGTGCCGACTCTTAAACAAGCACCTCTGTGCAAAAATAGATGGCTAAATGCGATTTTTTATTATGTAAATTTAGTTTAATAGTTAGTAAGTAGTTTTGTGTAGTAGTTTGTGAAAATGATCGCAAGAATAAGGTAAATTCTTTTATTAAAGTTATACTCTGCACGAGTTTTTCTTATTACCAATAACCAGTCGAAGGAAGCCGCCCCCAACCGGTGGCTTGCAACAAGTAGAGGGGATAATTCAACCCCCACCTTCGTCCATTGATCCTATTCGAGCCGGAAGTAGTTCCTGCGATCATTTTTCGTTTCTAAAAAAGCGTTTTCCACACAGTAATCTCAAAATCTCATGCTATTCGTAAAAAACAACTCTGTTTTCTCTCATTTCTTCACAAAGAAAAATATATTTGAATTTCTCACACACTCAATCAAAGTTTAGCCGTCCCGGAACGTAGAAAAGCAGGTTTTGTGGTTTATCGAAGTTGGCTGTTGATACCTACCAGTCAACCAGTTTCTCTCGTCTCTCAAAAGTTGAAATCGTAGCAGTCTTATTACAGGTGGTCGCTGGGACAGGTTTTTCAGTAGTTCGCGTCGATTATATACAGTGATGAGCGCGCTAATAACCGGCAAAATAGCGCAAAAGATGGAAAACATAATACATTGCGAAACAAAAAGAGATGAAACTAGCGGAGGTGGAAATGATCGGTATAAACGCATAAATTAACATTACATTACATAGTTTTCCACCTTTAGACGTTTGTGACAGGGGTATTTTATAAAATTCTACTGTCTCAGTGACAGTTGTCATTCTCCTCTGGTACATGTAAAGGTGGGAAACTATGTAATGTAATGTTAATTTTTATACGTTTATAACGATCATTTCCATCTCCACTAGTTTCATCTCTTTTTGTTTGGCAATATATTATGTTTTCCATCTTTTGCGCTATTTTCCGGTTATTAGCTCGCTCATCACTGTATATGTTTCGCCCGCTGTGGATTTAGAAGTGACTTTTATGCGGTTTGGTCACTTATTCTGAGCGTTTAATAAATCATTTTTGTATCGTTGTTACATGTATTTTTTATAGTTGTATTATCGCTGTTTAAGTAGATATTAGATTTATGGTATATTATTAGTTCATGGTACAAAATATCTCTCGTTGTATTTAAAAATTTGTATTATTTGTCTCACGTTCAAAATGACTGATATTGCATAAATTATAAAATTGAGAGGGCACACGAAAGCTTGCATTACTAGAACTCAAACATTTGTCTCAAAAAGTCACAATGCAGTTTTAGATTGTGGTCAATATATTGCACGAAAAAATATATTAAACGAAACTTATCGCGAATATCTCGTCCTACAAAAGGAACTCAAATTATAAGATTACGATAAACGTAGTTCAGATAGGGATATAGTTGAAGAACAGTATTATAATTTAGATTCATATTTGCACGAGAAAATCACGCAATTATCTGCGAAACCGGTTCAGACTCAACCCATTGTAACTAATGTAACACCGTTTGTCAGATCAATTGTACTCACAGTATAAACAATTTATTCACGAATATATTGCACTTGGACATTGCAGATATGTTCCTCTCTCCACTCGAAATTTCACTCTGATTTAAAATATTTTATTCCTCACCATTGTGTTTTGAAAGATAGCGTAATAAATAAGTTGCGTGTTGTCTTTGATGGTAGTATGAAAACTACCTCAAATCTAAGTCTCAATGATATAATGCTTCCTGATTATACAGTACAACGCGAACTGTTCGATATTTTGATAAATTTCAGATTATTTAAATACTGTATTGTAGCAGACCTGCGTCATATGTACAGACAAATTCGAGTGAATCCCGAACATGGTTTTCTGTTGAATATATTATGGCGTGATTCCCAACAAGAGGACTTGAAATGTCTTCAACTCGAAACTATCACTTATGGATTAAATAACTCTGGTTTTCTCAGCACTAGTTGTCTTAAGGAGTTAGCTCAAAACAATGTTGACAAATTCCCCTTGGCTAGTGATGCTCGTAGTACGGCTGCAATGATTTCGAAACACTCTTCGAAATTCATCGTCAATTAAACGAATGTTTAAAACTCGCTTGTTTCTCGCTTCATAAGTGGAGTGCAAACTCTCCTGAATTTCTCGCAGGTATTTCTCATATCTCTGATGAAGCTTCTTTTCTTCTTAAAGTTCCCTCTCCTATCGGAGGTTGGATATCATAATGGCTATGGTCACTTTGTTGGCTGCTGCTCTGAATAGTTGTAATGAACTACAGTTAAACCATTCTCTAAGGTTCCTCAGCCAGGAGATGCGTCTTCTTCCTATGCCTCTTCTTCCTTGGATCCTTCCTTGCATAATAATTCTCAGCAACTCATATTTTTCTCCTCTGGTAATGTGACCCAAATATTCCAGTTTTCTAGTTTTTATACTTTTCATAATTTCTAACTCCTTATTTAAACGTCGTAGCACTTCAACATTGGTAATCCTTTGAACCCACTGAATTTTCAATATTCTTCTGTAACACCACATTTCGAACGCTTCTATTCTTCTTATGTGTTGTCTCTCCAATGTCCAAGCTTCCATTCCGTATAGCAATATAGAAAATATGTAGCATCTTAGAGCCCTCAATCTGAGAGGCAACTGAAGGTCTTTGTTTGTAAGCAGTGTCTTCATTTTTATAAATGCTTGCCTTGCAGTTTCAATTCGGACTTTAATTTCTTTGCTTTGGTCATTTTTGTCATCAACCCAGGTTCCCAGATATTTGTATGTCTTAATTTTTTCTATTTGGGTTTGTTCTATCATTAACCTTTCATTTCCATGTTCTGTTTTTGAGACAATCATAAATTTAGTTTTTTTCTTGTTTATTTTTAGTCCGTATCGAATGCAATAATCGTTAATTCTATTTAGCAATTCTTGTAGTGATTCCAGGGTGTCTGCCATTATAACGGTGTCATCAGCGAATCTTATGTTATTTACTATTGTTCCGTTTATAGAGATTCCATCACTTAGCTCCGCTATCGCTTCCTGAAATATGGCTTCACTGTACAGGTTAAACAGTAGCGGCGACAGAACACAACCCTGTCTTACTCCTCTCTTTATATCAATATTCTCGGACTCCTGTTCTTCTATCTTTATATTAGCCTTTTGATTCCAATACAGATTGATGATAATTCGTAAATCTCGTCTGTCTATATCTCTGTTTTTCAATAATTCTATTAGTTTTTCATGTCGGACCCTTTTGAACGCTTTTTCGAAGTCGATGAAACAGGAGTAAATATCCAGGATCATATCTAAGCATCTTTGAGAGAGGACATTAAACGCAAACAATGCCTCTCTTGTTCCAAGTCCTTTGCGGAACCCAAATTGGGTATCATCCATATCATATTCTAGCTTTCTGTATAATCTTCCATGAATCACCTTTAGAAATATTTTGAGGGTATGGCTTATTAGTGATATTGTCCTGTAGTCCGAACAATCTTTGGCGTATATTGTTTTTGGTATTGTTACAAAGGTGGACACCAACCATTTCTGAGGGATTTTTCCGGTTTTATATACTTCATTAAACAGATCCAGTAGTACCGGTAGAGTTTCATCGTCTAGACATTTCAGTAATTCCGCAGGTATTTCGTCTGGACCTACAGTTTTTTCCGTTTTTTGCGTTTCGTATTGCTTGTTCGATTTCCTCCATTATAATCTCTGGTCCCGTTTCGCTGTCGATTTCTTCCGGTTTTTGTCTATTATCCTCAAACAGATCTGTTATGTATGTCTTCCACTTTTTTAATTTCTCTTTGACTTCTATAATAATTTTTCCATTTATATCTTTAAGAAGGCCATCTCTCTTTTTTCGCTGTGTATTTGTGATTTCCTTAATTTTCTTGTGCATGTTAAAGCTATCATACTTTTTAGAATATTCTTCTATTTCACTACATTGATTTGCCAGCCAGGTGGATTTGGCCTCTTTTATTTTCTTTCTTATTAATCTCTGGATTTCCTTGTATTTTGCCTTACTCCTGCCTTTATGTTTCCTTCTTTCCTCCATTAGCTCTAGGATTTCTGAAGTCATCCATCTCTGTTTTTTTATTATTTTTGTGGATAATATCTTCTTTCCTGCCTCTACTAACGTTTCTTGTATTACGTTCCATTTGTCATTTACATCTGTTGTCTTTATCACTTCTTGTTTGATTTTCTTTAAGTTATCATTTATTTCTGCTTTTAGCCTCTGACGTACAGGTTCTTCTTTTATATTTGAGACATCAAATCGTTGTATATTTGTTTGTTTTTGGATCTTTTTCAGTTTTATCTTCATTACGCCTACTAATGGATTATGATCTGAATTTATGTCAGCTCCGGGGTATGTTCTCACAGACTTTATAGTGTTTTTATATCTGGATTTGATTAAAATGTAATCTATCTGGTTTCTTACAATGTGATCTTCCGAATCCGCCGGTGATATCCAGGTATAAAGTCTTCTTTTAGGTAATTTAAATAAGGTATTCATTACTACCATCTCCTCGCTTTGGCAGAATTCGACAAGGTCTGTCCCCCCTTTCATTTCTTTCTCCCAAGCCAAATTCTCCCACACATCCATCCACTTTTCCTTTTCCAATCTTAGCGTTGAAATCTCCCATCACCAACAATATGTCATCTTTTTTTGTGGATCTTATGATTTCGTTCAATTGCATGTAGAACCTTTCTATCTCGACCTCATCTTTGTCGGCAGTAGGTGCATATATTTGGACAACGTTTATCTTTTTAGAGAATGTTTGTAACTGAATCATCATCAATCTTTCTGAGTAGGGGGTAAAACCTGATGGTAGGGTAGCTGATGAAGCTAGTATGTAATTAATCCCGAAAATCACACGAATAAAATTCTCGGTGTATGTTGGAATTCTCACTCTGATCATTTTTCAGTTCTTGTGTCAAAGGTTATCGTCAAGGATACCTATACAAAAAGAGAAGTTCTCTCTTTAATCGCTTCAATTTACGACCCTATCGGATTGGTTAACCTCGTAGTGGTAACTGCCAAGTTAATTATGAGAAAGATTTGGTTGGAAAAATCGAATTGGGATGACTGTCTCAGTTCAAAGTTGCTCTCAGAATGGAATTTATTTTTAGAAACACTTCGTCACCTCTCTAATCTCAAGATTCCCAGGTTGCTGCTAAATTCTAGCGATGTAATAAGTATTCAAATACATGGGTTTTCAGATACAAGTCTTAACGCATAGGGGCGCTTGCGTTTACTTGAGAACTTCAAATGAAAATGGTTTTATCTCTTGCCATCTAATCTCCTCAAAGATTCGTGTTAGTCCTGTAAAGGTTGTTACTCTTCCTCGATTAGAACTTCTAGGAGCATTATTACTCTCTAATCTTGTTTCAAAGATTCTCTCTGTTTTGCTTCCATTACACTCTCAAATAAATTCTGTCAATTCATGGACAGACTCAGAAATCGTTCTCGCATGGATTAACGCACACCCTTCTCGTTGGTCTACTTTTGTAGCCAACAGAGTAACTCAAATTCAAGAACTCACCTCCAACCATACATGGAGACATGTACGATCGAAATACAATCCTGCGGATATATTATCCCGCGGTACTACACCCTCGCAGTTGCTTGATTGTGATTTTTGGTTTATTGGTCCTCATTTTTGTCGAGATCCACACGTTGATTTCAACACTTGTGTATCTAATGGTCCTTCGAGTATTAATGTTGATGTTACCTGAACTCGAAAGGGTTACTCATCTGATCAGAAAACCAGATTCGCAAATGTATGATACTCTCTGCAAATTCTCATGATTCACTCGACCTCAGAGAATTTTTGCATATTGCCTTCGTTTTATTCACAATATAATACGTCTCATAGACGTATCGGTCCGCTTACTCCAAATGAACTCTCTGGTTCTGAGTTAATGATTATCAAATTGACCCAGTCTGATTTCTTCGGTTTGGAAATCCAATTTCTAATGGATAATCGTCTGATTAATGATAAGTCTATTCGTAAATTGAATCCCTTTCTAGATCCCTCTCAAATGATACGAGTAGGTGGTCGTCTTCTCCTTTCGGACGTTCCTTATGGTAAAAAATTCCCTCTGCTGTTACGTTCGAAATCACATATTGTTAATTTATTACTTATCCGAGAGCATCGAAGACTTCTATACTCTGGCCCTCAAAATACACTCTCCAATGTTAGATTGAAATTTTGGCCTCTGGATGGTCTTCGACAAATCAAACGTATAATACAAAATTGTCTCACTTGTTATCGTTTTAACGCTTAAGTCGCTTCTCAAATCATGGCTTATCTCCCAAGGGAAAGAGTTCAAGTTTCGCGCCCATTCATAAACGTTGGAGTCGATTTTGGTGGTCCATTTCCAATTAAGACTTCTAAACTCAAGAGAGCTCCCCTTATACTAGCATATAAGCTCAAGAGAGCTTATATGGTAGTTTTTGTATGTGCTACTCGCGCTGTGCATGTGGAATTAATTTCCAGTTTCTCTACTGAAGCGTTCTTATTGACTCTGAAAAGGTTTACCGCCCGAAGGGGCAATCCTAGTGTCATTTTCAGCGATAATGACACGAACTTTCTCGGTGCAAAATACCAATTGAAGGAACTATATGAGTTGCTTCTCAACGGTGATACCTCTGAATCTATTCGCTCGTTCGCTACTTCATGTCAAATTCAGTGGAAGTTTATCCCTCATAGCTCTCCACAACATGGTGGTATTTGGGAAGCTGCTATAAAAAGCTTCAAGTATCATCTCGTAAGAGTAATGGGTAACTCCAATTTTACCTTCGAGAAGAACTATGTACTGTACTTTCACAGATTGAAGCAGTACTTAATTTACGCCCTATTTGCGCGCTTTCAGATGACCCGTCCGATTTTTCCTTTCCCACTCCCGGACACTTCCTTATTGGACCTCATATCCTGAATCGGATTTCTCTCATATACAAGAAAATAAGTTGTCCTTGTAGAATAAATGCTCCAGGATTCAGCAGCATATGTGGAAGGTCTGGAACCGCGATTATCTTAATAGGCTTCAAAGTAGACCCTCAGGAAGGCATAAAGCCTGATGATCTCGACTTGCTCAAGGATGAAAACTCGCCTCCTCTTAAATAGCCTATAGCTCGGGTAGTTGAGATATATCCGTGAAAGGATAACAAAGTAAGAGTTGTAAAGGTTAAAACTCCTGAGGGGTTATACGTTCGCTCTATTGCTAAACTGTGTCACCTTCCTATGACTCACCTTCAAGAATTTTAATAATTTGTTTAGTTATACCTTTTTTCAAATTATACTCAATTATTTTCTTCTTTTTGTTTTCTTGATGTGTTCCCATGCAGGCGGGGACTATGTTGCGAGTGCAACTTGTTAGAAATTATGGTGCAACTGACGCTTGCCCTTTCTTTCCCCACCTTCGTCCATTGATCCTATTCAAGCAGGAAGTAGTTCCTGCGATCATTTTTCGTTTCTAAAAAAGCGTTTTCCACACAGTAATCTCAAGATCTCACGCTATTCTTAAAAAAGAACTCTGTTTTCTCTCATTTCTTCACAAAGAAAAAATATATTTGAATTTCTCACACACTCAATCGAAGTTTAGCCGTCCCGGAACGTAGAAAAGCAGGCTTTATGGTTCATCGAAGTTGGCTGTTGATACCTACCAGTCAACCAGTTTCTCT
The DNA here is from genome assembly GCF_917563875.1 of Diabrotica virgifera virgifera. NCBI lineage: Eukaryota > Metazoa > Arthropoda > Insecta > Coleoptera > Chrysomelidae > Diabrotica > Diabrotica virgifera. The sequence continues at coordinate 133,377,672 of NC_065444.1, forward strand.
CGTCTCTCAGGGGATAAATAAACCCCCCTCCTCGTTCAATAACTTTTTTTTATTCTTAAGGCTCTAAAATGACGATCTTTCAATTACAAACATAAAATAAATTGTAAATCCCGATTGGTGAACTTTGTGCGTAGATATTATAAATTGTTTATCTCGAGTGGTCAAATGTCGAAGGCTATAACTTTTTGAAAAAAAATCGTAGAGAGTTAATCCTAGATCCACTCTCCTTATAAAGACTTACCTTCATATTCTGATGTAAATAAATGCGTAAAACATTTTTCAACCTCGTATTTCGGGTTTGAAAATATGGGGGCCAATTTCGTTATAAACGTTTAGAACTAAAGCGGCCCCTATACATCCTATGAGTTTCTAACTAACAGAGTATTATTGTTGCTGAAAACAAAACGAGAATTTAAAACAAAATAAAAATTTTCTACGACCCACTGAAGCCGAGATAATTGTTTTTGTTTTCTTAAATCGTAGTGACTTTATTTATACCAATTAGGACATTATTTCAGAGTCATTGACTAAAGAAATATTTATATTATCTTAAAATAAAAATTATTTTTTATACAACCGTGTTAAAAATGCAATTTTTAGCACTCCGTACGAGCGTTAAAAATGCTACTTTAAGGCACTAGTGCTTTAAAAATTTTATGGCACTGCAATTCATATTGACCGTATAGGCAATTTTGATGTAATGTCAAAAAAATATAAAAATGGAATGTCAGTCAAGTTCAAGTAAAGGTTTTTGTAGATATTGTCCTCTAATTACGTTTGTAGAAAAAATATTGTATGATATGCGTGTTAAAAAGTACATTTCTATGGATGCTATAAAATGTGCAACTTCTCTCACTACTTACATACATTCAAAACGAACAATTTCTCAGGCAGTGAGAAAAGTCAGCCATTGCAGTGAGAAATATTTTTTCTCACGGGTTCACCGCTGGTTTACATACATATGATCGCCATTTCCATGGTAACATGCACAATACAAATACAATTATTTTTTTGTCAAACAAAATGTCAAACAACTTGTCAAAACTTATCAAAAATTACCTTTTAATACTGTTTAACTGTGGATTATAATTTTAAATAAAATAAAGTATATAAATATTAAGAATATTAAATACCTATGTGTATATATCTATTTTATTTCAATTTAGGCATATATATACCTAAAAGCACCTAAATTATTTAATTTTGAAGTTTTAACTCTTGACAAAAACGCATCCATAGAAAAAGTACAGTGTACAACAGGAGAGAAAATGACATATTTCTCTCTCGCTCGATTTGTTGGCACTCGCCTCGTGCCTCGGCTCGTGCCAACAAACTTCTGCGCTTGTGAGAAATATGTCTTTTTTCTCTCTTGTTGTACAATATACTATTTGTGCCTTTTGTGACTTTTGTAACGTGTACTTTTAACACTTATATCATACATAACTATTAAAAGAAAATTACATTTAATAATTAAAAAAGGTTTTTAAAGTGGGGTGGAGATTTATATTTTTCTTTACGATTGTGATTTATTGTGTCGGTTGCCCTTAGCAACTTATATACCCTATTCCACGAATATACGACTGTTTTGGATTATCTCAACAACGAATATTTTACTGTGCAAAATATGAAAAATGGAAGTAAATTGCAAATTACATTGTTGTTTATTGGAATAATTATTAGAGCCATTTGCTTTCGTACTTCTTATGTTGCACACTAAAACATTCGTTGTCGCGATAATCCAAAATAGTCGTATATTCGTGGAATGGCCTATAGTACATTGAATCACGGTTTTTGCTCCAAATTTTAAAGAACCGCTTGGATTGACATGAAATTTGGCACACACGTAGATAACATGTCAAATCAGAAAAGTGATATTGGGCCGATGTGTGCTTTGCGCTGTGGGTGAGTTTCACCTCTTATGGGGGGTGTAAAAATGTAAGGTCAAAATAAGTCCTGAAATGGATAAACTGGCTAATTCTAAGCAACTTTTAATTTGCTAGTAAATACGTTCATTTTTCAACAACAAAAAACAAGTTTTTATTCGGTTTTTTGCAAATAACTCAAAAAGTAAGTATTTTATCGAAAAAAAAAACATTCTTAGCAAAAATATAGCATATTAAAAATTGAAAAAAATGGTGTATGTATGAACTCTCTAGACCCAGCAGAAGCAAAGTGGTAACTAATGAAAAATAGGTTCATATCCGTCAAATTTAAAAGTGAATATTTCAACGTGAAATAACCAAAAAATGATGCACTTTTTGGAGAAAACAACTTTTTTAGCTATTAAAAAAAGCTTTATTTCTGTTTTTTTAAAGAGTATTTCTGTTTTTTCTAGAATCAAAAGTAAGCAAGTTACGCTCAAAATAAAGTTGGCCTCTTTTTTGGTAAAAAGACTCGGGAAAGTCACCGCCTAATTACCATCTGAAATCAAATTAATCGTTACCGCTTCACAAGTTACTTTATATGATCTGTCAGTATCACCGGTTCAAAGCACTTATTTTTAAAAAACATTGGTTTTAATATACCTAATTTTTTAAAAATTTTTAATTTTGGAAAAAATGCTTTACAAAATAACTTAAAATTTATTAGTGATAGGTACCAAAAATCACAAACAGTAAAAGATGAAGGTTTTGCTTTCCAAAATTTATTTGGATTTTTTGTTTTTCAATAAGGTAAAAATTGGTTAAGATATGGCTGTTTAAAATTTACATACACTCATTTGCATACGCAAAGTTTATAGACTAGTTAAAGTCTTTTCAACTACAGCCCCTTCAAAAAAACTAAGCACTTTGAACCGATGAAACTTACAGACCATATAAACAATACATAGATGAATAAAGCAACTTGTGAAGTGGTAACGATTAATTTCATTTGGAATACTAATTAGGGGGTGATTTTCACGTGCTAGAAACTAAAAAAGAACAAAAATAAAGCTTTTTTTAATAACTTTAAAAAAGTAATAATAAGTTTCCCCAAAAAGAGTTTCATTTTTTGGTTATTAGAACTCTTCTGTTAGTGGGTCTAGGGATCTCATACGTACACCATTTTTTAAAATTTTTAGTGGGCCATATTTTTGCTAAGAATGTTTTTTTCGATAAAATACTTACATTTTGAGTTATTTGCAAAAAACCGAATAAAAACGTGTTTTTTTTTGTTGAAAAATGAACGTTATTACTCGCAAATAACTCGAAAAGTATTAACTTACTGAAAAATGCTATTAGAACAAACTTTGCTTAGAAGTAGTCAGTTTATCCATTTCCGGACTTATTTTGAAAGTATATTTTTCACCCCCGAGGGCAAAAGAACACATCGGCCCATATCACTTTTCTTCTTTGACATATGTTATCTATGTGTATGCCAAATTTCATGTCAATCCAAGCGGCACTTTAAAATTTGGAGCAAAAACCGTGATTCAATGTACTATAAGTTGCTAAGGGCAACCGACACAATAAATCACAATCGTAAAGAAAAAATTAGTTGAAAAATGTTTTACGCATTCCTTTACACCAGAATATGAAAATATAAGTCTTTACAAGGAGAGTGTATCTAGGATTAACGATTAATTATCTCTACGATTTTTTTTTTCAAAAAGTTATATCCTTCGACATATGACCTCTCGGAATAAACAATTTATAATATCTAAACAACAAGTTCACCAATCGGGCTTTACAATTTTTTTTATCTTTGGAATTGAAAGATCTTTATTTTAAAGCATTAAAGAATTAAAAAAGTTATTTTTACAATAAATAATGTAATTGCAAAAACGGCCATTTTGGATCTTTCGCAGGCTGTTTTACAATAACAAATTAACGAACTTAAACTTGCCATAGATCAAATTGTAGGTTTTTTAGTTTACTACAAGTTTCTATTTAAAAGTTTTGCTCTAAAATGAATTTATCCTAAGCTGCAAAATTAAAAATCTTTAAGAATTGCAAATTTAACAAATAAAAACTGTTATAAATAAAAAAGAGCACACAATTTTTGGTTACATTTTAGTAGAAGTTATTCCTGGCATCGTCCTTTACAACACCTCATAGCTCTCAAAAATTCCTGAAATATAACACCTTTTTTCACCCACAGCCTGGGGTATTTACGAAAAGTCACCAAGTATGTATTTACAACCGAGGAATTTATATTTAAATGGAGGACACAAGGACAGCTTAAATATGTAGAGGAAATTAGATTCTTCGATATGATATTTGACCACAAACTGACATATAGGAGGTGCATTAGAATATTTAAAAAAGAGATGTCAACGTTGAATATTTTTTTTACAAATGACCAAATTACAAAAAACCAATTACAAATTACATCGTCAAGAGCCTAATACGTTTCAAACTTGACGGGTCTAATGTTTAGAACTCCTCCAAAAAAACGTATTTAAAAACAATATGTCATTCAAAATACGGTTCCTTAGGAGCACACCGCAGAAGTCCAATCCAAATCCTTTACTTTTTTTTATTTAGCTAATGCCTCTACAACCAATGGCCATTGGCATGGTAGGTACGGTGAATTTTTTAAGTCAGGCAAGTACCTAGTGTCATGTGTAGTGTGTGTGTTGAGTAAGTGTCTTGTTACTTTGCAAAGTCGACGTCATTGTCTTTGCCAAGAGACGCTAATTGTATCCGAACATCTGCGGTCCCTCCGCAAATCCTTTACTGGGAGACTAGAGTGACCCCACTCACGTTTAGAAGTAAAAATATCTAATAAAGATAACCCTATACACAGCGTATTTGCTGACCGCTTCAGAGGTGTAAGCAGGATGATCCTAAGGGGTGGGGGAGTTTCAACTACTTGATGGTCTGTGGGGGGTATGGAATAGTAATGCTGTTAAGCGTATAGAGCTCAAAATACATCCAAAAGGGGGGTTATAAGCCCCAAACCCCCCTGGTTACGCCTATGGACCGCTTTAAAATTTCAGATACAAAATAATTTGTACTGTTAGTTAAATGGTTGATTAATTTACTTAATTAATTTACTAATTTATCCGTGTAAATTCAACGCATAGACTTTACTTGACTTCCTAAAATTAGAAAACCCTTTCAGTGCTTATTATGTTATATTACGGGTTTAACTACTTGAGTAGTAGAGAAACAAATTGGATATAAATAATGTAAGTATAGTAATGAGAGATGCATATACTTTAAATTTCGTGCTATATCCTGAATATGTTTGCGATACTTAATGATAATCTATTACTCTGCATAATTTTCCTACAGACTAGTACTCTGGGCCAATTAGCTAAATACAAGTAAAAGTTATTTACCAGCAATTTTATGTGAATACCAGTGAATTTTTATTTAAGTGTTTTTTGTGTAAAGTTAAAATCTTTGGAGTTATAGAGCAAAAATTGAAAAAAAAAATACGATTTTCGGGCGCCATTTTGTTTATAAAAAAAGTAGCACACTATCTGCGAACTTTGCATACCTATATTATTAATATATACAATCATAAGATTCGATTCCAGCAATACAGTTACTGGTAAATAACTTTTCCCAAAAATGGCCTATTCCCCGATAATGTGCCCAGACTATATGTATAGTGTGTTTCCGGTCGTTGTATTAGATATTTTATAAAAATTCGTAGTTAAATATGTATCGTATAATAATAAATAATTTACAATAGCTACAATATTTAGTAATAGTATTGTGTATTAAACAGTTTACTATTTTTAAATATAACCTTCGTAGAAGGTTACTATTTACTACAGGATCCTAAGGTCTCTGAACTTTACAGTTAGTTACACTTCCATAATACTCAGAATAATAAAAATCGCAAACAGCAGCATTGTTTTCGAAAGTCATCTCTGCTACTTTAAACTCTGGATTAACAGCAACTTTCATTTTGTATAGTCCTGGTTTCAAGTCAGAAATGTCTACCCATTGACAGTCCACTGTGTACTTGTAAATATCAGAACAATTTACCGATATGCCCTGATCTCCATAGTTGGCACATGCATATTTCTGTTTTATCCCTGGTAAGCATTGATTATCTTCCAAACAAAATGATGCTTTGTGACCTTCTGCTACTCGTTGGCCTTTACTGTCGTAGATATCGAATGTGGCGAAAACTTCCATACTGTGATAATGCCTAAAACACAGAAAGCTTTAAAAAGAACTTAAATACATTCAAACAGTTAAATATTTCTATTGTAGGCAAAGTATGCGAGACAATGATCTAAAATAACATAAAAAATGTTTAATAGCACGAAAAAGATCAAAAGCCTAAAATAATTACTCTTAAACCAGTCATCAGTTTTGTCAATCATAAAACTCTTAAATCAGTTGTTATATTAAGTGTCTATAAAAATCTAGAAAGGTGAAGATAGCCTAAGATTAATAAAGAATTGGTTCAATGTTACCTGCAAAAAACTATTATGGTTAACTCTAAAAGCCGCTACTTTCTTACTCTAAAAAGCTAATTTCTTTTAGAAACCTAAGCCGTACAAAACAATACTATGCAAAAGTAGGTATAGTGTATTGTTAGCTAGAGTCCTAGAGTGACTTTATTTATTTTTAAATGAGAAAACTTGATTTAGATTATTTATTATACAAATCCTAGAAATTTAATTTACAATTATTTATTAATGGTAGGTGAGCACAAGCGGGGATTTTTGCAGTTACTCGAGCGCGTTAAATTATCACATGGTGAGAAACCTAGTACCCTGTAAATGTACCTCTACCATATACAGGCTATACACTCCGTGCGGAGTTGGAGCCATTCTTATTGAGCTCATTGACTCATTTATTGTGGTGAGTCACTCCACATTCTTTCTTCTCTCCAGTTTAGTCTAATCTAGGGTTCCTCTTAGCGTTCTCTGTTATTTTCCTCCATATATCCCGGTCCTGTATTTGCTGTCTCCATCTTGGCACTTTCAATCTTTTTATGTCCTCTAATACCTGGTCTTCCCACCTACTTTTTGGTCTTCCTTTCGCCCTTGTTATATTTGGGTTCCACATTGTAACTTTCCTTACATCTTTTTTTTCGACCATTCTTTTTAAGTGTCCACACCACCGTAGTCGCTGAGTTTTTATAGCTTTCACTATATCCTCGCCTCCCAGTATGTCTCTTATTTCTAAATTCAAGAGCCTTTCATAATCTACGTGCACAGTTTTCTTTGGTCCATAAATTCTTCTTACCATTGTTCTTTCAAATATTTTTAACATTTCTTCTTCTCTCTTTGTTAGGCTCATGGTTTCTGCCCCATATATCACCACTGCTCGAATTGCTGTTCTGTATACTCGGGTTTTCGTAACTCTGCTGATTTTTTTGGTTTTTAAAATACTTTTGTATTTATAATATGCTCTATGACCCGCTTGTATTCTGTTGCTAATTTCTATATTTCTTTCATTTTTGTTGTTAATTATGACTCCTAGGTATTGAAAATTACTGACTATTTCAAAATTATAATTCCCGATTTTTATATTTCTTTCTTCTGTATCTTTGTTTTTCCTCTCTATTTTCATGTATTTAGTTTTCTCTTCATTTATTGTTAAGCCTCTTTTCACAGCTTTCTTTTCAATTTGTCTGATTATATCTTCTAAGGTTCTTTTGTCTCTCGCCAGCACCGCTAGGTCATCAGCATATGCTACTATCTGGACTGAATTGTTGGTGATCGTCCCATTGAGTTTGCACGTCTTAATTATGGCGTCTAAAGTTATGTTAAAGAGCGTAGTTGACAGCCCATCTCCTTGTCTTACTCCTGCATTGTATTCGAATTCTTCTGTTGTTCCTTCCTGCGTTAATACGGATGCCTTTGATTCTTTCATCGTCATTTCCACGAGTCTTATTATCTTTCCAGGTACTTCTATGTTCCTCATATCGTTTACTACTTCTGGTCTCTTGATACTGTCAAATACTTGCTTAAAGTCAATAAAAAGGATATGTAGCTACATGTCATATTCATAGAATTTCTCGACTGTCTGAGTCACTATGTGTATGGCATCTACGGTAGATCTTCCTTTCCTAAAACCATTTTGATAATCCCCTATTTTTATATCTGCATGCTCCATCAATCGTTTATTTATCATTGTGGTCAAGATCTTATAAACCACATTTAGAAGAGTAATACCTCTGTAGTTTTCACAAACTTTTGGGTTTCCTTTTTTAAATATCGGAACAATTAACCCTTTTTCACATTCTTTAGGCATTGATTCTTTTATCCAAATCTGTTTAATCAGGTTATACAATCTTTGCCGTATGGCTGTCCCTCCATGTTTAATCAACTCATTAACTAAACAGTCTGTTCCCCCTGCTTTATTTTGTTTTAGTTGGCTTATCACTTCGTCAAATTCCTCTGCCGTTGGTATATTTTGTTCAAGCCGTTCTTCTTCTGTTATTTCCAAAACTTCATCTTCTTTTGCTTCATTTGCTTGTATGTTTTCTTGCGTTAAGAGATTTTTGAAATAATTTTGCCACTCTTTTTTTTCTATTGTTGCCAAATTTAATTTTTTATTTTGATTTTTAATATATTTATACAGCTTGCTGTTGTTTTTTGTGTCTTTTTCCAATGCATCCATGTTTTCTTCAATCCACCTCACCTTTTTGTGTTTTATTAGTTTTGTGGTATCTCCTCTGATTTTTGGTATATTCTGTAATCATCTGTGACTCCCGTTCTTAACCATTTGAGCCTTGCTGATTTTTTCTTCTTTAATGTTTCTTCGCACTCATTGTCGAACCAGTCATTCCTTTTCTCTACATATTTTCTTCCTAGCACTGTATTTGCTGTGTTTTCTATACTTCTTCGTATATTTTCCCAGTCTGTTTCAATGTTTTCATTTTCTATATTTTCCAATAGTTGTTTTTCCATTTCTTGTTGATATTGCCGTTTCTTTGTTTTTAACTCTTCTATTCTCCATATTTTCCTTTTGTTTTCTTTTTTCTCCATATCTATCATTCTTAGCTTAAGTTTTGCTATTACAAGGAAGTGATCAGAGCCCACATCCGCGCCTCGATATGACCTTACATCTTGGATCATTCTTAGTCTCTTTTTATTTATTAGGACATGGTCAATTTGGTTTCCTGTATTTCTTCCTGGAATAAGCCATGTTATTTTATGCTCTAGCTTGTGCCGAAATTTAGTACTTGCTACATACATATTCATATCTGTAGCTAGATTGCCCATTCTTATCCCATTTTCATTTGTTGCGTCATGTGCTGTTTCTTTCCCTGCCACCGATCTCGAATGTTCCTCTTTACCCATCTTTGTATTGAAGTCTCCTAGAATTATAAGTGTGTCATGATTTTTAATTTCCTCACAGAGGCTTTCTAGAGCTTCATCAAAATCATCCTTCTCTTGATCATCTGCTTGTTCTGTGGGTGCATAAATATTTATTATTGAGATATTAGCAGCTCTATTCTTTTTCCTTAAATAAGATATTCTTCCATTTACTTTTTTAAAATCTAATACACATTCTCTCCATCTTCTACTTATCATGAAGCCTGTTCCATTTCTACCTTGTGTATTTTCTCCTCCGTAGTACCATACCTCTACCATATATTGGCTCTTAATACAGGGGAGTTCGTTAAGAGCTCGTTAAGGTTAAAAAGCTCGAAATTGTCAGATTAAGATAGGTAAGACATGCAAAACAGTGTACCTATATTTCAAAAACCTGACGATTTGAGCGGGGCGTAAGGAAATGGGCGAGTCACAAAGTTTTACAAAAACAAAGCGAATATTTCGCGAAATGAACGTCAGATCGAAAAACTAAAACTACGTGCTCAATATTTTTCAAAAATCTATCGAACGATACCACCACGACCCCCTACGGAGAGGGGTGGGGGTAAATTTATATATATATATATATATATATATATATAAATTCGGGTTCAAAACGTCCTCCGACGTTGTCCGATGCCTTGTTGCCAATATCTTCTATCATTGCAGTTTTCATCTTCTAATCCTCGTACACTCATTGATCGTCTTACTCCTTGTATCCATGTCGTTCTTGGCCTTCCTCTTTTTCTGTTTTCTGTGGGTATCCATTTCATAATTTTCTTTGGCAGTCTTTCCTCCCCCATTCTCTGAACATGTCCGTACCACGTTAATTGTTTCTTCTCAATGCATTCTACAACCGTTTCTTGTAAATTCATTCTTCGCTTTACTTCCTCATTTCTAACCCGGTCCAATCTCGATGTTCTACTTGCTCTTCTTAGGGCGTCCATCTCAGTAGCTTCTAATTTTCGTTTTAGGTGTTCCTTTATTCTCCATGTTTCGGATCCGTATACCAATGTGCTCTTAATCATGGTGTTGTATATTCGCATTTTTCTTTGTTTCCCTATCTCGGTACTCCATAAAACTCCGTTCAATGATTTAATTATCGTTCTTGCTTTATTTATTCTGCTCTTAATTTCTGCATCGTCAGTACCTTCCTTGTTGAAATTAATGCCCAAATACTTATATTTATCACAGCTAGTTATTTTCTGATTATTGTCCAATATCATATCAGTTGAATCCTCACCTAGGCATAAATATTGTGTTTTTTTTACATTCATCTGCAATCCCCATTTTTCGTATTCTTCCTTCAATTTGCGAGTCATATATTCCAAATCTTCCTTATCGTTTGCACATATTATCTGATCGTCTGCAAACTGAAGGGTGTACAGGCAGGTGTTGTCGTCGATTTGGATGCCCATTCCACTGCATTTTCTTTTCCATATTGCAAGGGCTTTGGCGATATAAATCTTAAACAGACTCGGTGATATGCAACATCCTTGTCGTAGACCTTTGTTGACTGTAAACAAATCTGGTATTTTGTTTCCTAATTTTACTGCAGATTTCTTGTCACTGTATAAATTTTGGACACCTTTTATGAGAGTAAAGTTAATGTTGGAGTTTTGCAGTACTTCCCATAGTTTCGGTATCGGTATATTGTACATTGGGTATATTGTATATTGGGGTAAATTTAAAATTTTAAATACGTACCCAGCGATATTTCGCGAAATGAACATCAGATCGAAAAACATGTATTCAATATTTTTGAAACATCTATCGAATGGTACCAAACACGATCTCCCACGGAGATGGGGTGGGGTTACTTTAAAAGCTTAAATAGGAGCCCCCATTTTTTATTGCAGATTTGGATTATTTACGTAAAAGTAAGTAACTTTTACGGGTAGTGGGTAGGAACTCCTTGGAACTCCTTGGATAGTCCTATCAGGGAAACTGAATCAATCCCTGCCCCCCACAGATTCCAGGTGTTTCTTGGCCCGGGAAACTAGTACCTGCTTAGGGTCCCTTGTCCAGGGTTACGGATGAAGACCACAACGGCAGCCACGGCGGAGAGGGAAGCCTTCGGTACGGCGAGGATGGCGGAAGTGGCGACCCCGGATTTTAGGGTTAGTATAAAATCTATCACATGGAAATGGGAAGCAGCATTTTCATTACTGTGTTAAGGTGGAGAAAAAGTTTCGGAACAGTTTAATATGGACACTTTTAGGCGACAATTACTATATTAGATTGATACGGCTAAAACACTGCGATGGGGAAGGCAACGGGAAACCACCCCATTATAATCCCTAGTAAAGTTATCATGAAATCAATTAGTGAAACGAATAACATTACTGATCATGGGCTGCGGAACTCAAGATCCGGCAGGGGAAGGAATACAAAATTAAACCACAGGGCTTCCCAGGTCGCTAGCCAGCGAAATCCCTGTGAGCAAAACATCACCAGACATAAGATGAAAATGAAGAATCCGTATAAAATAGCTACATGGAATGTAACAACTTTATATGAAGCCGGTAAGCTGAGAAATCTACTCTCTGAAATGGACAGACTAAACATTACTATCATGGGGGTATGTGAAACAAGATGGCCAAATACAGGGAATTTCATAGCACACGGATACGCCGTTTATTTTTCTGGAAATCAAGACCATATGCATCGAAACGGAGTAGCAATAATTATGAAACAGCATATTAGTAAATATGTGACTAACTTCATCCCAATGTCAGACAGAGTAATTTTAATACAGCTGAATGCTAAACCTGTAAATATAAATATCATCCAAGTTTATGCTCCCACTACAGATGCAGATGAGCAGAAAATGGAAGAATTCTACCATCAAATAGAAGAAGTGCTAAAAACAACAAAGAAACACGAAACAACAATAATTATGGGAGACTTTAACGCTAAAGTTGGACAAAAGATGACACAAAACATCACCGGAAAGTTCGGCTTGGGAGAGAGAAATCAAAGAGGTGAGCGTCTAATAGAATTCTGCCAAGAAAATGACTTCGTCATTACAAATACCTGGTTTCAACTTCCAGAAAGGCGTCTCTACACGTGGAAATCCCCTCAAGATGGACATCAAGGTAAAATAGTACGGAATCAAATAGACTACATCCTAATAAACCATCGATTTCGGAACAATATTAAAGATGTAAGAACTTACCCCGGCGCCGACATAAACTCAAATCATAATTTACTCTGCTCCAAAATACAAATTAAATTAAAGAAACTAATAAAGCCAACTAAGCCTAGTAAGATATATCTCGACCCTCTTAAAAACACCCAAACGCGCGAACACATAGCACAGCAGATAAACAGTAAAATGCACAGAATATCAAATATACCAAGCGAAAACAGAACTATTAACGAATGTTGGTACGATATTCAAAACTCGATTTTAGAGGACGTAAGGGAATCTTTAAAAACACCTACAATGTTGGCAAAAAATGAATGGATGAACCAAGAAATTCTAGACTTGATGGAAGTTCGACGAAAATACAAAAATAGAAATATTATCAAATACCGTGAAATTAACAAACTCATAAAAAGAAAAATTAAACAGGCCAAAGAATCCTGGCTCGAGAATTCATGTAAAGAAATAGAAGACCTCCAAAAAAAGCATGACAGTTTCAACCTCCACAAGAAACTTAAATATACCTCCAGAATTAGAAAACAGAAAAATGCTCACGTACTTAAAACCGCAGACGGAAAAATTTGTGATCACGAACAACAGTGCAAAGAATGGGAGAGACACATCAGTGACCTTTTTGACGATGCTTTTCGAGAAAATGCTCCAAATACTACCTGTGACAACCAATTAGACAGAGGTCCCAGTATACTAAAGTCAGAAGTCATAAAAGCAATACAACAAGCCAAAAACAATAAAGCACCTGGACCAGATCAAATCCCTGTTGAGCTACTTAAACTTTTGGATGAGGAAAACATTACCTACTTGACTACTTTCTTTAACAAAATTTACAACGAATGAAAAATACCAGATGATTGGTTGGAGTCACTGTTTATAACATTACCAAAGAAAAGCAGGCCCACCAAATGCAGCGATTTTAGACTAATCAGTTTGATGAGTCACACACTTAAGATACTTTTACGTATTATACAAAACCGAGTATTCCTTCTGTGCGAAACTAGAATGGGTAATAAGCAATTTGGATTTAGAAATGGTCTAGGAACTAGAGAAGCACTATTTTGTATGCGCGTTCTATTACAAAAAAGTTGTGAATTCCGAAAGAACGTTTATGTTTGTTTCATCGACTTCGAGAAGGCATTCGACCGAGTACAACATGATACACTTTTCGATTGCCTGCAGGCAGCAGGACTTGACCACTACGATATAAGACTGCTGAAATACTTATATTACAATCAAGTAGCCTCTATCCAAATTGGAGACAGTCGTACTGAAAAACTGCCGATAAAACGTGGAGTACGACAAGGTTGTGTTTTATCACCCACCCTTTTTAATCTGTACTCTGAAGAAATCTTTAGGGAGGCTTTGGATGACAGACAAGGGGGAGTAAGGCTAGGCGGAGAAGTAATCAACAATATTAGATACGCTGACGATACAGCCATTCTTGCTGAAAATTTACAAGATCTTCAGACACTACTAAATCTAGTCAGTGAAGCAAGCTATCGGAGAGGCCTTAAAATCAACATTTCAAAAACAAAGTGGATGGCAGTTGGAAAGATTAATATAGATCAAGGTCAGCTTTCTCTTGATGGAGAGGAGTTAGAACGGGTAAATCATTTCAAGTACCTTGGCAGCTGGTTAAATGTAAATTGTGACTCTGATGAAGAGCTAATAACTAGGATCGAAATATCACGGAAGGCTTTTATGACCTGGAAACCAGTTTGATGTAATAGAAATCTGTCGATGAATATTCGAAAGAAGGTGCTGAAATGTTATGTGTGGTCTATCCTATTGTATGGTTGTGAGACATGGACGTTAAAAACCACAATGCTAAACAAAATAGAAGCATTCGAATTGTGGTGCTATCGACTAATCCTAAAGATATCGTGGGTTTCGCACACTTCCAATGAAGATGTTCTTCAAATGATGAATTCGGAACGTCTGCTCATAAGCATCATAAAGAGGAGAAAAACAGAATACTTCGGCCATATAATTAGAGGACCTAAATACCATCTGCTTCGCCTTATAATACAAGGAAAAGTGGAGGGAAAGAGATGGACTGGTCGAAAGAAACTTTCATGGCTGCGTAATATTAGACAATGGTGTGGCTGCACAGTAGAAGAATTATTTCGCGCAGCAGCCGATAGAGAGAGATTTCAGGAAATTGTAAACATGATGACGGCCAACGTCTGAATACAGACACGGCACCTAAAGAAGAAGAAGAAGTAACTTTTATTCGAGACATTTGTTCGAATTATGGATAGATGGCGCTATAATCTGAAAAAACGATTGTCGGAAATGGAAAATTAAATTAAAAAATGGAAAGTCCCCCACTTTATGGAAAACTTCAATTAACTTTTATTGGTTTTAGGATGTAATCTTCACAACCCAATAGGTCCCCATAGCTCTTGAGTAACTGCAAATTTAGAATAGTTTCCTTCCCTACTAAATATTTTAATTTATTAAAGATACTATTTACAAAAAAAGAACTTAACTACATTTCAAATTTCGCGTCGCGTACAAATAAACCCGAACTATCCGTTTTTACAATTCAAATTCAACTGAACTCTCATTCAAAAATCGTCTTCTATTTATAGTAACATAAATACCTCTCGAATATTCATGAAATAAACAACCTTTTTCAAAATTATTTACATATTACATCAAAACAGGTAAATCGAACATTTCGAAAAACATATAATACGGAAGATCATAAATCAAACGGTACTGAAATTCTGGCTTAGGTAGACAAAAAATTGTTTAGGTATGTGTGAATATAAAAATATGCCGGAATCTTCAGCGGTCGATCGGGTTTTAGGAGCGTCACAGTATGTTCTATCCGTTTTACGTCCCTTTGCGTGAATTTTAATATTTTGCTGATTAGTTAGAAAAAGGGTTCTCAGCTTAGGGTAACTAAGTAAAATTGTGAGGGGAGCACGAACGGTGAAACCAAGAACGGTCCCAGCGTCCAGCGACTGTGCACCGGGTGGCCGCCGGACACCGCCGCTGGACGCTAAAAGGTGCCGCAACTAAGGCGAGTAGTTATATATCGAGTCCCCATATAACCTTTGTGCAAAACGAAAGATGGAAATAGCGAACACTCTATTTCCAAGGAAGCCCGACAACACATTCCTACGGATAGACAATAATATTAGACCTGCAGAGTTCACTACTGAAGAGGTCATACAAGCAGCAGAAAGTATAAAGCCAGGAAAAGCACCAGGTCCAGATAAAGTAACGCCAGAAGCAATAAAACTGGTAGTAAAAGAGAAACCTGAAGTGATGCGCAGAGTATTCAATGAATTGTTGAACACACAAGAATTCCCAGATAAACTGAAGTTGGCGAGACTCGTATTACTACCAAAACCAGGAAAGAACCCGGACGAAGCCAACTCATATAGACCTCTATGCTTACTAGATTGCATAGGAAAATTATGTGAAGGTCTTATAAAGAAACGTCTTGAAGACGAACTTGAAATTCTGGGAAAAATTTCAGATAGACAGTACGGTTTTAGAAAATCCAGATCGGCTATAGATGCGGTGAAGAATAACTTCTTTGCAGTTATTCTGCAAAAAGATCAGAAAAAAGATGGGCCATTCTTGTGATGTTCGACGTGAAGAACGCCTTCAACTCTGCAAATTGGCATCACATACTAACGAAGCTCGAAGTGGCAGGAGTGTCAGACTACATCATAAATATTATAAATAAATACCTGACAAACAGATATTTAAATGTGGCATATAATACAGACATGAAACTCTCATCAGGAGTACCGCAAGGGTCCGTCTTGGGACCTACTCTATGGAATGTACTGTACAACGGGGTATTGGAAATAGACTATGGGCAAGACACCTACGCCATAGCATATGCAGATGACTTTGCAATCCTAATAGAGTCTAACATAAACGGGGATATTGAAGAAAAGGTGAAAAGTTGTTACAGAAAAGTCAACAGGTGGATGACAGAGAATGACCTAGAGTTGGCAAGTAGCAAAACAGACATAGTAATACTAAAGGGACCAAGACAGAAACCAACTTTGAGCTTTCATTTAAATGGTAGCATTATAGAACCGAGTAACTGTGCTAAATATCTGGGCATACACCTTGATTCAGGTTTGAGATACACGAAACACCTTATAAATACAGTTCAGAAGGCTGAACAGAGAATTGCTGCTATGACAAAGATATGCCAAATATAGGCGGACCGAGCAACTATAAATGGAAGACCTAAAAAGAGATGGGAAGACGAAGTCGATGAGGATGCCAGGAACTACCTGGGAACGCGTTCATGGAAAAGAACAGCGGTAAATCGAAATGATTGGAGAAGCTTATTGAAGGAGGCCAAGGCTCGATTTGGGCTGTAGTGCCATTGGATGGATGGATGGAGCAACTATAAAAGAAAATTGTATCCTTAGGTAATACAATCCACCCTCCTATATGGGGCACCTGTATGGCTTGAAGCGTTGAGATTAAAAAAATATGAGGAAATATTAACGAGAAGTCAAAGAAAACCCCTCCCGAAGGTAGTAAGTGCATACCGGATTACATCGACGATAGCCCTACAGGTGATCGCGGGTACGCTTCCCATTCACCTCCTAGCAAAAGAGCGTAAGATTATATACGAAAATGATAACGGTCACCTAATCCTAATAGGAGTCAAAGCCGAAGTAAGAGAGCAAATTAATGCTAAACGAATGGCAACAAGAATGGGAGCAACAGATAGAAAAAGCACAATGGACGAAAACACTAATTCCAGATGTGAAAGAGTGGTACCAATGTAGGTTTAAAAGAACAAATGGAAAGTTTAATGGAAAGCTAGATGAAAAATCAACTACTGCCTCTTCTTTGTTCCCTGATTTGGGCCCAACACACTTACTTTATTTTTTCAGCAGTTTTTCTGCCCAATATCTGGCTACGTCTACACCCTTTGTATTTGCGAGCCATAAATCATCGACGGTGCGCTGTGTCTGCATACTCTCAGGTGCTCCACGTTCTATATTTACCCACATTCACAAAGTGCGTCGTTATCTAACTTGATGCCCCATTTAATGAGGTTCTGTTTTACCTTTGGGTCAACAGAGACAACACCAGTGCGTATGCGGTTGAGTGTCCGCCAGGTTCTCCTCATTCCATTAGGTCGTTCTGGGTGTAGGGGGAACAGTGCGGGTGGTTCGACGCTGACATTTCTTATAAACCTTTTCCTTGATTTAAGTCGGCTGGTTTCTGGCGGTTTGTCAAACCCGTAAAATTGGTGCCTTTCATCGAAAGTTTGCCTAACACGCCTATCACGTAAACAAAGTTTGCTTAACACATCGATATGAAGGGACCATTTAAGGTTGCCATTTAAAAAAATACCAAGAAACTTTACAGAATCAACGATACTGATCATGATCAACGATCAAAGAGGTAAGGGTTAAAGAGCTCCTTTATAAGATAATGCTACTGTTTTATCTACGTTAAAAGAGAGTAAATTAGAATCGGACCAGGATTTTATTGTGAGTAGATCAGAAGTTATAGTAGCATGAATAGCTGCGATATTTGAGTTGCTCATAGTGATACTGGTATCATCAGCAAAAAGAAAAACTTTTCCATCGATTTCTAAACTAGTAATGTCATTAATAAATATAAGGAAGGCTGGATATGATAAGGAAAAGTAGAGGACCCAATACTGAACCTTGTGGTACCACATACAATATTTTTGAGACTAGAGTCTCTATCATTTTGCTCTCACCATTTGTTTCCTATTATCCAAGTAAGATTGAAGCCAATTCAGAGAAATACCTCGAATTCCGTAGACATCTAGTTTTTTTTTATCAAAATGTCGTGATTTACACAATCAAAAGCTTTGGCATAATCACAAAAAACAGTGGGAGTGTGCAGACTATTGTTTAATGCTTGATAAACCTCATGTAGTATAGAAAACATAGCATCAGTGTTATATTTATTATTTAAAAATTCGAACTGATTTTGTGATAAAATGTTGTTTTCAACGAGAAAGGACATAAGTCGGGCTTTTATGAGTCTCTCAATAATTTTGGAGAGTACTGGTAGTAGTAGTCTTTAGGCACTCTTAGGCATTTTTTGGGAGATTTGAGAAAAATTTTATGGAGGTCCTGGTTGTTTGGATCAGTTCAGATTTATCAACCATTCTAAAGAATGAATTCGAGACCTTTCTTGAATTAGGGAGAAAAGAAATGGGATCTTGTTGTGACAAAATAGTTGATGTTATATTTTTACTCACAGTAACAAAGTATTTACTTAGATTTTCTGGGTCTGGAAGGGAAAATGTTTGAGCTGTGTGAGTTTTATTTCGAAGATCGTTTATTATGGACTAAGTTTCTTTACATTTTTAGTTACCAACATTTTTAGAGCTTCTCGGACGATTTTGATAGCTGATTTTTTTAAATAGATTGCCTTGTACTTGGTGATATATTCAGTAACAGATACGTTGGTAGTAAATTTTTTGATGTACAGTCGTGAACGCATATTCTTGGCTGATATGCGAACAGCTTTGTTATCCCAGGGTGTGCGATGTTTTGGCTTAATTGTGATTAAACGAAATACTTTATTAAAAGAAATGAGGGCATTACAAGTAATACCCTCAACCCTCAATATTTATGGTCATCATTGTCAATTTAAGCTTTGAGAAGAGCCATTGATTCTCGTCTGTTTGTTTGGATCCAGAGGTGGAAGAATTAGCCGCCCGAGGGGCATTTCCAGGGAGCGCCAGTGACATTTCGTTCTTATAATACCACTTGCGTGGAGGCTCCTTCCGTGCTCCCTATGCTTTCGGGCCCAACACAGGGAGGTGGTATTGAAAGTTATAGTGAAGTGCCTTCTCACCAGAATAAAAGTAATAAGAAAATTAACAAGCCAGGTGGAAAAACGAAAAGAAATGAAAATATTACACTGACTATTTGAAAATGGGTTTTGTGTCACCGGGAAAGTCAGAACCTAAACCGCTTTGTGTAATTTGTCATGAAGTCCTTGCCAACACCAGTTTAAAACCATTGTTGAAGTTATACTTCTTTACGGGCGATATGAGGGTGAATTTTTATATGTTAAAACCTACGATCCCGGCGCATGCGCATTATAACTTTGTTCTGTTTGGATGTTCAAATGACATGTCAAAAATTATTCAATATGTCGGCTGTGGCAAAGCTGTGGTTTGATTATTTATGGTTGTTGCGTTTTGAAATTTGTGTGAAAAGAAACAACAAACAAAAGTTAGTTAATAGTTATACTGCCCTTTTAAATAGTTTTCATATATATTTTTGGACTTTTGGCCTATTTTGGACAAGGACTCATTCTAATTTGGTAAGTAGTTTTTATTATAATCATATTGTAAGTATACATTTGGATTAGGTTGGAATAATTTTTTTTTTCTCAAGAATGTGGATTTTAGAGAGAAATCCGAAATTAGGTCCGATTTTTATTTTTAAATTATGATTTTTTGGCGTAGATTTATTTATCTAGTAGGTATGTAATGCTTTGATTTACATGCTTAATTTGATTACCAACAAAAGTTCTACCAATCTTCATCTAATATATTGTTTTCTTACTGTTTTGTTATATTTTAATATTTTCTTCCACAAAAATCAAACTACATAATTTGATTTAAATTCAGAATAACTGTCAAACAGTAAAACGTTCAGTTGACCTATTTTTCCACATGACAAATAATGAGTAATTGGATGAGTGAGTCTAGGCTTCGATTACGAATCAAAGCGTCCCCAAATTCGCGGGTTCGAATCCCGATATAAGTTTTTATTTTTTTATTTTTTTATGCATTTTATGATTGTAAGTATATTTATTATATAATTTTTTTTTTCAGAAAATGCGTATTTAAAATTTTTGCCAACAATTATTATCGTTCAGAAATCATTTTTTCTTTGTGGCATTTTTCAATGTGTTTGTGTGCGTTTTATTCTTTTATTTTTTAAAATTTTTGGTATTGTCTTAATAAAAATTTTTGGAAAGTAGTAAGTATTAAAATTAGTTTAATATTTAAATAAAATATAAATAAACTGTTTAAAGTACATTATATCAATTTCGGTAAAATCACATAATATGTAATAGAAGTATAACTTCTTACGTGCGTACAAAGTACACACACATTCTTTTTTTATCTTCGACAGCTTGAGACAAGATATCCGGATTACAACGATAAACCATAAACCTACTGAATATTTTAAAAGAACATTCATCATCATCATCATCATCAGTGGCGTTACAGCTCTTTATGAGCCAAAGCCTTCTTCAGAGCCATCCTCCATTCGCCCCTGTCTCTGGCAACTCTTCTCCATGCTCTAATTCCAATAGATTTCAAATCATTTTATAGGTTGTCTAACCTAAGTTGTTCTAAACCTAAGTCTCGGTCTTCCTCTTGCTCGTTGTCCTATCGGCCTTCTTCGGTCAAAAACTTTTCTGACTATGGCATCTTCCTCTCGTCTGATTACATGACCTATCCATCTAAGGCGTGCTACCTTAATGAATTTTACAACGTCAGGTTCTCCAAAACTTCTATACAACTCAAAGTTGTAACGCCTGCGCCACAAACCTTGTTCTTTTATGCCTCCATATATTCTTCTTAGGATTTTTCGCTCAAAACGTTTGAGCAGTTCTTGGTCATTCTGTGTAAGTGACCAAGTTTCTGAACCATATTGTAGCAGTGGTCTTATAAGTGTTTTGTATACACTCAATTTAATTTTTCTAGGTATTTTTGAGGCCATATGTCTTCTTAAAAGAACAATGGAAGATAATAAATGTATAGTGTTTTTCTCTCCTGTTGATAGTAAAGGTAGTAAAATGGCTCTCGAAGTATCATTCCGAGTTAGTTCAAGAATCGCAAGGTCTGGAAGAGCTCTTACACTTGCAGAAAATTTGATGGGACCTTGTGCTAAATACTTAAGAATGTGTATTCTTGAAGACAAATCGGCAAAAAAAATCGACCTTGTGCAGTACAGTACAGTGTCACCAAAAATTAACGATTTGGCAAACGATGTTGAAAGTGCACTTTTAAACAAGAATAATAGTTATTTATGTACCAAGTCAGTAAAGTCGAACGAGTTTGATATTACGAGCAGAGGGAGCGAAGCTAGTGAGGCAAGTAACAGACGAGTTCGATAAAGTGTCTTTACTAACGTGGTGCATACAAAATTTTATCGCCAATCATCAAAAACATTAACACTTACTTACAATATAAGGAATTTTTCAATTTTAGACGAAATAAAAATTTCGTATGACAGTAATGACATATGACTTTTGCACGATGGCCGGTTTCGATGTTTAATCGATAGTTATCAACATTGAATACCTAATTACTAAATCTGTAAAGTTTTGATTTATTTTATATGAATATAATTACAAAATACTAGACAATTTCACTTTTTGACATAAAAATTAATAATAAAGTAAATTTTGTACAATATTTTTAATAAATTTAAGGTAAATAAATTTTAAGTTCATTCAAATAAATAATCGATTACTGCTATCGACGACTTACATTACATTCAATCTCAACTTACATTCAATCTCAAGGTAAAGTAAAATTCTTCTTTCAGTATAATGTAATGTTTATGTAACTTTACTGCCGCAAATGAGGACAACTGAGTAGGGGAAGATGTTTAACAGTGAACCAGTGGGGTACAGTGAACCACCGAAATATTACAAAATCTGGCAACGCCAGACACTTGCTTTCTACGAATAATAGCCACAGTTGACTTACAAATCCATCCGGTCAGTTAGCCGGCACGGGCTGCAAAGTTTATAAGGAGGTGCGAGCCAATTGTTGTTTTTAGAGGAAAAAACTTATATATGTAAAGTAAGTATTACGATTTTTAATGTCCTTGCGTTGATTATAGTTAAGAGCAAACCTTTTACATACTTTTCTATAGGTATTTGGCCATACTTATGTAAAATAGTTGCAAGTGTGAAGCTTTTTTCTTATTTTTTCTAACCTAAAATATAATAATGTACAGAGTGGTACACAGTGAATCAATCGACCCTGTTTCACAGTGAACCGGTTCACTGTGGACCAGATACTTTTTTGTGAGTGTTTCTTTAAAAAAAAATGTGAACTAAGTTAACTTTACTTAAAAAGTACATTTATGTTTATTGTTTTTATTTATTAGACTCGAACTAAACACGTTCTAGAATAACAATTTTACGTTTTTATTTTCTATAATGCCGCGAAACAAAACTAAGGAAAGGAAAATTAAAGCAACTACACAGGAAAATATGAGAAAGGCTTTACAAGCAGTAGAAAAAGGCATGAGTATACGAAAGGCAGCTAAAGAAGCCGAAATTCCTTATCCTACACTTCGCCGCTATGTAAAAAAGAGAAAATCAAGGCAACATTTCTTTGGTTCCCAACTACGAAGTAAATCGGGTTTTTTCTTTAGAACAAGAAAATGTATTAATTGGATACTTCAAAATTTGTGCACTAAAATTTTACGGACTCGCCACAAAAGACTGCAGGCAAGTTGCTTATGAAATGGCGAGGCTAAACAACATTAAAATGCCAGATTCCTGGAAAAGAAATTCCATAGCTGGTGTAGAATGGCTTAGATGTTTTAGAAATCGACATCCAGATATCTCGTTGAGACAGCCAGAACCCTGCAGTCTTGCAAGAGCAACGTCCTTTAACCGAGAAAATGTGAAAACCTTTTTTGATAATTTATCAAAAATGTTCTTAACAGAAATGACAAATTTGCTGATGGCACACGCATTTATAATTTGGACGAAACGGGAACATCAACTGTTCAGAAACCCCAAAAGGTAATTGCCTTAACTGGTTTGTCGAATGTCGGAAAGGTTACTATCGGTGAAAAGGGAACTTTGGTTACAACATGTTGCATAGTAAGCGCAACAGGGCATGCAATTCCTCCTGCCATTGTTTTTCCCAGAAAGAATTATAGAGACCTGATGTTGCACGGAGCTCCCCCTGGGACGTTAGGATTGGCGGCTCCATCTGGTTGGATGAATAGTAATCTGTTTCTTGACGTAATAAAACAATTTATCCATCATACCAATTCAACTCCTGAAAATCCGTCATTACTCATCATGGATAACCACGAATCGCATCTCTCCATAGAGGCCTTGGATTTGGCAAAAAATTCTGGAGTAACAATTCTCACACTGCCTCCGCACACTTCAGCTAAATTGCAGCCGTTATATGTATGTTGGACTGCTAAGTCCGTTTAAGACGTATTATTATGCCGCTTTAGAATCCTGGATGCTTCGTAACCAAGGGAAGCCTGTCACCATTTATCAAGTGGCTAAGTTTGTCGGCCATGCTTATCCCAGAGCTATGACACCACTGAACATAGCCACTGCCTTCTCCAAGTGTGGAATTTTTCCATTTAACAGAAACATATTAAGCGACGAAGATTTTTTGCCAAGCAGTGTTACGGACCGTCCTGAACCCAACAATACAACAGATGAGCCAACCTCTGAAACAACTGAAACGCCACAACGTAACGAAAAAAACCAAGCAGGCCCAAGCAAAATCGCGGATGATGTTGCAGACACAGAGAAATCCATTGACCAACCTTCCCAGTCTACCACCAAAGTATTAACCTTTAACTACACGCGCCGGCGTATTTTGTACGCCAGATATAAGAATTCTACTGCAAATATATTTAAAAATTTAATTTTTGACCTTGTTTATCTCTCTAACCTATCACTGGAATGTGCTTTACAATTTGGTTTTAGTTTCGTTATAATCAGCGTTCTGGGAAAATCGTAATTTACAGTTTATTATTTGTTGTTTCCGGTGGTGGACAATATACACCACGATTATATTAATATAAGTAGTAATATAAGTAAATATTTCAATTGTTTTTTAGTCATTATGGCACAAAATATATTTTTCTTTATAAACAATACTTTTTCTCCTGTAAAAAATCACATTTCAAAAAATTTTTTATTAGTAATTTTATTTATTATGGAATCCAGTTATTCCATGATTCCAGTTATAAATCCGAATTGGCTTACTGAGAAGGAACTCCAAGTATTCACCGATGCCGAATAAGGTTTATACAAACTACTAAGTGTATTTTTTCAAAAAAAAACAAATCCGCTATTTTCAAGTGTATTTCCTTGTGGCTTATAAAGTACGCCACGCGTGTAGTTATGTTATAACTTAATGCGCGGGTAGTTAAAGGTTAATAACACCAGAAATATTTCGACCACCTTTAAAAGCAGGTCCTCGTGATGAAGAGAGAAAACGTAGAAATGTTAGAAAAAGCGTTACAGCAACAGATACACCGGAAAAGGATGCAATAGCTTTAGAACGGGCTAACGCAAAAGCTAAAAAAGAAACTGCAAAAAGAGAGGTATTAGAGAGGTAAATCAGCGTAAAAGAAAATCTGATTCAGATACAAACGAATCTAAAGAATTTATTTCTGATAGCTCTTCTGATGATGACTGGTAACAACAACCAAGTGATGATGATGACTTAGAAAATCACTTAGCTCCTCTTTCACGAAATCCTAAAGAAGATGATTTTGTCTTGGTACACTTTACTACAAAAAAACTGTCTGTTTATTACGTAATAAAAATGTTACAAGATATTGATGAGAATGATGACTGCCTCGTATCATTTTTAAGATTAAAAGAAAGAGAAACACAAAAGTTTACATTTCCCATTGAACCCGATCTAGCAAATGTAAAAATTTCAGATATTAAGTATATTTTTAAACATCCAAAATAGTATAGTATAGTTGATCCAAAAGATGGCATAACCCAGACATCCAAAGTGAAAGTTATCCTTCAACACCAAATTGTTCTATATGGTCCACACAATGTCCATAAAAAAGTCACACCATTTTGAGCGTCGGGTTTGGGGGGGAGAAATCGGTAAATTCGTAGTTTTTTTAGTTTTTCGCCAATATTTCTAAAACTATGCGGTTTAGCATGAACAACCCTCTATACAAAATTGTTCTACATTAAATTTGAAATAAAAAAGGCCCTATGCATAATCTTTCTAAAATGAATGGTTCCAAAGTTACGGAGGTAGTATAGCATAACTGGTCCAAAAAAAGGCCTAACCCAAACATCCAAAGTAAAAGTTTTCCTCCAACACCAAAATGTTCTATATGGTCCACATATTGTTCAGTAAAAAGTTACACCATTTTGAGCGTCCGGTTTGGGAGGGAGATGGGAGAGAAGCCGGTAAATTAGTAGTTTTTTTTACGTTTTTCGTCAATATTTCTAAAAATATGCTTTAGCGTAAAGAATGTTATATACAAAAATGTTCTACATGAAATTGAAAACAAAAAATGTTCTATACATAATTGTTATAAAATCAACGGTTCCAGAGTTACGGAGGGTGAAAAGTCAAGGTTTTCGATACTCTTTATATTTTTTGGGCAATATTTATGATATAACTATACCAAAAACCCAGACATCCAAAGTGAAAGTTATCCTCCAACACAAAATTATTCTATATGGTCCACATAATGTTCAGAAAAAAGTCATACCATTTTGAGCGTCGGGTTTGGGGGGGAGAGGCGGGATAAATCGGTATATATAAAAAGTATCGAAAACCTCCACTTCTCACCCTCCGTAACTCTGGAACCGTTGATTTTATAACAATTATGTATAGAACCTTTTTTGTTTTAAATTTTATGTAGAACATTTTTCTATAGAACGTTCCTTACGCTAAAGCATAGTTTTAGAAATATTGACGAAAAACCTAAAAAAACTACTAATATACCGACTTCTCCCCCATCTCCCCCCCAAACCGGACGCTCAAAATGGTGGAACTTTTTACTGAACAATATGTGGACCATAGAGAACAATTTGGTGTTGAAGGAAAACTTTTACTTTGGATGTCTGGGTTAGGCCTGTTTTTGGACCAATTATACTATACTACCTCCGTAACTTTGGAACCATTCATTTTAGAAGGGTTATGCATAGAGCCTTTTTTATTTCAAATTTAATGTAGAACAATTTTGTGTAGAAGGTTGTTCATGCTAAACCGCTTAGTTTTAGAAATATTGACGAAAAACGTAAAAAACTACGAATTTGCAGATTTCTCCCCCCCAAACCCGACGCTCAAAATGGTGTCTTTTTTCTGAACATTATGTGGACCATATAGAACAATTTGGTGTTGGAGGATAACTTTCACTTTAAATGTCTGGGTTTGGGTCTAACTATACCATACTAAAAGTGCTTGGATCTAAAAGTAGACATGAAACGTTTTTGTTCAAGGATGATTTGTCCTTGCTGAACATTCGATAAGTTTTTAACTCTCTATGGTATATGTCTAATATAAGCTACTAAGTTTTTCAAATTTTGATGTTCTAGGTCTGGATCCCGCGTATGAAAAAAAAAGTTGATTAATAGCAAGCTGAAAATTTATTAATAGCTTAAGGGTGTCTAGTCGGATAAACTTTGATATATGGGAACACTGGAACAGGGGCAGTTTTAATTGTGGAACAGGTTAAAAATTTGGAACGGTCACACCACGAAAACGGCACATTTATTTTGTCCGACAGAACAGAATTAAACTCTCCGAACAGAGATTTAACTCTCATGCAAAAATCAGACTGCTATTTATCACCTGTCATAATTCCTGTCATTTGACATATTCTACATGTTCCACTCATTAGAACGCCCATTTGGTGATAAATAGCAGTCTGATTTTTGCATGAGAGTTTAATCTCTGTTCGAAGAGTTTAAGTCTGTTCTGTCGGACAAAATAAAGGTGCCGTTTTCGTGGTGTGACCGTTCCAAATTTTTAACCTGTTCCACAATTAAAACTGCCCCTGTTCCAGTGTTCCCATACATCAAAGTTTATCCGACTAGACACCCTTAAGCTATTAACAAATTTTCAGCTTGCTTGTATTTTGACAACGGCACCCGATTTGGGCGTCGAAACGTTAATAAAATTATTTTTTTCATTTTAATTGTGGCTTATTTCCCATATAAATAATTAATCATAAAAATGCCACAAGGAAATAGCTTCAGAACAACATTTCAGCTTGTTATTAATCAACTTTTTTTTCATACCCGGGATCCAGACCTATTCGATCTTTTTATTTTTTTAAGGCCTGTATTATTTTAAATTATCTAAGCAGAACTACGTTTGTTTGTTTAATAAGCACCATTTTTGTAATAAAACATGAACTAAATAAAAATCATATACTTTTTCCCATTTGTTTTTGATTATTGCATTGTTGGTTCACTGTAAAATTGTTCATGGTTCATTGTGGACCACCCCTGGTCCACAATTAATCAAATGACATTTAACAAACAAAGAGTAATATCTCTTACATAAATTGTTAAAATTAAAAATACACTTTAAAACAATAATTTAGAAACTCTATTCTGTAGTTTAAACGCAAAAAATATATTTTAAATTTTAATTTTACCTATTTTTTGAGCTTTAAAAAAAGTGGTTCACTGTTGAACAGCTTCCCCTACAATAATGAATGATTTTTGTGAGGGTTGGCGATAATGGTAAATTATTTTTCTATTCAGCTTGACAAGACACATATCATGTACCGATCGAGTTACTAATATAATGTTTTTATCAAGATCAAAAGCTATGCACAGAAAATTTTATAAAATATATGCTAAGTTAAACGTAAAAAATCATCTTTTGGTCATGTGATGATAAAGAGAATAAAGAGAAGAATAAGATTGGCCTGGGTATTATTCGGAAAAATCCCTTATATTCTAACGAACAGAAAATCCCCACAATACCTAAAAACAAGAGTCTTCAATCAATGTATACCTACACCCTGCCCTCATATATGGCTCTCAGACATGGAAGTTACAAAGGAAAATATAGAAAAAAATAGCAAAGACAGAAAGATCCATGGAAAGACAAATGCTAAACGTTAAACTATTAGAGAGGAAAAGAAAAGAATGGATCCATAACAAAACAAAAGTGAAATATGTCTCAATCCAAGTAGCAACGCTTAAATGGAAGTTCGCCGGACACACCCTAAGGCAGAAGGATGGAAGACGATTATACATTGGAGACCGTGGAACCACAAACGAAAAAGGGGAAGGCCACAAATGTGATGGTCACATGACCTGAAGAAATACG
The DNA here is from genome assembly GCF_917563875.1 of Diabrotica virgifera virgifera. NCBI lineage: Eukaryota > Metazoa > Arthropoda > Insecta > Coleoptera > Chrysomelidae > Diabrotica > Diabrotica virgifera. The sequence goes on from NC_065444.1 coordinate 133,406,112, forward strand.
CCAGATCAAAATGGATGCAAATTGCCCAAGATAGAGAGGCATGGAAGAAGGAAGACCTATATCCAAGGTTGGGTGTTTAGGGCTGATTAGGTAGATAGATATAGTCCGTCCGCTATAACTTTTCCCATGCGGTACGATTCATTTTCAATCAAATTAAGTCAAAACATAAATTGAAACGAACGTCGATGTGTATATACATTTTGTATACTTTATACTATATACTACACACATCGGCGTACGTTTCACTTTCTTTTTTGACTTAATTTGATTGAAAATGAATCGTACCGCATGGGAAAAGTTATAGCGGACGGACTATAGATGATAAAGGATACGTACATTATGCTATACGCGTTGGAAATAAGTGGGTGATATCTGACTACTTGTTTAAAATTGATATACTTACATATGACACATATGCCATTCCCATAAGTGTTTTGGAATTGCAGGCCTAAAATCTGCATTACCAGCATTAAAAATTTTTGCGGTAAATTTTAATAATCTTCTTGAATCCAGATGCCATGCAGGATTTTCTTTTTGAATTTCATAAGCTGTGGACGCTACACAGTTTTCCTCCATAGCACACTGTAAGTAAAACATTTGTCGGTCTTCGAGGTGAGCTGTTCTCATAAGCTCGTAGTGGTCAATTGAAAGATCAGCTATTGAAGAACAATAAAACAATTAAAATTACTCAATATCACATAAGTTTACAAAATTATACATGTACAGCTGAGGAACATATAAAAACTTAAATATAAAATTGAAGTGCAAAATAAGGAATTACTTTTTTAGGCAACTTAATTTAGAATCGTATATATGTCTATATCAGACCAGCGTGGCCCAAGTAGAAAATTAGAAAAAGAAATTAACAATGTAGAAAAAATTCAATTAAATTTATTTTTTTGTAAACTATTATAATAAACAAATTATTTAAAAGAAAAACAACTTAAGTAAAAAATATTGTTTTTTATCAGATCATCAGAACATTAGAAATGCCAGAAACGCTTACCCGCCCCGTGCATGACCATGGCGGGGATACACGAACATTGACATATTAAGCGTAGACTCGGCATACTCACCAAAAAAGCGTAACGCGGACACAGCATGGAAACAGTCGATTGGTGGTCTATCTATCTCTTTTAACCAAGCGAGCCCGCGCATGTAACAGACAAAGATGGCTAGACCACTCAATCCTATGTCGACGTTACACCTCGATGCATTGAGTGGCATATCCCTAGCCAAGTCTATCCTTTTACATGTCTCTGTACAAGAAACTATGCCAGCATCCGTAGCGGCGAAATATGACAGTTTTGGCGAATTTTTGTAATATCAGTGTCATTATGTTCGTTCTTGAACCCTGTCGGTGACTTTTAGTCCATGACAACGCATGCGCAATTTAATTACATATTATATTTAACGTATTATCGTTTATTGATAAATATCCCAGCAAACAGACCGACGTGTTAATTACGTGAATTTTGGGTACATTTGTCACCAATATACGTAAATTGCTTACGTGAATTTCACGTGAAAATTTAGTTGGAATGTCACATTGAAAATACATCTTTAAATTACGTGAATAACTCGTCTTCAATAGACGTGTTATTTACCTTAAATAGCAATAAAATGTTTCGGGAAATTCACGTTGCAAATACGTGTTGATTAACGTATCTTTTAGGGAATGTATATATTAGTATTCACGTGAAAGATACGTCCTCGTTTCACGTAAATAATTCGACCTTAATTAACTTATGAATCACGTAATTATTATCCTCATATGATATAAATAAAACAAGTATATAAAGTATTAACAATGTATTTATTTAGTAGAATTTAGAGACTTTAAAACATTTGTCTTGCATAATTATTATACAAGATAATGAACCAAAAATGGTACCGACCTAAAGACACATTAAAAAATTTGCCAACACAAAACACAACACAGGTCACTTTTATTTCGAGGAGGACACTTTCTTGTTTTTTCTAATTGCATCATCGGCACTTCAACCCTCGAACAGTGAGGTAAACGTTAATATGAAAGACATTATTATAATAAAAAATAAAACGAGGGAAATA